>NC_068428.1:8946008-9300701 GCF_023373465.1 Oncorhynchus keta
GAGGTCATGAAAACTAGTAGTTGTGAGAACAGTTACAGGAAAATATTTTGCGGAAAATAAATGTATCTAAAAAGCATTATTTGAACAAATGCGGTGGTCAAGGCTACTATGGCGCCAGGTGTTCAAAAAGCGCATATCAGACCGAGAACCTCTCTATCCTTAGGATAGTTCTGTATGAGGTCGAAATGTCGACATATTCTGCATTTACCGTGAAGCTGTAAAGCTGAACTTCCACGATACAAATTGAATAGAGCCCTTAGTTTAGAAAACAATCTCTCCACAAAAGTGACAGTTACAGGGATGGTGAAAAACAACGTGATTGCCGTAGCAACACTAGGGAAACTGGGCAGATGCGAGTATTGCTTCAAATACAGGAGTTCTTTACAGTGGTGATTTTAGCATGTAAATCTTGGAGGGGCAAAAAAAGCCACTACGCAACACTAAAAAATACATTAATTGCACTATAACGGTGACAAACGGTGCACACAAACTGTTAGGGCCTACAGCAGAGTTCCAACAGCAGTCCAAACACCTTACCACTGCTACTGTTCTTTCAGCCTCATTTACTGCTTTTGAAAAACTACTGATATGCAGACTTGCTTGAACAAATGTGGTTTCTACTGACAAATTATGGCATAAGGGGACGACAAGCGGATAAGAGGCAAGCGATGACGGACGTAGCCAATATAACTATTTGGTTAGGGACAGAATTCAGAACATGGGCCGTTCTTACAGTGTACTCCCTGTACTAGTCAGAACCGTAGGATAAATAAATGGGACATAGAGTGCCTTGAAAAAGTATTCATCCCCTTCACGTTTTTTATATTTTGTTGCATTACAACCTGGAATATACTGTAAATGGATTCCATGGAATGGACCTACACAAAATAGTCAAAATTGGTGAAGTGAAAAAAATAAAAACGTTTAAAAAAAAAAATGTGTTAATAATTTGTAATTAGTTAAATAAAGGTTACCTGTGTGCAATCTGTGTCACTTGATCGCAGGATATATACACCTTTTCTGAAAGGCCCCAGAGTCTGCAACACAACTAAGCAAGGGGCACCACCAAGCAAGCGGAACCATGAAGACCAAGGAGCTCTCAAAACAGGTCAGGGGCAAAGTTGTGAAGAAGTACAGATCAGGGTTGGGTTAAATACAGGGAAATTCGTGAGGGAAACCTGTTTTAGTCTTCCAGAGATTTGAGACTGGGACTGAGGTTCACCTTCCAGCAGGACAATGACCCTAAGCATACTGCTAAAGCAACACTTGAGTGGTTTAAGAGAAAACATTTAAATATCTTGGAATCCCAGTGGCTAGATTTACCAAGCTTATTGAGACATACCCCAAAAGACTTGTAGCTGTAATTGCTCCAAAAGGTGGATCTACAAAGTATTGACTTTGGAGGGGTGAATAGTTATGCACGCTCAAGTTTTCTGGTTTTCTGTTTCACAATAAAAACATATTTTGCATTTTCAAAGTGGTTGTGTAAGTCAATTGATACAAACCCCAATAATTGTATTTATTTATTTATCTATTTTTTAATTCCAGGTTGTAGGCAACAAAATAGGACAAATGCCAAGGGGGTGAGTACTTATTTAGCAAGCTTCTTTGTACTGTAAACAGACAATGAATCTCTTACAATATTCAATGATTACATTTCTCTAAAACAGGTTATAGGCTATTTGTGCACCACCAAGTTAGATCAGTAGGCAAAATTAAGAGGTGAAAATACACCAAATGATTAGGGTGAGGCACATTGAATGCTGTTTGGGTCTTTGCGTGTCAAAAAGATACTCGTCATATAACACCATTTGACGTTTTAAATAAGCTTTTCATTTGACACGTCACATAACACAATTCTATTACAGAATGTTGTGTGTGCTGAATTTGCATGTGCAAGCCAAACACCACAACGACTTACGTTATGTGTTTACAATGCCGCATTGGTGAAAATAGACCAAATTATTAGGGTGAAGCACATGAGCAACTAACAGTTTACTATACAACATACACTTAAAATGAATGTCTAATCTACACTATACATTTCTCCTTTGCATATTACATCATTTATGCAGCAGCCTATAAGACATTTTGGAACTCACCTTGTGAAGGTGGCGCAGCAGTCCTTTGTAGGCAACTTATGTAATCAAACATTGTCATCAATGTCTGGCATTCTCTAGATTTATGGTGGGAACTCGAAGAAAAAACACACCCACTCCATTGAATACCAGTCAACGTTACTGTTTACTTTGCAATGCTTGCAGTTAGCCACTGATTCCTTCCAAACAACTCATTGTTGAATTTGCGATTTCCAACTTGTTGTGTATTCTTGATATACAATGGCCGATGAGCGCCGAAACGTTTTATCTGTAATTTCTCTTCAGTATTTATTTTCATATGACAAGGATTAAAAAAGGATTTGCCATTAGATTGTCGACTTGATGACGACTGCTAGCTAAGACTTTGAAAGTAAAATGTAAGACAAAGTCCAATCAAAGCTGCTGTAGGTATAATGTGATTTGATGTCATTCTATCTGTGGCCAATGAACTTGAGCCTTCTTGAATGGGCACTTCTAATATAACTCTATGGCAGAACCCAAGGGGCAAAAATGTTCAAGCTCTAACCTTAGAATTGGGGATAACGTACTGTCCCATGAGTGACAGAAAACGGAGCTAATCATGAAAGAAAATGTAGCAAATCAGGCGCAACGCTCTGTATTTTCTGCTGGCTAGCCCCACCACCACAGAAAGCACTGAGCTAGGCTGAAACACCTGCATTTTGGAGATGCCTTACTCAAGAAAGCAAAAAGAGATCATGTTGTATGTGACTTTATTAACTCAATAAAATGTTTTACATTGTTCGCAAACTGATATGTGACACTATTAATGCCAGAATAACAAGCAAAAAAAATAATATATATATATTTTACCTTAAAGTGTGATGCTCAATACAGGTGGGGCAGAATTTGTCCTCAAGCCAAATACTTTTATCTTCCTTTATTATGCTATTTGTTATGTAATTTTTACACAAAGTTTACAGTAAATAGCAGTTAAATAGCAGCTAAATACTGTATATACTGTAGCTATACAGTAAATAATATACTATAATGCATAATTAAACAATTCAGGGTAAGCTAGTGTTTTGAGGGTGGACTGACTATTATTTGGCATTAATAGACTGATTTTACGCCCAACTTTCTGTCCAACCTGGGAGAGAGATCGAGGACGGCTTATGTCATGCAGGTTCAAGCAGGCTGTACATATATATTTTTTTATATATTTTGTTGCTAAATTTGTATTCTGACGCAACGCTTTAGGCTATTTGAATATCTGAACAATATTGAATGTAAAGGTCTTGTATTGTCCACTATAGGCTTTATTGGGTAAGAAAGCTAATTACAAGGCCCTTTTTAAAGAGTGATTTGAGTGTTTCTCTTTCCTATACACTCTCTATTTCTCTCACCCTAACCCCCTCTTACTCTCTCACCCTCTATCGCTCTTCCCCCTCCTCCCCCCTCCACCCCTCTCTCGTGTTGCGTGGGGAGAGATTCCTTGGGCTTTGATTAATCTCTGCTGTCAGGGGAAGGTTCCTGTGTGTGGGTCCCAACAGGCAGGTTGCCCACTCCACATCTGGAACCTCTCCCTCTGCGGTCCCCTACACACACACACACACACACACACACACACACACACACACACACACACACACACACACACACACACACACACACACACACACACTTCTCCAGTCCTACTGTCACTACCCTCTGCAATAAACACACCTTCCCTCCATTATTGGTTCCTATTTGTTTTTCATTGTTTCTTGTAAATGAGTTGCAGAGTTTGAAAATTCAGGTAAAGATGTCAGTTTTAACTTTGACCTCTTTTTCCCTTGTAGTTATAGAAATAACTAAAAGGGTTAACATATTTAAACTGTGAGAGAATACCAACAGTATCTCTGGTATCTCTCAAATGAATGACGCAGAGCAGTGGTTCCCAAACTTTTTATAGTTCCATACACCTTCAAACATTCAACCTCCAGCTGCGTACCCCCTCTAGCACCAGGGTCAGCACACTCTCAAATGTTGTTTTTTGCCATCATAGTAAGCCTGCCACACACACACTATATGATACATTTATTAAACATAATAATGAGTGTGAGTTTTTGTCACAACCCAGCTCGTCTGAAGTGACAAAGAGCTCTTATAGGATCAGGGCACAAATAACAATATAATAATAGTAATCAATAATTTTGCTCTTTATTTAGCCATCTTACATATACAACCTTTATTGTTCATCAAGGGCATGCTTGAAGGATACACAACTCTGTAATGTTGGGTTGTATTGGAGAAAGTCTCAGTCTTAAATCATTTTCCACACACAGTCTGTGCCTGTATTTCGTTTTCATGCTCGTGAGGGGCGCGAAACCACTCGCACATAGGTACGTGGTTGCAAAGGGCATCAGTGTCTTAACAGCAAGATATGCCAAGGGCAAGAAACTTTGAGCACAGCCCTATCCATAAATCTGGCAGTGGCTTTTCACAGAACCACTTTTTGCAATTTCGATGAGGCTCTCTTGTTCAGATATCAGTAAGTGGACTGGAGGCAGGGCAGTAGCTACATTAAATTTGCTTGAAACAGCAGACATGCATAGCAGTACAGCACTCTGAGTATGTACACCGTGATAAAACCTCATGTAAAAGCAACACTTACCACTTCATCAGCAATTTTGGTATAGACAATAGAGTCCCAAGTAACTTTGACATTGTAATGATTCATATTATAATGTAATGATTATGGCACACCATGGTTTATTTGACTTTACCCCACTATATGTATAATAACATTGCTCTTTCTGACCTATCAATATCTTACTGTTATTAGTCTGGTTTGAGACCAAAATGCATCCCAAATGGAACCCTATTCTCTGGTCAAAAGTAGTGCACTTTGAAGGGAATAGGGTGCCATTTGGGACTCATTCCAACTCAATGGACTATTCAGTTCATGTTCTTAATGTAAATCTCCCTCTTTGGTCTTCCCTGTACATATACATCCCAAATGTGGTTCTGGTTATAAAGAGAAACAGGGAGACAGAAAACGGGAGAGCACCCATGTAAATGTTCCTTTAAATCAACATGTTTGAGCACACTTTCGCTGAGATTTTGACATACCGAACTATAAACAGTGTAAAATAAATACCTGAAAATGATAAAGGAGCACTTTGGGCTTTATCAGTCCCATATGTTATTGTGTGTGTGTGTACGCGAGTGTGAGTGCGAGTGCGAGACAGAACGTACGTGCTGCAGGGCTAAGGAAAGTTGCTTTCTCCAGCTAAAGTATGGCATCCTTTTCAGGGCTCTTATGTGTAAATATCCATTAAACCCACAGCCAAACAGGCAGCCAGACAGCTTCACACACTGCCAGACATTCCAGCATGGTCTTTTTCCCCTAGGTCCTCCTTCACTACCAGTAATACTGACTTGTTATAATATTAAGGTGAAATACTCCAATCTCCATATTAAGATGCTGTGCTTACCTGTTTTTTTTGTCCAAATGCGAAAAGCACAATTATTTTGATGTGAGTGTTTCTTTGGACAGGTGGTATGCTATCACATTTTGACCTTACAAGGAAAACACAAGGAAGAAGACACTGATAGAACAATAGTGTTATCATCAACAGTGCTTGGGAGTACGGTGTATTTTTTAGGACATCCTCAGCCTCAAGCCTTACGCTTTCAAACCTTGAGTCAATCGTAATAATAATTCAAATGACCACAGTAAAAAGTATCCATAGAGTTTTGCTAGTCGACATCGGCACAACAAACAAAACATAAAGTTGAATACTACCTGACAACATCGAATCCAGGTCAACACTTTTCGCTCAACAGACACTACGTATCTCCTATCACAGCCTTGTATCACAGAATACATTCGCTGTTTGATTGACACACCGTAGAGCAGTGAGGGTGGAATTAACGTTCGGGAGCACCAACGGTTTCTAGTCACAGACCCCTGCACACGACCCGAGAATTGTTGTTCCCTCTCACGTGAGGAGGAGGGGCGACAGGGGTTTCCAGGGGAGAACCACTGCCCCCTCTCATTGAAGCCACTGAAGTTCAAGGCCGACCGCAGTACTGCAGGCATTGTTAGCAGAAATTAGGATCCCCATTATAGCGAATGAAAAAATTGCAGTCTCTGTGGTCAATCTTTGCATACTTTTTAATCAAAGACAATATTAGTACTAATAATTGCTTCGAATACACCAGATGTATGTCCTAGAACCAATTTGTTTGAAAATCGCATCCAGATGAAAAGTTAGAAAAGGATAGCATACAGACAAAAAAGGGAGAAAGGACTTATCTAGAAAGTCTGATTTTCTAGGAGACTTCTAAAACACATGGAGGAATAGAGACCGCTGCAGTTCAACAACCAGGACAAAAGAAAGATGAGTGTTATAAGGATAATTCAGTTGCCAATGGCAGCCTGCAATACCCCGTTCAACCTTCACAACTTGACTTACGCATTGAGTGGAGGCAAGTTCACTTCCTGGAGTAGCTCAAATGACGCATGTCATGTTTCCATGAGATCTTAACCAACCTAAATGTGTCTCCAATGTGCTATTGACTCTTCACATAGGAATGAATGCTGTCACGTGATCGTTGGCTTTGGTTATTCATTTTCAGTGCCTTCAGAAGTATTCACACGTCTTAACTTTTTCTAAATTTTGTTGTGTTACAACCTGAATCTGAAATGGATTAAATTTGGATTTTGGGTTACTAATCTACATACAATACCACATAATGTCAAAGTGGAATTTTGTTTGTTAAACATATTTGAAATTAAGAAAAAATTAAAAGCTGAAATGTCTCAAGCCAATAAGTATTCAACCCCTTTGTTATGGCAAGTCTAAATAAGTTCAGGAGTAAAAATATGCTTAACAAATCCCATAATAAGATGCATGGACTCATTCTGTGTTCAATAAAAGTGGTTAACATCATTTTTGAATGACTACTGAATGGACTATTCAGTTCATGTTCTTCATGTAAATCTCCCTCTTTGGTCTTGCCTGTACATATACATCACAAATGTGGTTCTGATTATAAAGAGAAAAAGGGAGACAGAAAAGGGGAGAGCCCCTATGTAAATGTTCCTTTAAATCAACATGTTTGAGCACACTTAAATTTGTCTGTACCCCTCACATACAATTATCTGCAAGATCCCTATATCGAGTAGTGATGTCAAGCACAGATTCACCCACAAAGACCAGGGAGGTTTTTCAATGTCTTGCAAAAAAGGGCACCGATTGGTAGATGGGTAAGAAATAAAAATAAACAGACACATAAATATCCCTTTGAGCATTGTGAAGTTATTAATTCGGCTTTGGATGGTACACCCAGTAACTGCACAGAAACAGGCGTCCTTCTTAACTCAGTTGCCAGAAATGAAGGAAACTGCTCAGGGATTTCACCATGAGGCCAATGGTGATTTTAAAACAGTTACAGGACGGTTGAAATAATGTAGGGTAATGTAAAAAAAATCCCAGGACATAGACATATCTGATATGGGCAGAAAGCTGAAATTCTTGCTAATCTAACTGTACTGTCCAATTTACAGTATATATTACAGTGAAAGAACGCCATGCTTTTGTTTGAGGAGAGTGCACAATTATGAACTTTAGGGCAGTCTTGATACAACCTTTTGAACAGATATACAATGGTTCATTGGATCAGTCTAAAACTTTGCACATACACTGTTGCCATCTAGTGGCCACAATATAAATTGTGCCTGGGCCGGAATAATACATTATGGCCTTTCTCTTGCATTTCAAAGATGATGAAAAAACTAAACAAAACAAATTATGTTTTTTAATTTATATGATCTTTTACCAGATCGAATGTGTTATATTCTCCTACATTCATTTCACATTTCCACAAACTTCAAATTGGTGCCTTTCAAATGGTATCAATAATATGCATATCCTTGCTTCATGTCATTTTAGGCAAAAATTGAAAAAAGGGTTGGATCCTTAAGAGGTTTAAATAGTTGTGATATGAGAACTGAGGATGGGCCAAGAACAGTGTAGTTACTCCACCATACTAACCTAAATTGAAGAGCGAAAAGAGGTACGCCTGTACAGAATAAAACATCAACAAGGCACGTAAGTACTACTGCAAACAATTTGGCAAAGAAATTAATGTTTTACCCTGAATACAAAGCACTATGTTTGGGGAAAATCAAACACAACACAGATATTCTTCATATTTTCAATGATGGTGGTGGCTGCATCATGTTATGGGTGTGCTTGTCATTGGCAAGGACTAGGGAGTATTTTTATGATAAAAAGAAACAGAATACTGCTAAGAACAAAATCCTAACGATTATTCTTTCCAACAGACACTGGGAGAGCTGTATTCAGGAGGACAATATCCTAAAACAAAAGGCCATATCTATACTAGGGTTGCATAACCAAGATGACTTTGAATGTTCCTGAGTGGAAAGTTACAGTTTTTACTTTATAGCAATGATCAACAACAAACTTGACAGAGCTTGAAGATTTTTCTTTAAGAATAACATTGTACAATCCAGGTGTGCAAATCTCTTAGAGACTTGACCAAAAAGACTCACAGCTCTAATCACTGCCAAACGTGTTTCGAACATGCATTGTCTCAGGGGGTGAATACTTATCAAGATATACAAGTACATTTCTTTCTTCTACTTTGACATGAATTAAGTTTAATCCCACCTTGTAACAACAAAATGTGAAAAAAGTCAAGGGGTCTGAATACTTTCTGAAGGCACTGAAGCCACCTGGAAGTAATGCTGCCTGGTCCCCAGTGCAGGGTCATAAGGAGACCTGTGGACAGCAGTGATCTCGTTAGTGTAGCCTGTAATTATGAGCAACACTTGACACACTGAACAGGGGAACTTGAACATCCACCTCTTCCTGTAACTGTAATACAGCTCTGCATCGAGAAGGTTTTTTCTTTTATTTCTGTCCGTGGTCGATCAAGTTTATTTTTGTGGAGATGTGTCGTTAGTGTGTAATGGGGTGAGAAGGGAAAATCATATATTTTTTTAAGGGATTTATGAGCAGTTGTGAATGTGTTTGGCACAGTATTGCAAAATAGAGACTTTACTATCCTTTAAGATAGGTTATGTTTATCCTGCTGTGTTTTAACAATGCCTTGCAATGTTTTACTGCAATGGATGAAATCTTTGATTTGTATTTAGTATTCTATTCATTTGTGTGTGTGTGTGTGCGTGCGTGCGCGCGCGCAGGCATATGTGCCTGTGTGTGTATACAGCATGTGTGTCTGTGTTTTTGAGCGTGTGTCTGTCCGTCTCTGTTTCTGTCTGTGTCTGTGTGTATGTTTTATATATGCAGCTCAGGTCACCACACTATAATGCAGTACGCAAGAGGATGTTTTTGTGCTGATCAAAGGCAGTCAGGTCTGGAGTGAACCAAGGGCAATATATGTTGCTGTTTCTGCATTTTTTGAACGGGGCATGCTTATTTAAGATGGTGAGGAAAGCACTTTTAAAGAATAACTAGGCATCCTCTACTGATGGAATGAGGTCAATATCTTTCCAGGATACCGGGCCAGGTCGATTAGAAAGGCCTGCTCGCTGAAGTGTTTCAGGGAGCGTTTGATAGTGATGAGAGGTGGTTGTTTGACCGCGGACCCATTACGGACGCAGGCAATGAGGCTGAGATCCTGGTTGAAGACAGCATAGGTTTGTTTAGAGGGTAGGTTGGTCAGGATGATATCTAAGAGGGTGCCAGAGTTTACGGATTTGGGACTGTACCTGGTTCTATGATAATTTGTGTGAGATAGAGGGCATCTAGTTTAGATTGTTGGTCGGCCGGGGTGTTAAGCATATACCAGTTTATGTCACCCAACAGTACAAACTCTGAAGATAAATGGAGGGCAATTCATTCACATATGGTGTTCAGGGTGCAGATAGGGGCTGAAGGGCATCTGTAACAAGCGGCATCAGTGAGAGACTTGTTTCTGGAATGGTGGATTTTTAAAAGTAGAAGCTCAAACTGTTTTAGCACAGACCTGGGTAGCATGACAGAACTCTGCAGGCTGTCTCTGCAGCAGATTGCAACTCCACCCCCTTCGGCAGTTCTATCTTGGCGGAAATTTGTATAGTTGGGAATGGAAATCCTGGCCATCCTAAGCGAGGATTCAGACATCAGGGTTGGCGGAGTGTGCTAAAGCAGTGAAAAGAACAAACTTAGGGTGGAGGCTTATGATGTTAACATTTTGTAAGTCGCTCTGGATAAGAGCGTCTGCTAAATGACTTAAATGTAAATTTAAACATGCATGAAACCAAGGCTTTCGCGGTTACAGAATTCAACAAATGATACCGCCTGTGGAATAGGAGTGGAACTGGGGTCTACAGTTGCAACCTTTTTGGGATAGGGGGCCACATTTTCACTTTTGGATGAATAGCGTGCCCAGAGTGAACCGCCTCCTACTCTGTCCCAGATGCTAATATATGCATATTATTATTAATATTGGATAGAAACCACTCTGAAGTTTCTAAAACTGTTTGAATGATGTCTGTGAGTATAACAGACATGGCAGGCGAAAACTTGACCAGGAAGTGGGACATCTGAGGTTTGTAGTTTTTCAAAGCTTGGCCTACCGAATACACATTGAGGTATGGATAAATTTGCACTTCCTACGGCTTTCAATAGATGTCAACCGTCTTTAGAAACTTCAATGAGGATTCTACTATAAAGGAGGGGCTCAGGAGACCTCTTTGAGTCAGTGGTCTGGCAGAGTGCCTTGGTCTCATGACGCGTGGTCCCGACAGAGTTAGCTCTCGTTCCAGTGCTTTTCTGAAGACAAAGGAATTCTCCGGTTGGAACATTATTGATGTTTCATGTTAAAAACATCCTAAAGATTGATTGCATACATCGTTTGACATTTTTCTAAAGGACTGTAATGGAACATTTCAAGTTTTGGACGAAGTGCCTGCGCCTCATGAAGATGGATTACTGGGCTGAACACGCTAACAACAAGTGGCTATTTGGATATAAATTATGAACTTTATTGAACTTTATGGAACAAATCGGTAATTTATTGTCGAACTGGGATTCCTGGGAGTGCCCTCTGATGAAGATCAGCAAAGGTAAGGGAATATTTATGGTGTTGTTTCTAACTTCTGTTGACTCTGTTGAAATGGCGGATATTCCTCTGGCTGTCAAAAAGAAAGAAGGCACTCTTCATATAATTAATTAAATAGCCTTTATTAGTATGGCATGTTCAATAGAAACAATGTTTTCTGGCTGTTTTGGGTTCTGAGCGCCGTTCTCAGATTATGCTTTTTCCGTAAAGGTTTTTTGAAACTGACACAGCGGTTGCTTAAAGGAGAAGTCTATCTTTAATTATGTGAATAACACTTGTATCTTTTATCAATGTTTATTATGAGTATTTCTGCAAAATCACCGGATGTTTTGTAACCAAAACATTACTGCATGTAAGGCGCCAATGTAAACTGAGATTTTTTTATATAAATATGCACATTATCGAATAAAACATACATGTATTGTGTAACATGATGTCCTATGAGTGTTAAACACCCACCCGTAGCACACGCTCCAGCAGGTGTATCTCACTGATCATCCCTAAAGCCAACACCTCATTTGGCCGCCTTTCGTTCCAGTACTCTGCTGCCTGTGACTGGAACGAATTGCAAAAATCGCTGAAGTTGGAGACTTTTATCTCCCTCACCAACTTCAAACATCAGCTATCTGAGCAGCTAACTGATCGCTGCAGCTGTACATAGTCTATTGGTAAATAGCCCACCCATTTTCACCTACCTCACAACCACACTGTTTTTATTTATTTACTTTTCTGCTCTTTTGCACATCAATATCTCTACCTGTACATGACCATCTGATCATTTATCACTCCAGTGTTAATCTGCAAAATTGTAATTATTCGCCTGCCTCCTCATGCCTTTTGCACACAATGTATATAGACTCCCCTTTTTTTCTACTGTGTTATTGACTTGTTAATTGTTTACTCCATGTGTAACTCTGTGTTGTCTGTTCACACTGCTATGCTTTATCTTGGCCAGGTCGCAGTAGTTGCAAATGAGAACTTGTTCTCAACTAGCCTACCTGGTTAAATAAAGGAGAAATAAAAAAAATAAAAAATAAATAAAAAAATCCCACCAAAGTGTCCGATTTCAAATATGTGTTTGATGACGATGAGAGAGGTTTCATCTCTGAAGGCATCAATTAACATATGTGAGGTCTCCTCATGTGTGTGGGGTTGGAATAAAGAGCTTATTTTTTTTAGCGGGACTGTGGGCCCTACAGTGAAATAAAACAAATAAAACTAGCCAAGACAGCAGTAGACAAAGCGTATTGACATTAGAGAGAGGCATAAAGCAATCACAGATCTTGATCAGGAGAGCTAAGACATCAACGGGTAAATGGCGATGAATGGGCAGAGCGGTTCAGTTAGATACTTACAGGACCTGGGTTCGAGGCTGGGTCCGACATGTAAACTAAATGAGGTACCGTGTATTGAAATAGTCCAGGGGGCATCAGCTGTGTAGAGTAGTGATCATAGGATCAAAAGAGTAGCAATAGGTGAGTCAGGGTGCTGTATGGTATTCACTACTACGCTGGGCGAGCAGGGGACACAGCATTCCGAAAAAGCTACTGGGCCAGGGCTAGTAGATGGTTCTGTGGTGATATCGTATCACAATAGCCTGTTGAGACCACATCAGGCGATCACGTCGGCAGTCCAGTCGTGATGGATCGGCGTGGCTGTGTGTCGACAATAAAGGGTCCAGGCTATTTGGCAAAGGAGGTATTGTAGTACTAGAATTAGTTGGTATATGGGCCTAGCTTGAGGCTAGCTCAAGGCTAGCTGGTGCTTGCTTCGGGACAGAGGTGTTAGCTAACAGTAGCCACTCTGGCAGCTAGCTAGGAGTAATGATCCAGTGTAATGATCCAGAGCGGCAGTAATCTGGTGATATGGTAGAGAGAAGCAGTCCGATATGCTCTGGGTTGATATTGCCGTGTGTAAGACAAGCAGGTGTTGTCCGAGCTAAGGGTGGCTGATGCCGTGGGAAATAAGGCGAGGACCGCTAGCCATGGCTAACAAAGAATAGTAGCTAGTTAGCAGGCTAGCTCTTGATGGAAGTTTCAGCTATAAGGAATAAAAATAGCAGATCCGTCCACATTGGGTGAGGCGGGTTGCAGGAAAGTATATTTAGTTTGTAGGTAGAAGTGAGAATAAGGTATATACGAAAAAAGACCAGCTATTTACAAGGGATAAGACACAGGATAAGACAAAGCCAGATATACACGTCCGACTGCGCCACCATCTTGGATTCTTTTTTTTCACCTCGTGTTGAGGTTAAAAGTTTTAACCACTTCAAACATGTTGCTACCGCCTCACGTTTCCTGATCTAATATTATTCTCTGTTGGCAATCATTTTATTCCCTCTGGCTAAAGGGGATGGTTCCGTCAGTATGACACGCTCTCTGATCTCACTTGGGGTGTGGCTCCTTAATTATGCACAGTTTATAGGAGATATATTATCTTATACCTCCTAAAATCACATTCATATCTTAACAAAAATAATTTAATCATTTTTCATATTATATGCACGTATTGCATGGAAACTTGACAGATAAAGGGGATATAATTTCCAAGTTACAGTATTTCATCCATACAGTTTTTAATGACTACACAAAATGAAAAACAAGATTACATTAATTTTCTATAGCTCCCCACTGACCATTCCCCACATTTTTATGTTGGAATTATTGTTCTACTATTCACGTTTGACCGTGCATGAGTTTCAACCGGTAAACTTTTGTGAAACAAAGAACTTTCCTTGGGGTAAATACTCGAGGGGTAGAGAAAGTCTCCTTTTCCTGTAATTTATGACAGGGTGTGAACTGTCAACCATCCAGCAGCTCTCTCTGTGGGCGAGAGAGGGCCTGGTTACTGTCAGCTTTTGCCAAGCTGACCCATTCTGATCCTCACAGGACAGTCATGACCTTCCTCTCCCCTGAATTATTGATTCCAGACTCAGCCCTGGAGCATGTGAGTATATTATAGGCATAGCCTGGTCCCAGAGCTGTTTAAAAATAAGCTAAATCAAAAAGGGTAGAAAATATATTAATATGTTTAATGTTAAATTGTATGTGAAAATGTGTATTTCAGAATCTAAACAAAATCCATATTTGAGAGAACACTATAAGGAGCATAATGACAGCAAGATGTTGTCTGAATCATGTACGGTTCACAGGTCATAGGGTCTTACAGGAGGCATACAAAGGGTCTAAAATTGCAAATTTCATCACAATTTTCCATCATGTTTGTGATACAAATGTAAAAAGCATGTTAAACATCCTTCCTCCCAGTGAAGTTCCTATGTAAGAATTGGCAGAAAAATCTGAGATACCAAATATTTTTCGCTCCCACTAATGTGGAATCACCCGGTAATGGTGATGGCAGAGTGCAGCAACTTAGCGGTTTTTGCCAGAATCAGGGAAGCCAGTCTGGTCTGGTATGTGTTGGGTTTAATGGAGTTGGAGAAGTAGGGGATGGAGTGAGTATGGTGTGGAGAGCTAGTGAGGAATGGGGCTCTCCTTGGGGAGACCAACTTCCAGGCCTACGACTACAGTCCGGGGAGCCCCACCTGGCACAGCTACCATAAATGCCCCTGTTTTTACGCCATGAATCGAACAAACGCTTTTGGTTTCATGTTGGTTGTGGGAACAAAGCCATACATTTCCATACCGGTAAAACTTATATTTTTTTCCATATAAAATGGTTGCCTGTTCTGGGAACGTACATTTTAGGTTGCAGGGAGGTTCTGAGAACATTTTCCTATGGTTCCTTTAAAGTTTTTCTGGTAGGTTTTATAAACGCTCTGAGAATGGAAAGTAAAGGTAATTTTGAGATTTTTTTTAAAGTTCTTAAAACCTTCACTGCATGTTTCAAAAACACTTTCAATAACACTGCTAGCTTATTTTGGGTTAACTTTTTTTCCCCTCCTAGCACAGATAGGACACATGGAAATTAATTTCATTAGGCATTAATCAAGCAAACACCATTTTGTTTTGCTGTGACACGACATCAATGAGATTGAAACCTGTGATCGATATTCTGATCTCTATCCTTGGAATTAATCTACTGCGCCACCAGGATGTAGCATGCCATGTTTTTTCTACCCATACAAAACTGTTCATTTTAGTCTATTCAATTTCAAAGAAAACAAGCACTCAACCTCTTAGAGCCTCCTCCCTACTTTTTTTCAATTTCCGCCTGAATGCATACCCAAATCTAACTGCCTGTAGCTCTGGCCCAGAAGCAAGGATATGCATATTCTTGGTACCATTTGAAAGAAAACAGTCATCATGCCAGGTAGTCCTGACGCATGGTCCTAGGGCTAAGGTCCTCCGAGAGAGAGAAAGAGAGAATTAGAGAGAGCATACTTAAATTCACACAGGACACCGGATAAGACAGAAGAAGTACTCCAGATATAACAAACTGACCCTAGCCCCCCGACACATAAACTACTGCAGCATAAATACTAGAGGCTGAGTGAGACAGGAGGGGTCAGGAGACACTGTGGCCCCATCCGATGAGACACCCGGACAGGGCCAAACAGGAAGGATATAACCCCACTCACTTTGCCAAAGCTCTACACATTGTTGTGCTGCTGATGCCAGGTGCCATAGCAGTCTCTTTCTGCTGTAAAGCAGAGGGTCACCAAGCATGTAGCGCAGGTGATTGGGGACTTAATTTTGCCAAGAACACAGCGACGCCTCCATGCGGTGCCCTTTTGGCCCTGAGGCACATCCATGCCTGCAGAAATAAATTTGGGCAGCTGAACACCACTTGTGGCAGGAGCTGAATGAACCAGCTTCAGTGGGGGATGGACACCTTGGCACTGGGGGCTCTCATTCGGAGTCAGTGTCACAGTGAAATAAAATGTTCAGTTAGAATAGTTTCACATATGATCCCTGTATCAACAGGTATAATATATATATATATATATAGAGTACAGGGAACATAAGGTTGAATATATTATTATAGACCTGCTAGATCTACTGTCTCTTTTATATTATGACATTTCAGTTAGATCTACTGTCTCTATTATATTATGACAGACCAGCTAGATCTACTGTCTTTATTATTTTACAACAGACCAGCTGTATCTACTGTCTCCATTTCACTTTTGCCATTGTTGTGGGCCTGCCCTCCCCTCAACAGCCTCAAATAGGCTATTTCATGTGGGTTGGGGTGGGGCGGCAGACACACGCATCTCACATTTCATTACATTTTTATATATTGCTTCTAAAATGAAAAAAAATCACAAATAATATGTTATATTATTAATTTCAAACAAGGGCATTAGCACGAGAATAATTTACCAGTTCAAAACGATGTCCTCTCCGTTCAAAAAATATTACTCCACTTGGGAATCGCTAAATGAATCGTCCTACAACAATCTCTGTCTCACTTTCCCGATCAAATCAATTCTAAAATTGTGTGGACGTCTGTATATCTAGACTTAGATTTAGCATTCCCTGATTTAGTCGCCATACTGATTGATATATAAATAGCTGAATCTGCGCGTTTACCAAAACAATGCTGTGCAGAAGATGAATGTGCAAGTAGAGATACTGGGATGCAAAGGGGTGCAAACAAAGATCATAATGGATAGCTCAAACTTCTGAAAACAGACATGGAGGTTTGTGTGTGTGATATTTTTATTGAGACGTTTATAAAATCATTTATTTTGAGTGAGCATGATAAACTCAGCCCAATCTGCCTGACCCAGCTCCAGTTGCCGGAAGAGGACGACAGCGGAGAGTCCTTGGGAAGCAGAAATTACTAATATTAGCTAAATGTAGTAATGAATAAATTGGCTAAATGCATTTAAATGGACGATTCTGTGAACTTTCTTGTGCAAGTTTTAGATTGACACAATACCTGTTAGCAAAGGTGTCAGATAACGTGCAGGAGCTGGCAGGGATTTGTTGTCTTGCATGATGTCTACATTGATAATAGTTAGCATTATTTATTTAGAGTAAATAGAGGTGAATATATTGATAAAGGTCACCTTGTCCGAGAGAGATTTACATGGTTATCAAAACATCAAGACAGGGTAAGCCTACACGAAACACAGCCCTTATTTTAAGTGTTTCAGAAATTGATTGCTGGAAAAACCATTGGAACCATTTCCTTCTTTGACCGCTAGGTTTTATGGGTATTATGACATCTATACTGTGGGGCTCTATAGAACCATGGCTGGTGCATCTTCCTCCTGACAGAGCCCCCGTTCCCCGTCTCAACCCAAAAAACTAAGTTTGCCCACAAATGTAAGTTGTGCACTAAAGGTATTTGTACAGATGCTGGTGTTTAACATGTTTTTCTGTATTGCTTGTTTTTTCTCTTATTGACAAGTTATGTTTGTGGGTAATTTACCGGGGGTATTTTGCATGTTTTTTGGGGAGGGGGCATTGGCTTATTTTATCATTCATTCATGTTAAGGTAGTGGGTAATTTATTGGTTTGCCTTTGTGGATTTTGTCTTATTTCCCCTTCTCTTATTTCCCCTTTGCACAATATTCTTAATACACCTTTTGGTTGACACAAATGTGTTCTTATTTGCACCCTGTGCTTTAGATTGCTTGATTTTTTTCTTTGTACATTTCTTTTAATTTAAATAAGTACATTTTGTACTCGTGGCAGAAAAATACTTTTGGAGGATGGCCTGGTGTCATGAAGGGAAGCGAAGAAGCAACTTTTCTCCAGGAAAAACATCAGGGACAGACTGATATTCTGCAAAAGTTACGGGATTTGGATCGCTGAGTACTGGGGTAAAATCATTTTCTCTGATGAATCCCGTTTCCCATTGTTTGGGGCATCCGGGAAAAAAGATTGTCTGGAGAAGACAAAGTGAGCGCTACCATCAGTCCTGTGTCATGCCAACAATAAAGAATGCTGAGACCATTCATGTGTGGGGTTGCTTCTCAGCCAAGGGAGTGGGCTCACTCACAATTTTGCCTAAGAACACAGCCACGAATAAAGAATGGTACCAACACATCCTCCGAGAGCAACTTCTCCCAACCATCCAGGAACAGTTTGGTGACAGACAATGCCTTTTCCAGCATGATGGAGCACCTTGCCATAACTCAAAAGTGGCTCAGGGAACAATACATTGATATTTTGGGTCCATGGCCAGGAGACTCCCCAGACCTTAATCCCATTGAGAACTTGTGGTCAATCCTTAACTTTTTATTAAATCAATTTCTGTAGAACTGAATATTGAAAAGGTCCAGGGTTCTTGCAGATCCACGGATTATGCGACGTTCAGAATGAGACTGATGAGGTAATATTGAATAATTGACTGTTGATGTTAGAGATATCTGCATATCTTTAGAGTTTAAGTTGGGAGATAGTAACTCGTTAAAACAACTTTTCCCATGGTGCCCCAAATTCCTAATGAGTTAATTGTTACATGATTCATTTAATCGAGCAACAACTAAACATAGTTAGTTGATGAAATAAATAACAGTGATCAGATGAATTATAGTCAGATCATGACAGTACACACATATGTTCTCTTCATCTGGGTGATGACCGTGTCATTGTAGGATACCTACTAAAAATAACTTGTAAGCAAACCAAGTTTTGAAAATAGATATTTTTTTTTTGGTTTTGCTGTTTGGATTTTTCTGTTTTTCTTATTTACAATGCACAAATAACAATAAAGGCACTTTCATCCTTGTGTTGATTTTGTTTGTCACATATTTTTTACGTGGCATCCCCCCCTCCAAAAAATGATGTTTACAACGTCTTTAGTCTGAGAGAGGCCTAACAGTGGAAGTATTCAGACAATGAGAGAAATGTTGGTTCCTATCAATTTACAAATCACAATAAAGACTACTATAAAGACAGACTTCATTCATGTTTTTGTTTGTCATATATTTTTTAAGGCTAGTACAGACTACAGGGTTTAGCATGGTTCTGTTACATGTAACAACAGAATGACTGTCCGACACTAAGGACAGACCTCCAAGACATCTACAGTCTTCGCCAAACATTTTGAGAATGACACAAATATTAATTTCCACAAAGTTTGCTGCTTCACTGTCTTTAGATATTTTTTGTCAGATGTTACTATGGAATACTGAAGTCCTACTACTCAAGACCTCTGCAATCCGCCCTGGCATGCTGTCAATTAAATTCTGGGCCACATCCTGACTGATGGCAGCCCATTCTTGCATAATCAATGCATGGAGTTTGTCAGAATTTGTGGGGTTTTGTTTGTCCACCCAACTCTCAAGGCTGCATCCCTTCTTCTCAATTTCCACCTGAAGACATACCCTAATCTAACTGCCTGTAGCTCAGGCCCAGAGGCAAGGATATGCATATTATTGGTATCATTTGAATGGGAACATTCTGAAGTTCTGGAAATGTTAATTGAATGTAGGAGAATATAACACAATAGATCTGGTACAAGAAAAGAGAAATAAAGAGCATACGTTTTCTGTTTTTTTATTGTTGTAGCATCATCTTTCACATGTACTAGAATAGCCATACAGTCAGATAGGATGCTGGAGATAATGTCGATGGATAAAGAAAGAGGGCAACTGTAGTTGTGCAAAGTTTCAGACTGATAACTTCAGGAATGGGTGAGCTACATGACATTTAGCCGAATTGGTGAAATGATATATAACTATATACAACAGTGCAAATAACCATATACAACATATCAAAAAGCAATTCTAACACACAAAAACAATTATAAAATGTTTAAAAAAATATTTGAATAAAAAAAACAAAAAAAAACAGGTGTAGACCCTTTGGAAGAACCTCAGTCCTCTACACAATATTTTACTGCTGGTGCTATGTCCCATAGCAGTCTCTATCTGCTGTAAAGCAGAGGCAAACTGAACAAGTGGTACAGGTGATGGGGGACTTCATGCGACAGAGAACACAACGACGCCTCCATGCTGTGCCCTTTTGGCCCTGAGGCACATTCATGCCTGCAGTTATGAGTTTTGGCATATGAACACCACTGGAGGCAGGAGTAGAGGGGGTAGAGGGGCCAGAGGTAGAGGGGGCAGAGGTAGAGGGGTGCAGAATGTGATGCAGTGGACTTCCTGCTATAGCCAGAAAGCTCCCGGATGAGCAGCTCCCTGAAGGCTAGCTGTGAGATGAGGGGCTGTCCACAGCTCTTCGCCATTTCCTTCTGCAGGATGAAGGAATTCACCACAGCAATGTCAATGAAATGGTAAAACAATGTCCTGTACTATTTCTTTGTCTTATGGAGAATATTGTAGTACCCTATCAGTGCGTCTGATAGGTCTACACCTCCCATGCCCTTGTTGTAGTCCTTGATAGCTGCAGGAATGGGGACATTTTTGGTGGTCCATACCCCAGTAGCGTCCTTCACACGCCTGACGACGTGATCGCCACTGAAGGACTTGTGGAGCACATCACCACCTCTCTGGTATCCATCCACTACACAAACAGCAGGCCATTTTCACGGATCCATCGCATGGTACCCCGCTCAGCCCGCTTAGGCATGTTGTTCACCTTTGTCTTCAGAAAGCCCACTCTGTTGGTTCGAATGGTGCCACAAGCCCACACCTCCCACATCTTCCCCAGGCCTGCAAACAGGGTAGGGCTTGCGTAAAAGTTGTCCACAAAAAGTTTGTAGCCCTTTCCCAGCAGTTGAAAATCCAATAACTCCATGACCGAATCGTAACTGAGTCCCTTACCTGTTGGAAAACTGCTTTTCCCCTCATAACCAAAACAATTGCATGTGTATGCACACACAGAATCATCCAAAACAAACAGCTTGTAACCCCATTTTGTTGGTTTGTTACGCATGTATTGTTTTAGGCCCATTCTGGCCTTTGAGGCTACCATCCTCTCATCTATGGACAAGTTCTGGGCGGGCTGAAAATGAGTCTTGCAGGACCCCGCCATGCTTGGGTAGAGAAGTTTGACTTTGCAGAGCCATGTCAAACCTTGTGGTGCCTCTCCTCCTGTCATTCTCCTCTGGGTCACTGATGTGAAGCGCCCATGATATTTAGAAACCTTGTAGAGGACATGACAGTGCGGGGGAAAGGCAGTTGATAGAGTGGGGATGTTTTCCAGTAAACCTTTAGGGTTTTTAACTTCACCAGCCCCATGTAAATGACCAGTGAAAGGTATCAGAAAAGGTCTGACATGGAAATGGGCTTCCATGCCTCTTTCTTTCCTGCTTGCTTCCTAGCCCTATACTTGTTTGTATTACACACCAGGGAATCAACAACTGACGGGGTGAAAAACAGTTGAAAAAGTTGCATGGGGCTGTATTTCGAGGTCATGTCCTGCTGAGGTCCTGGTGGCCTTTTTGGTCCGAATATTGCAGGACGTGTCTCCTCATCCTCCTCCAGCACAGAGTGCCATTGCCCCTCTACCTCTCTGCCAGCAGGTTCCACACTTCTTTGTTTGTGTCTTCACACCTCTAGATGGCCGGGTGTGGGTAGGTGTGGAGCAGGAGACAGCAGAGGTCCGGCTGGATGAACCCGCTTCAGTGGGGGATGGGCACCTTGGCACACACACACACACCCAAACAAACAACACACACACACAGGTTATGGGTCATACATATACGCTCACTCAAAGATTCTTCAAACAACAAATCTGTCTCACTTTCTCAATCAATTTCTTCTATAATCTGGTGCAAATCTGTATACTTAGACTTGGACTTCGCTTTGCCTGATTTATTCGCCATTATGTCTTCAATGAAATCGTTGAAAAAACACTTTCCAAAATACTGCTGTGCGTAACGCGCCTGACTGCAACAAGTCTGATGGTCAATGGCGAATGAAGTTCGTTACGCGTGCGTTTACGAACAAGGGATGGTGGTCCAACCCATAACCATCACATACTGGCGTTTACCTCAGCTCATTGGCTATCTACCAAGCTATATTTCAAGAAGATCAGTGGTCATTGGCCAGAAATACAGTCAATCAACGAAACTTCGCTAATATTATTGGTGCGCAATGAGGTCATTGCTCGTTGTCTTCAAATCAGTTATTTTCTATCAATACGCCCCGCACAAAGAACAATCAACTATGGCTGTGTTACAAACATCAAGAGGATTGCAATGAAACCAACCATGACTAGCAAAATGATTGTTTAGTGTGTGTAATTATGTCGAATGCTTCATCAAAAGTTGATAGAGATGGAATTCACGACACAAGCGGTTTACAAAATGTTTTGTGTTAGGCTATAAAAATTGATTTTATCAAAGACAACGGCACTTCATTTGATCACTGGGACCCTCAGGAGGAGAAATAAGAGCAAGATCATAAATCATAATTTTACCTTCATATGTGAACGTATCAAAACTGTCATGGAGGAAAAAGTTTTTGTTGATCGCTCTTCTCAAACAAAAGCATGGTATTTGTTCTCTGTAATAGCTATTGTAAATCGGAAAACACAGTTTGATTACCAAGATTCTAATCTTTTGAAAGATGTAAGACACTTGAAATTTCAAGAATGTTTAATATTACGAAGTTGTATTTTTAATTTGTCGGGATCGCAGCCATAAGAAGTTAACCTCTCTGGGGTAGGGGGCAGCATTTGGAATTTTAGATGAAAAGCATTCCCAAATTAAACGGCCTGCTCCTCGGGCCAAACAAAACTGAGGTTTTTAGATATAAAGACACTTTATCGAACAAAAGGAACCTTTATTGAGTAAAGGAATGTCTTCTGAGTGCCACCATAGGAAGATCATCAAATGTAAGGGATTCATTTTATCTCTATATCTGAGTTTTGTAACGCTTCAGCTTGGCTGGTTACTGTTTGTAATAATTTGTCACCGGGGCTATGTTCTGGGCTAGGTATGTTCTGGGCTAGATATGCTTTCGCCGAAAGCATTTTATAAATCTGACACCGTGGTTGGATTAACAAAGATTTAAGCTTTAACCTCTTCAACCTATGGGGGCGCTATGTCTTTATTGGATAAAAAAACGTGCCCGTTTTAAGCGCAATATTTTGTCACGAAAAGATGCTCGACTATGCATATAATTGGCAGCTTTGGAAAGAAAACACTCTGACGTTTCCAAAACTGCAAAGATATTATCTGTGAGTGCCCCAGAACTGATGCTACAGGCGAAACCAAGATGAAACTTCAAACAGGAAATGAGCAGGATTTTTGAGGCTCTGTTTTTCATTGTCTCCTTATATGGCTGTGAAAGCGCCACGAATTAGCCTGCCCTTTCCTACGCTCACGGAAATACGAATACTTAGCACCCTAACCACTGCTCAATCGGATTAGAAATGAAAAATATATTTACGAGTAGATGAGTTTCTCTGTCGCCTCTCTGTTGAAACCAATCGATACGTCTATTGGTAGTGGCTCGATGTAAGGTTCTGGTTGTCCACCAGAGGTCACAATGTCCTTCTTAGTTGTAGAACTTCTCTGGTCTTGGAGTTAATCTTGATACTTCAGATGCACCAGTGATAGTCTAAGATGGGGTTTCTTCCTTCCAACCTCATGTCTTGAGTCAAAGTTCTAGGACCACTTGTGTAATTATTTAGTTAGTTAATCACTGGTGCATCTGAAATATCAGAGTGCTTAAAAGCGAGTCCTTTGAGCTCACTGGGGCGTGGCTACTGACTGGGCACAAGTTCAGATTTTAAAAATTATAATTGAGAAGGCTAAAATCACATTCACATATGTGAACCTAATACATAGGACGCAAACACTTTCAGAGTTACTATTACCTTGATATACCATCCATAATGACATCACAAAATAATAATAGCCCCCAGACCATTATTAACATTTGGACGTCTAAAATTAATGTTCCAATGCTCACTCTTTTGATGTTAGAGTTTTTAGGCGGGCCACACTCTCTGTAGACAAAGCATTCCTTTGGTGGATACTGAAAGGCAGAGAGGAAGTGTTAAGGTGTCAAGACCGGCACAGCCCACCTACCCCTCTTCTGTGGGCTTTTGATCCACTGTCAGTGTAACAGTACTATTCTTGCGTTGTGTACAATCAGTCATCGACACGGAACTCCAACATGTAGCCCCAGTCATGTAGATTTATTCTGATAGGAACGACACAAAATTGCACGTCATGCAATGCTCGTCTCACCATCCAACTCTGCACTCACGCACGCTGGTTTGGTGCTTGTTCACTGGGCTAGTTACCAAAATAATACAATTACAACATACAATATAATATCTTTAACAATGTACCTGATAGGAACGACACAAAATTGCACGTCATGCAATGCTCGTCTCACCATCCAACTCTGCACTCACGCACTGTACAAAATATATTAACCCCCCCCCCCCCACCAGACACAGTAAGTTGCTAGCTAGTATTGGGGGGAATTCTTTACAACAAAATGCAAAACAAATATTCTCCAAAATCCGCTGCATCTTATGTGTGATGTTCGAATAACATTTACAAACAATTTGATATAAATTGTATATTTAAATCATCACTTGAGAATATAAAAATCACTTTTGATGTACAGTGCTTTGCAACCAACAACTTACCGCTGGTTTGGTGCTTGTTCACTGGGACGATTCTAACTGGGACATCCCCCCTCGTAAGCAAGCTACGCAAACCAGCCAATAAGATGCCATGTTGAGTAGGTGAAGGCAAGACAAACTCAAACCAAAAACCCATTGGCTTAACAATAAAGTGGCAAGGGGAATCACAAATATAACCCTGTTACATCAGGAGAGTCATGACAGTGCACATGTTTTCTAAACCACACTCCAACATTTACTGCAGGGTGCCGTGCGTGACAGCAGCATCCTGGAAAGACACCCGATCAGCTGGTGTGAGGAAGTAGTCCTTGAGGTTGTTGCACATGTCTATAGCAACTCTAGTTGCACTGTCTACTGACATTTTTATTGTATTTTAAGAAGCCGGTGTCCTCTTGTACCACATGTTTCCACGACGCAGGTCCTCAGTGGGTGCGGAGTAGTCAACAAATGTGTGGTGGGTGTACAAAGTTGTTGACTGTTGTAAGTGTCTGTGGTGCATAGGTAGTTGTCGAGGGCTGCGCAGGCCTTCACAATGGTCTCAGCTTTCTCTGGGGCAATCTCAAGGGCTCGTCCCAGGATCCTCGATCGCACAGCAAGGATGCCAAAGCAGTTGGTTCTCTGAAATTCTTCTGGCTCTTGAGTGACATTAGTTGTAAATCTTCTTGGCATCAAAGGCCAGAAGAAGCTTTGAAAATTAACATTTCATTAGTATTGAACAGGAACATGAAGGCTATCAAATGTGTACTGTAATAAAATGTGTAGTCTATATTTTATCCTCCTACTGGGATGCCAGAGCACTTTTTTTGTGAGACATATCATTACAACTTCTATTCACATTGGTATACTTTTCAAATACGATTACAAGTCACATGCATTTACAGTATCTTATGGTCGCATCATGTTGACCTTCAGAGGGAACTTGCTTCACAAGAAAATTCCCTCATCTCCCACCCTCCCAAATGTGCCCATGTCGACCATGGTCATCAAGTCATTAAATCTGCCAGCTGACATCCAAAATTATTGAAAATGTATTTCATCATCAATGCTTTGATTAGGTTGGACAAGAGACATGTATTCTCCATCATCCCAACTTGTAGTGTTAAGTAGACAAACATGCCATTTTCTCCCTCATTTGTTTTTCAAGTTCAAGCTCTTCCAATTTGGAGACAGACATGTTTGCTTTGGCTTCTGTAGCTAGTTAAATCCTTAAAGTAGTGTTAAAGACACAGAATACCAGAATGTAGCTAGCTAGCTAGTATTTGCAAACAGGCAAGAACAAACCGGATCCAGATGTTCAAAAGTTTCGGCCCCTCTTGTTTGGTAAGCTACTCTAGCACCCCAAGCCCCCTAGTGGATATATACACTCCACAAGGTGGACTTCCTCTCTGGGTGAAACGGAAGGAAAAGTATCCGCTGACCCAAAAACTCCACTACGAACATGCACGTCCATAAATCTATGCATGCAAACAGTGTAGCGGCCTTAACCCTAATTGTAACCTTAACCCTAAACCTAAAATAGCCTTTTCCCTTGTGGGGACCAACGAAATGTACCCAAAAATACACACAATTTATTCACAGTTAGAGTTAGGCTGAAGGGCTCCCGAGTGGCACAGCGGTCTAAGGCACTGCATCCTCAGTGCTAGAGGCATCACTACAGACCCTGGTTTGATTCCAGGCTGTATCACAAACATCTGTGTTTTTGTGTCCCATAGGGCGGTGCACAATTGGCCCAGCGTCGTCCTTATTAACACTTGGCCGGGGTAGGCTGTCATTGTAATTAATAGTTTGTTTTTAACTCACTTGCCTAGTTAAATAAAGGTTAAATAAATGGGCAGTCCTGTAAGAGAGGGGGTGTGCGTGCATATCTGTGTCTGTGTGAGGCCCCGACTTGATCCACTCCTTATCTTTATACTGCATCTGAACTTCTGACTGTCTGGCCGAGAGCTCACTGAACTGACCTTTAGCAGCTCTCTACTATATGGTCTGGTCTCTACTATATGTCATAAATGAGGGGAATTTTCCGTTTAAATTTAATGACAGCTTATCACCAGGGGATCAGTTAAGATCAGATGCAGATGGTGGTGCTGGAGGTGGCAGGCAGGGGTATGACTGGATGGTATTGTAAGACACTTGAGAAAACACCAATGTCAGGCTTAATGTGGGAGAGAGGTTAATAGGAGAGAAAGTGAGAGAAGGGAGAGAAAGCGAGAGGCCCTCCACATTGTTTGGTTCTTATGGTTAGTGGACTTGTGGTCGGCTGATGACAGTAGCCTGGCTTTCGCAACTACTGCAGAAATATGGAAAAAGATCTGGCCCACTCAGAGGGGGGTCTCGGCTCCCTAGATTGAGCCGTTAGCCTGGCTCTGCTAATTATGTATGTCGTTCCTAGTTGCGGTGACCAAGACTGGGGACCAGAAACTGTCAGGATCTTACCTGGGACGCCAGCTTTCCCTTGCCCACCAGCACTCTCCCTGGCTCGCCCCCAACCGGCCCACACGGCTTGCCTGACCTCTGTTTTGACAAGTGCTTCAGACATTGCCCAAATGTCACCGAGAACCCCACCGGCCTGCCAAAAATGCTAACTAAACATAACAATAATTAAGAAGAGAATGGGGAGAAAGGAGAGGCTGAAACGCTAACAGAAGCAGAGTTGGAGGCAGCAGTGGTGGTGGTCATTGTGGGGAGGCTTAGAAGCAGGCCTGATTGACTGAGGGGAAAGTGAGACCAAGGGAGGGACAGGGCCAGATTGGAATTTCAGGGGGATGCCATGGAGCTGTTCTGGGAATGGTGGGAATGGTGGGACATTTAATGGTTTCATTGCCTGGGTCTCCAAGACATTCTGTATAATGAATCAAATTCTCTCTCTCGTTACCCACAGGTTTAATATTCCTTAAAGATAGATATGTTTTAAGTCACAGCTAATGCAAATTCCTAAGCCTTATTGAGGAACACATTTACAATTGCTCAATCAGACCCACAATTGATATATAGATTTTTTTTAAATAATCCATTGTGAAGCCAATTCTGCTCATTTAGTGCAATGCATACAAAATCAGCGCTTTGCTTCTGAAGTCCTCCAGCTGGATACATAACACAGGAGATGTCTTGGGTCATATTTTAATTTACAACAGCCTTAATTTTCTTGGAGCTTGCTGAATTTTGCAAATCTAAGGAGGGAGTTATCACATTTAGATTTAGTTTGTTTTCTTATATCTAAAACATGTGGGGAGAGGAAGTGGTCCTTCTGTGGCTCAGTTGGTAGAGCATGGCGCTTGTAACGCCAGGGTAGTGGGTTCGATTCCTGGGACCACCCATACGTAGAATGTATGCACACATGACTGTAAGTCGCTTTGGATAAAAGCGTCAGCTAAATGGCATATATTATTATTATATTATTATTATATTAAGAGTCAACAAGGGTGTCTGGGGCCGCGTTGGAACGGTAAACATGTGTAGTCACCAGATAATGACAAGCTGATTGTGCACTTTCGCACATGAGGAATACACTACGGAGCACGACCACATATCCAACTGTCGACTGTAACATTGTGGCAATAACAAGGAAGCCAAGGTTGGCTTAAAGTATATAGATTAATTGACTGCTAACCTACAAAGCATTGCATGGGCTTGCTCCTACCTTTCTTTCTGATTTGGTCCTGCCGTACATACCTACACGTACGCTAGGGTCACAAGACGCAGGCCTCCTTACTGTCCCTAGAATTTCTAAGCAAACAGATGGAGGCTTTCTCCATTTTTATGGAATGGTCTGCCTACCCATGTGAGAGACGCAGACTCATTCTCAACCTTTAAGTCTTTATTGAAGACTCATTTCTTCAGTAGGTCCTATGATTGAGTGTAGTCTGGCCCAGAAGTGTGAAGATGAACGCAAAGGCACTGGAGCAACGAACCACCCTTGCTGTTTCTGCCTGGCTGGCTCTCCTCTCTCCACTGGGATTCTCTGCCTCTAACATTATTACAGGGGCTGAGCCACTGGCTTACTGGTGCTCTTCCTTGCCGTCCCTAGGAGGGGTGCGTCACTTGAGTGGGTTGAGTCACTTACGTGATCTTCCTGTCCGGGTTGGCGGCCCCCCTTGGGTTGTGCCGTGGCGGAGATCTTTGTGGGCTAAACTCGGCCTTGTCTCAGGATGGTGAGTTGGTGGTTAAGATATCCCTCTAGTGGTGTGGGGGCTGTGCTTTGGCAAAGTGGGTGGGGTTATATCCTGCCTGTTTGGCCCTGTTAGGGGGTATCGTAGGATGGGGCCACAGTGTCTTCTGACCCCTCATGTCTCAGCCTCCAGTATATATGACGTAGTAGTTTATGTATCGGGGGCTAGGGTCAGTCTGTTATATCTGGAGTGTTTCTCCTGTCTTATCCGGTGTCCTGTGTGAATTTAAGTATGCTCCCTCTAATTCTCTCTCTTTCTCTCTCTCTCTCTCTCTCTCTCTTTCTTTCTTTCTTTCTTTCTTTTTTTCTTTCTCTCTCTCGGAGGACCTGAGCCCTAGGACCATGCCCCAGGACTACCTGGCCTGATGACTCCTTGCTATCCCCAGTCCACCTGGCTGTGCTGCTGCTCCAGTTTCAACTGTTCTGCCTGCGGCTATGGAACCTGTTCACTGGACGTGCTACCTGTCCCAGACCTGCTGTTTTCAACTCTCTAGAGACAACAGGAGCGGTATAGATACTCTGAATGATCAGCTATGAAAAGCCAACTGACATTTTCTCCTGAGGTGCTGACCTGTTGCACCCTCGACAACCACTGTGATTATTATTATTTGACCCTGCTGGTCATCTATGAACATTTGAACATCTTTGCCTTGTTCTGTTATAATCTCCACCCGGCACAGCCAGAAGAGGACTGGCCATCCCTCATAGCCTGGTTCCTCTCTAGGTTTCTTCCTAAGTTCTGGCCTTTCTAGGGAGTTTTCCTAGCCACCATGCTTCTACACCTGCATTGCTTGCTGTTTGGGGTTTTAGGCTGGGTTTCTTTACAGCACTTTGTGACATCAGCTGATGTAGGAAGGGCATTATAAATACATTTGATTGATTGATTGATTTGGGCTCCCAAGTAGTGCAGCAGTCTAAGGCACTGCATCTCAGTGCAAGAGGTGTTACTGTGGCCCCTGGTTCAAATCCAGGCTGTATCACATCCGGCTGTGATTGGGAGTCACATAGGGCGGCGCACAATTGGCGCAGCATTGCCAGGGTCTTAACTGACTTTTTAAGTAAATAAAACAATTACTGTTATTTATTGTGACTTTTTTTTTTTTTACTTAACTCTATATTCTTAAAACTGCATTGTTGGTTAAGGGCTTGTAAGTAAGCATTTCACGATACGATCTACACGTGTTGTATTTGGCGCATGTAACAAATGAAGTTTGATTTGATTCAAGTTATTTAAAAAAAGATCATGCAAAATGTTCTCAGAATTCTTTTGTTGAAGATGTAAACATTTTTGTAAAATTATTCATGCCAAGTGTTAAGAAACTAACTGTAAGAACTGCTAGAGCTGCCTGAAAAATTGTATGTTTCAAAGAAATGATGCACAGGAGGTGGAAAAAAGTCAGCCTGCTCAGCTGATTGGTTGACATACTGTACATTGAGAAACGCTGTGACTAAACTTAAGAACTAAAATAAATTATATTACCAAACAAAGATAAATGACATAAAAACACAATGGAAAAAGACTTGAGTACCTTAAATTATATCATGGTTAGAAAACTCAATTCATCTCCATCGTTCATTAAAGTTGAGGGATCATTTATAATATACCCTTTCAATATTGGCAATCATTTCACAAATAAAGTGGAAAAACTCATAATTGAAATAACAATGTTGAACAGTGAAGCATCATTTTTTTGTAAAAAGATCTGATAATGAAAGAGAAGGATTGCTGTTTTGAATTTGGTCAAGTTAATGTGGGAGAGGTGGAAAAACTCTTGTTATCCATCAGTAATGATCAGCCACCAGGTAAAGACAACCTTGATGGGAATCAACTGAGAATGGTAGCAGACTGTATTGTAAACCCTATTTGCTATATCTTTAACCAAAGCCTAAAGGAGTGTTTGTTTCCACTACAGGTGTGGGAGGGAGCTCATTTAATTCTGCTTCCAAAAAACAGTGAAGCACCCTTTGCTGGCTCTAACAGCCGCCCAATCAGCTTGCTGCCTGTTTTTAGTAAACTGATGGAGAGGATTGTGTTTGAACAAATACAAAGATATTTTTCAAAGAACAATTTAACTACTGACTTTCAGCATGCATTTGTGACCCCTTTCAGGAAACTAGGCGTATGTCGCAAGTCGCTTCTTCACAGGAGAGCCATATGAACGTAAACTTTTTTGAAGTTGATCAAAATGCATTTTTGGGCAGAAATGCCTTCTCAAACATGTGAACTTTCATGTGCTTTAATAACAAACTTGTATGCCATCTGTAAATACAAATAAATTGTTAAATTACGAGCCTAGTTGGTTTAACCAAAGAAAAAGCAGCAACCTTACCGCTAGCCGTGATTGACTGAGATAATGAGTGGGCTGGACATGCTGAGAGATGAGTTTGGATTGGTCTGCCATATAGCATGCCTCTGTCCATTTGAGCTGGTCAGTATGTCTATGTAATCCTGCCTAACGTGGCTTTTTTAAAATGTATCGTGTATTAAAACTGCATAAGTGCTGTTCTCCACTTTCTGGAGGACTGAGTTTGGAAATCAGTGGAATTCCTGTATGATAGCTTCCGGATAACATATTCAAACTGAACTAGCTAGATAACATTGAACCTGGTTGGTTAGCTACCTGCAGATACAATCAGGGTAGTAAAGTAATGAGTTGTGATTACGGTTCGTTGTTTACCAAGCTAGCTGTCTGGCTCACTAGCTAACATTACATGTATGACATTATGTGTAACAGACAATCTTACAGCACAGTTGCAGCCACCAATGGCAGCCACCATAACAGCCTAACCAACTCCGCTAGGGTGAGTAATGTTCAGTGAGCTGTTCCCTTGTCACGTTCTGACCTTAGTTCTTTTGTTATGTCTTTGTTTTAGTATAGTCAGGGCGTGAGTTGGGTGGGTTGTCTATGTTCCTTTTTCTATGATTTGGGATTTCTGTGTTTGGCCTGGTATGGTTCTCAATCAGAGGCAGCTGTCATTCGTTGTCCCTGATTGAGAACCATACATAGGTAGCCTGGTTTCACTTTTGAGTTGTGGGTGATTGTTTCCTGTGTCTGTGTTTGTACCACACGGAACTGTTTCGATATTTTTTTTTGTAGTGTTCAGTTTTATATATTAAAATGGACACCTACCACGCTGCACATTGGTCTGACCTCTCTTACTCCTCGTCAGAAGAAGAGGACCATCGTTACATCTCTCTCACTTCTGAGCTTTACTGCTGTCGTTCGGATCAACCCTTAAAGACATGGGTGGGGATAAAGCTTAAGAGGGTTTGAACGAAGCTGAATGAGTGTAGGACAAAGAGGTCCTACAGGTCCAATAGTAGAGCGCCTTGCAAAAGTATTCATACCCTTTGGTGTTTTTCCAACCTGTAATTAAAAATAAAAAAAATATTTCATGTAATGGAAATACACAAAATGGTCCAAATTGGTAAAGTGAAATGGAAAAAAAATACCTTGTTTCAAAAAAATAAATAATAATACAACCGGAAAATTGGAGCATGCATATGTATTCACCCCGTTTGCTACGAAAGGCCCTAAATATGATCTGGTGCAACCAATTACCTTCAGAAGTCACACAATTAGTTAAATAAAGTCTACCTGTGTGTAATCTAAGTGTCACACCTGTTCTGAAAGGCCCCAGAGTCTGCAACACCACCAAGCAAGCGGCACCATGAAGATCAGGCTCTCCAAACAGGTCAGGGACAAAGTTGTGGAGAAGTACAGATCAGGGTTGGGTTATAAAAAAATATCAGAAACTTGAATATCCCACGGAGCACCATTAAATCCGTTATTAAAAAATGGAAGGAATATGGCACCACAACAAACCTGCCAAGAGAGGGCCGCCCACCAAAACTCACGAACCAGGCAAGGAGGGCATTAATCAGAGAGGCAACAAAGACACCAAAGATAACCCTGAAGGATCCGCAAAGCTCCAAAGCGGAAATTGGAGTATCTGTTCATAGGACCACTTTAAGCCGTACACTCCACAGAGCAGGGCTTTACGGAAGAGTGACCAGAAAAAAAGCCATTGCTTAAAGAACAAAATAAGAAAATATGTTTGGTGTACGCCAAAAAGCATGTGGGAGACTCCCAAAACATATGGAAGAAGGTACACTGGTCAGATGAGACTAAAATTGAGCTTTTCGGCCAGGAAGGAAAACGTTATGTCTGGTGCAAACCCAACACCTCTCATTACACCGAGAGCACCATCCCCACAGTGAAGCATGGTGGTGGCAGCATCTTGCTGTGGGGATGTTTTTCATTGGCAAGGACTGGGAAACTGGTCAGATTTGAAGGAATGATGGATGGCGCTAAATACAGGGAAATTCTTGAGGGAAACCTGTTTCAGTCTTCCAGAGATTTGAGACTGGGACGGAGGTTCACCTTCCAGCAGGACAATGACCCTAAGCATACTGCTAAAGCAACACTCGAGTGGTTTAAGGGGAAACATTTACATGTCTTGGAATGGCCTAGTCAAAGCCCAGACCTCAATCCAATTGACAATCTGTGGTATGACTTAAATATTGCTGTATACCAGCGGAACCCATCCGACTTGAAGGAGCAGTTTTGCTTTGAAGAATGGGCAAGCTTATAGAGACATACACTGAGAGACTTGGGGTAATTTCTGTAATTGTGTCTTTACAAAGTATTGACTTTGGGGGGTGAATAGTTATGCACGTTCAAGTTTTCCATTTTTTTTGTCTTATTTCTTGGTTGTTTCACAATAAAAAATATTTTGCACCTTCAAAGTGTTAGCCATGTTATGCGAGCTCCCCCCTACTTTGTGCATTTCGCCTGAAGACATACCCAAATCTAACAGCCTGTAGCTCAGGCACAGAACCAAGGATATGCATATATCCATTTGAAAGAAAACACTCTGAAGTTTGTGTAAATGTGAATTGAATGTTGGAGAATATAACACAATAGATCTGGTTTAGATAAAACAATGGAAAAAAACATGTTTTTTATTTTTATTTCATCATTAAAATGAACAAGATAAAACAAACATTCAGATAGGATGATGGGGACAATTTCAATGACAAATATAAGAGGGCAACAGTACTTATGCAAAGTTTCAGAATGATAACTTCCAAAATGAGTGTGCTACATGACATGAAGTCACCCAGGTGTCCCACACAAGTAGCCCAAATGTACCCAATTTGTACCCAAATTGGTGAGGGTATACATTTTGAAAGAAATAACTATATACAAAATACCAAAATGGTATTCTAACACACCCCCCCCAAAAAAAAATTTTAGAAAAATAAATGAACCCCAAAAAAATAGTGAAAAAAAGAATTATTGATAAAAAAAATGTATATGTACACATTTACAACATAACATGGGTAACTATTTACACACTTTCAATATTTGGAAGACCCTCAGTCCTCTACCAAATCAAATCCTATTTATATAGCCCCAGTCTAAAACCCCAAACAGCAAGCAATGCAGGTGTAGAAGCATGGTGGCTAGGAAAAACTCCCTAGAAAGGAAAAAACCTAGGAAGAAACCTAGAGAGGAACCAGGCTATGAGGGGTGGCCAGTCCTCTTCTGGCTGTGCCGGGTGGAGATCACAGTGGTTGTAGAGGGTGCAACAGGACAGCACCTCAAGAGTAAAAATGAACAGTTTAGGGTTCCATCGCCACAGGCAGAACAGTTGAAACTGGAACAGCAGCAAGGCTGGGTGGACTGGGGACAGCAAGGAGTCATCATGGCAGGTAGTCCTGAAGCATGGTCCAAGGGCTCAGGTCCTCCGAGAGAAAGAAGGTGAGAAAGAGAGAGCAGACTTTCACACAAGACACCGGATAAGACAGGAAAAGTACTCCAGATATAACATACTGACCCTAGCCCCCACCCACTTTATTATGTCCATAATATCGACAGAAACATGGTAAACGTTTTTTATAATCAATCCTCAAGGTGTTTTTCAAATATCTATTTAATATGGTCCTTCTGTGGCTCAGTTGGTAGAGCATGGCGCTTGTAACGCCAGGGTAGTGGGTTCGATCCCCGGGACCACCCATACGTAGAATGTATGCACACATGACTGTAAGTCGCTTTGGATAAAAGCGTCAGCTAAATGGCATATATTATATTATTATTAATATATCAACCGAGCGAGAGGAAAAATGACTACCTCTGTCTTTTACGCTAGAATCACTCTGAGAGCCCTGAGCTGGGCACTTACGCAATGTAGTCGTTCACGGTCATTCTTCAACATAAAGGTGTGAAACTGCCAAAATGCTTTAGACACCCTAGGGAATACGTAGAAAGGGGAATTTTGTTGATATCCCTTTCAATGGCCAATAGGGGTGCATAGGAACATAACGGTTTCAAAATAAGAGGCAATAATAATAATAATATATGCCATTTAGCAGACGCTTTTATCCAAAGCGACTTACAGTCATGTGTGCATACATTCTACGTATGGGTGGTCCCGGGAATCGAACCCACTACCCTGGCGTTACAAGCGCCATGCTCTACCAACTGAGCTACAGAAGGACCTGATTGGATTTTCCTCAAGGTTTCGCCTGCAATATCAGTTCTGTTATACTCACAGACAATATTTTTGACAGTTTTGGAAACTTTAGAGTGTTTTCTATCCTAAGCTGTCAATTATATTCATATTCTAACATCTGGTCCTGAGAAATAGGCGGTTTACTTTGGGAATGTTATTTTTCCAAAAATAAAAATAGTACCCCCTAGTTTCAAGAGGTTAAACGAAGTACCAATGTACAAACACACACATCACTGATTACATTATCAATGGTAGTTATGATAGGTGAATTGCAGGAGAGACACGTGATAGTACCTTGAGCAACCTGATTCAAGTGTCCTCCACTACTCTGAAACAGGACTGGCTCAGCCTTATTTTGCTGTTGGCATGTTGTTTTGGTTTATCTAACGCTATCGAATGCTAGTTAGCTAGCAGTGATCTTAGCTAGCCAGTTTGAGTTGAAACATTATTGAAACCAAGCTAGCTACATTCTATCTAATCTGAAATGCCAATGAGTAGGCTACAGTTGCCATGATCTGGCATGATAGCCAACCGAGATCCCTCCACCATGCAGTTGAAGAAGCTGTTGTTAGCAAGATAGCTATCTTGCTAACATTAGCAAAGCAAATATTCCTCTGACATTACATCACACATTCGGGAGAAGCTTTGTATTTAGCTATTCACAGTATCATGGCTAGCCTGGCTAGCTAGCATTATCAAATAATACACTGAACAAAAATGTAAACACAGCATGTGAAGTGTTGGTCCCATGTTTCATTAGCTGAAATAAAATATCCCAGTAATGTTCCATCAAACAAGAAAATGTATATCTGTCAAATGTTGTGCACATATTTGTTTACATCCCTGTTAGTGAGCATTTATTTATGGAAAAGGGGGGACATGTATGTTGACATAATTGCGATCCCAACCTCTCATGTAAATTCAGACGAACTCACTTCCAAAACTCATTTTCATATTTACACTATTGTAGTTAAATTTGACAGTAGAATAAATGTTTCTGAATCAAATCGATGTCACATCGGCCGTTTTCAAATAGAGAAGGTATTTTTTAGATTCAGTCGCCCTTTAACAGCAATCATTATGAGAGAATATATGATTGATAAAAACATCACAGTTGGAAATGGGCTGAGGGGAAATCTGCAAAGGCTGACGGGAGATCTGCAGAATTATTGAAATTACACTTTAAATAAAAATGTATTGAATTGAAACAGAAGGGTTCAGAAAAAAAGTGTAATGTTGGCAACATTTACTACTTGAACCATCCTTTCAAATTCAAATGTCTTATTTGAGTAAAAATGGTTTCTTTCCCTCCGCTCTCTTAATTTTTGGGACTTTTTTGTCAAGCCAGAAGAGATACACACTTTTGACTGTGGCCTTCATAGAAAAATAGATTGTTTTTTTTCTCACTAAAAAACAACCCTTCTAGATGAGTGTTATTACTCCTTTGTCTGTTCCTATTCAATGATTTCTAAATCCCCCCTCTGTTCCAACTCCTGCAGTCCCAGTTCACTTTGGCAGGAGAGAACAGGCATCTGTCCAAAACGTCAACCCGTCCGTCTGACCTCACCATGCCCCCCCACTTAATACACACACACGCAATCAACTCATACTCACATTAAGGATATTGTAATGATCTTGGCCTGACTAGTGGAAGCTGGCTTAGTGTGGAATGGCCCCATTTGATAGTCTATGAACGTTCCAATAAATCACAGACACCAAGGACCAAGTACTCTTGCTTACCCACATATGAAAAGCATCGCCACGTTGCTCCAGTACCTCTCCAACTCTCTCTATCTTGCTTTCTCTCTCTCTATCCTTCCTCTCTCTATCCCCCCCTCTCTTTCTACCGCACCCTGCCTCCCTCTATTTTCTCTCTCTAATTGGAGACAGTGTCCGGTCTGGAGAGCTTCACTCTATTTCATCTCTTTCTCCTGTCTGACAGAAAATCTACCAACACATATGTCTCATTCAAGAGTCAGCAACTTTAGAAGGTTCACCAGGGGGGAAATTCCAACATCAAGCTTTTTCTGATGATGTTCTTGCTTTTATTTATTTTTATCAGGTTACAAAGAAGTGTTACCTAAACAGCCCTTAAACACTCTGTGGCCTATATACCAGAAAAGGAGTTTGAAATTAATATTTCTTTCTGAAAGATCGTATCTTATCCAGGCCATATTTGAGAACAGAGTGGCTCCGCTGGCTAGTATGAGAGGTTGGGTGATGTTAACCTGTTGCGACTCTAGGGGCAGTATTTTCATTTTTGGATAAAAAACGTTCCCCTTTTTAAACAAGATATTTTGTCACGAAAAGATGCTCGACTATGCATATAATTAACAGCTGAAGAATAGCCGTAAGGGAATAGCCGTAAGGGACCACATTGAGCAAGTGGTCACATGATGGCTCCATCAGAAAATCTTGCGTAAAGTACACAAGTAGCCATTTTTCCAATCGCTTCTTATGAGAAACCAATTGTCCCGACGGATATTTTATCGAATAGATATGTGAAAAACATCTTGAGGATTGATTCTAAACAACGTTTGCCATGTTTCTGTCGATATTAAGGAGCTAATTTGGAAAAAAGTTTGGCCTTGTAGTGACTGCATTTTCCGGTCGATTTCTCAGCCAAACATGAAGAACATGTTTCGCCTACAAAAATAATATTTTGGAAAAAAGGAACATTTGAGTGAAAACATCCAAAGTTCTTCAAAGGTAAATGATTTAATTTGATTGCTTTTCTTATTTTCGTGAAAATGTTGCCTGCTGGTAGCAGAGCCCAGCATAGCATTATGCCATGATAAACTTACACAAATGCTTGTCTAGCGTTGGCTGTAAAGCATATTTTGAAAATCTGAGATGACAGTGTGATTAACAAAAGGCTAAGCTGTGTCTCAATATATTTCATTTGTGATTTTCATGAATAGGAAGATTTTCTGGGAAGATTTATGTCCGCTGCGTTATGCTAATTAGTTTGAGGCTATGATTACGCTCCCGGATCCGGGTTTGAGAGTAACAAGAAGTTATTAACATCCCAATCTCATTTAGTAACACAAGCAGGTGATCTGTGGGCCATGCTTAATTAATGAGCCTGTTTGTGTGGTAACAATGAGTAGGTGAAGAAAGGAGGCCTTATTTTCCCTCACGCCACAATGAGCAGAAAACTGAGAAAAGTATACTTTAAGGCTCAAGTGCATCACACCTTTACAATATGTAGTACCGAGAATTGAACTATTGACTCTTTCATGAACCCTGGCACATGTTGGTATCCATTTAGCTGAAAGGGTCAATCTTTTGAACAAAGAGCTAGTTCTAATTCTACTTAATAAGATAGCTCAAAGAAACTGGGTGGCAAACTTTGATCTGTGGTATCCTGGAAGGTCTACCCCGGGGGTTGGTGATAGAGGGAGGGTACGTGCCATGATGTTGGCTCCCTCTGCTGGGAGAATACGGGCTCGGCACCCCAACGCTGATGCCCCAAGTAGAGGTAATGAGTGGAGAGTGCCAACCAGCAGTGCAGGCCACATAAAGTGAGCACCTCGAGGGAAGACAGAGAGACAGACATGGAGCCGAATCTGAGAAGAAGGACTGAGCTAAGTTATATTGTTGTTATGTTTATTTTGTTGGAGGTGGAGGCACCAGACGGACCAGCTGACACAGGAATCCTCAAGGGCCAGCTCGGGATGGTCCAGTTAGAAGACCCCAACCTCCAGAATGTGAGAGGCCAGGTTATCGTGGTGGAGGGCACACTATTACCCGGGGTAAGTGAGTGGCGCTACCCCCTCATCGCCATCAAGCATAATTGATTGTATCAGGTAGTAAAGCACAATGGAGAGACAAAGACTTATTTCTCATACCCACCCAGTATGTTAGGACTGTCTTGCAGCTCGCCCACACCCACCTGCTCGGGACACACCTGGGATGGAGAAAACCATGGAGCGGATTGGGATTCGGTTCCACTGGCCCGGAGTCAAGCGCGCCATGGAGGACTACTGTCGTACCTGCCCAGAGTGCCAGATCACAGCTCAGAGGACACATTATAGGAACCATTTGGTTCCCTTGCCGATTATAGGGGTGCCGTTTGAGCGGATGGCAATGGATCTGGTGGGTCCGTTGGTGAAGACCGCGAGGGGGCACCAATACATCCTGGTAATCGTGGATTATTCCACCTGGTATCTGGAGGAGATCCCATTACACATGGCGGCAGCGAAAGGTATCACACGGGAGCTTTTCCAATTATTCAGCCGGGAGGGTATTCCTTGGGAAATCGTGATGGACTAGGGCACCGCATTCATGTCTCGTGTAATAAAAGATGTCTGCAATCTTTTACGAATCAAACAGGTTAGTCGAACACTTCAAGAAGACCCTAAAGCAGATGCCATCGGAAGAAGGGCATCGGGAGAGATGGGAGGAACTGGGACCAGTTGCTGCCCCACCTGATGTTCTCGGTGCACAAGGTACCCCAAGTGTCTACTGGGTTCTCCCCCTTTGAGCTCCTGTATTACCGTCGGCCCCACGGACTGCTGGACCTAGTCAAGGAGATCTGGAAGGAGCAACTGACCTCCCTTCGCAGCATGTTCGAACCCGTGTAGCAGATGAGGGAGATGATGACAGCTATTTGGCCAGTGGTAAGGGAGCACATGGCCCAGGTGCAAGACGCCCTGGGGCGCGTATACAACCGGTGGGCCCAACCATGAGAGTTCCACCCAGGTAAGAAGATCTTAGTGTTGATCCCCACTACAGAGAACAAATTCCTGGCTATGTGGTATGGGCCCTACGACATTGTCGAGCGGGTAGGCAATGTTAATTATAAGGTCCGGCAACTTGGGCAGAGAAAACATCTCCAGCTTTATCATGTGACCCTACTAAAGAAGAGAGGTGCTTTGCGCAACGTGGACCTGGCCACAGCAGAACCCACCCTCTGTTGAAGTTTCCATGGGGATACACCTCAGTGCAACCCAACGACAAGCGCTCCGAGAGTTGGCCCAGCCGAATACAGCCATGTTCTCGGGGAGCACGGATCTCGTGGAACATCATATCCACAGACGTCTGGGAGAAAAAGTGCGTAAACGGCCATACCCGATACCAGAAGCCCGGAGGGCGAAGGTCCAGAGGGAAATTATGACAATGCTAGAGATGGGGGTACTGGAGGAGTCCCATAGTTAGTGGTCTAGCCCTATAGTGCTGGCACTGAAACCGGACAAAACCGTCCGCTTCTGCAACGACTTCCAGGGCCTGAATGAGGTCAGTGAATTCGATGCCTACCCCATGCCCCCAGGTGGACCGCTTGGAGAAGGAAAGATACATCAGCACCCTGGACCTGACAAAGGGGTACTGGCAGGTGCCGCTGGCAGTGGCCTCCTGGGAGAAGACGGCCTTCTCCACCCCAGGGGGGCTGTACCACTACCGGGTTCTTCCTTTTGGGCTGCACGCTGCTTATTTGGATGATATAATCGTGGTGACAGTTGGGAGTCTCATCTCTGTAGGTTACAGGCGCTACGGGATGCGGGGCTGACCGCAAACCCCCACAAGTGCAAGCTGGGCTATACCGAGGAGGACTACCTGGGCAATCGAATCGGGCGGGGAAATTTGAAACCCCAAGAACCAAGAGGTAGGTGAAGTTGTTCCTGTGGTTAGCAGACTACTACAGTCGATTTGTACCTAACTTTTCCGCAATAGCGTCTCCCCTCAAATATATAATGAAGGCATGCCTACCCCAGATGGTGCGAAGGACAGAGTACACAGAGGCGGCATTCCAGGCCCTGAAGGACTCATTATGTTCGCACCCGGTACTCGTCTCCCCAGACTTCTTAAAAAACCTCCTGGTCCAGACAGACGTGTCCGACATGGGTAGGGGCCATCTTGTTCCAAGAGCAGGAAGGCGAGGAACACCCCATCATGTATGTCAGCAGGAAGCTCCTCCCGAGGGAGAAGAAGTATTGAATTGTCGAGTTGCCTCGCCATGAATTATTACCTCCTCGGGAGGAAGTTCACCCCGATCACTGACCATGCCCCTCTTGTGTGAATGGCAAGAGGTAAGGACACAAATGACCACTGGTTCTGATTTTCTTTCTCTGTCATCCACAGGTCAGGGGACCAGCACGGCAATGCGGACGTCCTCTCCGGGAGTGATGCTAACCTAGCCCTGACCGCGCCTCCCTCTCGGTTGCTTAGAAAAGTTGTGTTTTCTGACTAGAACCTCCCTGTCTCTGTGTTCATCTCTGCAACCCAACACATCTCTCAACCCAACACAGCACAGTTTACCACAGATCTTATATCACTTCAAGGTGTGTATACTTCCATCGCTGCCCTGCCCAGCCACCTCTTTTAGGGGACGGTTAAGTGCATTGCTACCTGAAAAGTACAGCCGCCCCATTTCCAGAAGGTCAGGGGTATTGATAGTACTTCTTGAGTACGTTGTGTTAGTGTGGGAAGGGTTGCGGCTTTGTGCTCCAATTAATGGGGAATTTACACTTGGTTACATCTGGAACATACACTTTCTTTAAGGTAACTTGCAGACACTGAAAGGTTGATAGGGCCAGAATATGTATTCCTCTGTTTGCCGTTACTTGATTAATTTAGCTGTCGTGGTCATACAATGAGATTGTGGAACATGCAGAACTGTCAAAAATTCCTCTGTCCTTGACACTCGAGTTCCCGTGAGGCTCTGTGATACAGTGAATCCAGGGCTGTCCAATCGATGAGCGATTACTTTCTAAGCACCTTGCAGAGTTTATTAAAAGCTTGCTTCGCCTTCACCCGTTCAGAACAGATAGAGAAAAGGTGTCATGGTTCTCTAACATGCAGAGTGGAGGAGAAGGAGCTGCATCGTTTATGTTAAATTTAAAATAATTAATGTTGTCTTGGCTCCCTCCCTCAATAAGCATGCTGTTCAGATGGGAGGTTTGGGATACTTTTGTTCCAGATATAAAACTGTGCACAGCCCTGGCCAATGAAGTCCAGGCTCTCTGAAACCAACTGATAATAGCTAGAGGAAGATGCTAGACTACATCAACTGCCTGCTAATGTAGGTCATCTTGTTGTTTTCATCCTTATTAACGCCCCCTTGAGTTGCAAAGAGCATCCTCTTGTAGAGTATATTGTTGAGTGGTGGGCAAACAGCTAAACCAGTTTAATCAAATCAAATCAAATGTATTTATATAGCCCTTCGTACATCAGCTGATATCTCAAAGTGCTGTACAGAAACCCAGCCTAAAACCCCAAACAGCAAGCAATGCAGGTGTAGAAGCACGGTGGCTAGGAAAAACTCCCTAGAAAGAAACCTAGAGAGGAACCAGGCTATGTGGGGTGGCCAGTCCTCTTCTGGCTGTGCCGGGTGGAGATTATAACAGAACATGGCCAAGATGTTCAAATGTTCATAAATGACCAGCATGGTCCAATAATAATAAGGCAGAACAGTTGAAACTGGAGCAGCAGCACGGCCAGGTGGACTGGGGACAGCAAGGAGTCATCATGTCAGGTAGTCCTGGGGCATGGTCCTAGGGCCCAGGTCCTCCGAGAGAGAGAAAGAAAGAGAGAATTAGAGAGAGCAGTTGTGGGGTGGCCAGTCCTTTTCTGGCTGTGCCGGGTGGAGATTATAACAGAACATGGCCAAGATGTTCAAATGTTCATAGATGACCAGCATGGTCGAATAATAATAAGGCAGAACAGTTGAAACTGGAGCAGCAGCACGGCCAGGTGGACTGGGGACAGCAAGGAGTCATCATGTCAGGTAGTCCTGGGGCATAGTCCTAGGTCATCCGAGAGGAGAAAAAAAAGAGAGAAGGAGAGAATTAGAGAACGCACACTTAGATTCACACAGGACACCGAATAGGACAGGAGAAGTACTCCAGATATAACAAACTGACCCTAGCCCTCCGACACATAAACTACTGCAGCACAAATACTGGAGGCTGAGACAGGAGGGGTCAGGAGACACTGTGGCCTCATCCGAGGACACCCCCGGACAGGGCCAAACAGGAAGGATATAACCCCACCCACTGTGCCAAAGCACAGCCCCCACACCACTAGAGGGATATCTTCAACTACCAACTTACCATCCTGAGACAAGGCTGAGTATAGCCCACAAAGATCTCCGCCATGGCACAACCCAAGGGGGGGGCGCCAACCCAGACAGGATGACCACATCAGTGAATCAACCCACTCAAGTGACGCACCCCTTCCAGGGACGGCATGAGAGAGCCCCAGCAAGCCAGTGACTCAGCCCCTGTAATAGGGTTAGAGGCAGAGAATCCTAGTGGAAAGAGGGGAACCGGCCAGGCAGAGACAGCAAGGGCGGTTCGTTGCTCCAGAGCCTTTCCGTTCACCTTCCCACTCCTGGGCCAGACTACACTCAATCATATGACCCACTGAAGAGATGAGTCTTCAGTAAAGACTTAAAGGTTGAGACCGAGTTTGCGTCTCTGACATGCGTAGGCAGACCGTTCCATAAAAATGGAGCTCTATTGGGGAAAGCCCTTCCTCCAGCTGTTTGCTTAGAAATTCTAGGGACAATTAGGAGGCCTGCGTCTTGTGACCGTAGCGTACGTGTAGGTATGTACGGCAGGACCAAATCAGAGAGATAGGTAGGAACAAGCCCATGTAATGCTTTGTAGGTTAGCAGTAAAACCTTGAAATCAGCCCTTGCTTTGACAGGAAGCCAGTGTAGAGAGGCTAGCACTGGAGTAATATGATCAAATTTTTTGGTTCTAGTCAGGATTCTATCAGCCGTATTTAGCATTAACTGAGGTTTAATTAGTGCTTTATCCAGGTAGCCGGAAAGTAGAGCATTGCAGTATTATTATTATATTATTATTATATTATTATTATTATATTATTATTATATTAGTCTAACCTAGAAGTGACAAAAGCATGGATTAATTTTTCTGCATCATTTTTGGACAGAAAGTTTCTGATTTTTGCAGTGTTACGTAGATGGAAAAAAGCTGTCCTTGAAATGGTCTTGATATGTTCTTCAAAAGAGAGATCAGGGTCCAGAGTAACGCCGAGGTCCTTCACAGTTTTATTTGAGACGACTGTACAACCATTAAGATTAATTGTCAGATTCAACAGAAGATCTCTTTGTTTCTTGGGACCTAGAACAAACATCTCTGTTTTAAAAGTAGAAAGTTTGCAGCCATCCACTTCCTTTTGTCTGAAACACATGCTTCTAGCAAGGGCAATTTTGGGGCTTCACCATGTTTCATTGAAATGTACAGCTGTGTGTCATCCGCATAGCAGTGAAAGTTAACATTATGTTTTTGAATAACATCCCCAAGAGGTAAAATATGTAGTGAAAACAATAGTGGTCCTAAAACGGAACCTTGAGGAACACCGAAATTTACAGTTGATTTGTCAGAGGATAAACCATTCACAGAGACAAACTGATATCTTTGCGACAGATAAGATCTAAACCAGGCCAGAACTTGTCCGTGTAGACCAATTTGGGTTTCCAATCTCTCCAAAAGAATGTGGTGATCGATGGTATCAAAAGCAGAACTAAGGTCTAGGAGCACGAGGACAGATGCCATTCAAATGTCATTTACCACCTTCACAAGTGCCGTCTCAGTGCTATGATGGGGTCTAAAACCAGACTGAAGCATTTTGTGTACATTGTTTGTCTTCAGGAAGGCAGTGAGTTGCTGCGAAACAGCCTTTTCTAAAAATTTTGAGCGGAATGGAAGATTCAATATAGGCCGATAGTTTTTTAAAATTTTCTGGGTCAAAGTTTGGCTTTTTCAAGAGAGGCTTTATTACTGCCACTTTTAGTGAGTTTGGTACAGATCCGGTGGATAGAGAGACGTTTATTATGTTCAACATATCTGGGCCAAGCACAGGAAGCAGCTCTTTCAGTAGTTTAGTTGGAATAGGGTCCAGTATGCAGCTCGAAGGTTTAGAGGCCATGATTATTTTCATCATGGTGTCAAGAGATATAGAACAGGGCTCCGGGCAGCCGGCGGAAATGGAGGAAAACTCGCCTCCCTGCGGACCTGGCATCCTTTCACTCCCTCCTCTCTACATTTTCCTCCTCTGTCTCTGCTGCTAAAGCCACTTTCTACCATTCTAAATTCCAAGCATCTGCCTCTAACCCTAGGAAGCTCTTTGCCACCTTCTCCTCCCTCCTGAATCCTCCCCCCTCCCTCCTCCCTCTCTGCAGATGACTTCGTCAACCATTTTGAAAAGAAGGTCGATGACATCCGATCCTCGTTTGCTAAGTCAAACGACACCGCTGGTTCTGCTCACACTGCCCTACCCTATGCTCTGACCTCTTTCTCCCCTCTCTCTCCAGATGAAATCTCGCGTCTTGTGACGGCCGGCCGCCCAACAACCTGCCCGCTTGACCCTATCCCCTCCTCTCTTCTCCAGACCATTTCCGGAGACCTTCTCCCTTACCTCACCTCGCTCATCAACTCATCCCTGACCGCTGGCTACGTCCCTCCCGTCTTCAAGAGAGCGAGAGTTGCACCCCTTCTGAAAAAACCTACACTCGATCCCTCCGATGTCAACAACTACAGACCAGTATCCCTTCTCTCTTTTCTCTCCAAAACTCTTGAGCGTGCCGTCCTTGGCCAGCTCTACCGCTATCTCTCTCAGAATGACCTTCTTGATCCAAATCAGTCAGGTTTCAAGACTAGTCATTCAACTGAGACTGCTCTTCTCTGTATCACGGAGGCGCTCCGCACTGCTAAAGCTAACTCTCTCTCCTCTGCTCTCATCCTTCTAGACCTATCGGCTGCCTTCGATACTGTGAACCATCAGATCCTCCTCTCCACCCTCTCCGAGTTGGGCATCTCCGGCGCGGCCCACGCTTGGATTGCGTCCTACCTGACAGGTCGCTCCTACCAGGTGGCGTGGCGAGAATCTGTCTCCTCACCACGCGCTCTCACCACTGGTGTCCCCCAGGGCTCTGTTCTAGGCCCTCTCTTATTCTCGCTATACACCAAGTCACTTGGCTCTGTCATAACCTCACATGGTCTCTCCTATCATTGCTATGCAGACGACACACAATTAATCTTCTCCTTTCCCCCTTCTGATGACCAGGTGGCGAATCGCATCTCTGCATGTCTGGCAGACATATCAGTGTGGATGACGGATCACCACCTCAAGCTGAACCTCAGCAAGACGGAGCTCCTCTTCCTCCCGGGGAAGGACTGCCCGTTCCATGATCTCGCCATCACGGTTGACAACTCCATTGTGTCCTCCTCCCAGAGCGCTAAGAACCTTGGCGTGATCCTGGACAACACCCTGACGTTCTCAACTAACATCAAGGCGGTGTCCCGTTCCTGTAGGTTCATGCTCTACAACATCCGCAGAGTACGACCCTGCCTCACACAGGAAGCGGCGCAGGTCCTAATCCAGGCACTTGTCATCTCCCGTCTTGATTACTGCAACTCGCTGTTGGCTGGGCTCCCTGCCTGTGCCATTAAACCCCTACAACTCATCCAGAACGCCGCAGCCCGTCTGGTGTTCAACCTTCCCAAGTTCTCTCACGTCACCCCGCTCCTCCGCTCTCTCCACTGGCTTCCAGTTGAAGCTCGCATCCGCTACAAGACCATGGTGCTCGCCTACGGAGCTGTGAGGGGAACGGCACCTCAGTACCTCCAGGCTCTGATCAGGCCCTACACCCAAACAAGGGCACTGCGTTCATCCACCTCTGGCCTGCTCGCCTCCCTACCACTGAGGAAGTACAGTTCCCGCTCAGCCCAGTCAAAACTGTTCGCTGCTCTGGCCCCCAATGGTGGAACAAACTCCCTCACGACGCCAGGACAGCGGAGTCAATCACCACCTTCCGGAGACACCTGAAACCCCACCTCTTCAAGGAATACCTAGGATAGGGTAAGTAAGGGTAAGTAATCCTTCTCACCCCCCTTCTCCCCCCCCAACAAGATTTAGATGCAAGTGGCTGTTCCACTGGTTGTCATAAGGTGTATGCACCAATTTGTAAGTCGCTCTGGATAAGAGCGTCTGCTAAATGACTTAAATGTAAATGTAAATGTAAATATAGTACTAAAACACTTGAGCGTCTCTCTTGATCCTAGGTCCTGGGAGACTTGTGCAGACTCAGGACAACTGAGCTTTGAAGGAATACGCAGATTTAAAGAGGAGTCCGTAATTTGCTTTCTAATAATCATAATATTTTCCTCAAAGAAGTTCATGAATTTATCACTGCTAAAGTGAAAGTCATCCTCTCTTGGGGAATGCTGCTTTTTAGTTAGCTTTGCGACAGTATCAAAAAGGAATTTCGGATATTTCTTATTTTCCTCAATTAAGTTAGAAAAATAGGATGATCGAGCAGCAGTAAGGGCTCTTCGGTACTGCACGGTACTGTCTTTCCAAGCTAGTCGGAAGACTTCCAGTTTGGTGTGGCGCCATTTCCGTTCCAATTTTCTGGAAGCTTGCTTCAGAGCTCGGGTATTTTCTGTGTACCAGGGAGCTAGTTTCTTATGAGAAATGTTTTTAGTTTTTAGGGGTGCAACTGCATCTAGGATATTGCGCAAGGTTAAATTGAGTTCCTCAGTTAGGTGGTTAACTGATTTTTGTCCTCTGGCATCCTTGGGTAGATAGAGGGAATCTGGAAGGACATCAAGGAATCTTTGTGTTGTCTGTGAATTTATAGCACGACTTTTGATGTTCCTTGGTTGGGGTCTGAGCAGATTATTTGTTGCAATTGCAAACGTAATAAAATGGTGGTCCGATATTCCAGGATTATGAGGAAAAACATTAAGATCCACAACATTTATTCCATGGGACAAAACTAGGTCCAGCGTATGACTGTGACAGAGAATGGGTCCAGAGACATGTTGGACAAAACCCACTGAGTCGATGATGGCTCCGAAAGCCTTTTGGAGTGGGTCTGTGGACTTTCCCATGTGAATATTAAAGTCACCAAAGATTAGAATATTATCTGCTATGACTACAAGGTCCGATAGGAATTCAGGGAACTCAGTGAGGAACGCTTTATATGGCCCAGGAGGCCTGTAAACAGTAGCTATAAAAAGTGATTGAGTAGGCTGCATAGATTTCATGACTATAAGCTCAAAAGACCAAAACGTAATTTTTTTTTGTCAATTGAAATTTGCTTTCGTAAATGTTAGAAACACCTCCGCCTTTGCGGGATGCACGGGGGATATGGTCACTAGTGTAGCCAGGAGGTGAGGCCTCATTTAACACAGTCAATTCATCAGGCTTAAGCCATGTTTCTTTCAGGCCAATCACATCAAGATTATGATCAGTGATTAGTTCATTGACTATAATTGCCTTTGAAGTAAGGGATCTAACATTAAGTAGCCCTATTTTGAGATGTGAGGTATCATGATCTCTTTCAATAATGACAGGAATGGAGGTGGTCTTTATCCTAGTGAGATTGCTAAGGCGAACACCGCCATGTTTAGTTTTGCCCAACCTAGGTCGAGGCACAGACACGGTCTCAATGGTGATCGCTGAGCTGACTACACTGACTGTGCTAGTGGCAGACTCCACTATGCTGGCAGGCTGGCTAACAGCCTGCTCCCTGGCCTGCACCCTCACTCACCTTACTCATTTCTTTACTTAAATTTGAAACGATATAACAATTATGTTCTGTTGGATGGTGTCAAACAATCATTTAAGGTTACCCAATTTGACTGAGTGGTATATTTTTCATCACAGAACCAGAATTTCCGCCTAAAATGACATACCCAAATCTAACTGCCTGTAGCTCAGGACCTGAAGCAAGGATATGCATATTCTTGATTCCATTTGAGAGGAAACACTTGTGGAAATGTAAAATTGATGTAGGAGAATATAACACATTAGGTCCAGTAAAAGATCATACGAAGAAGTAAACAGATGTTTTAATTTACAATTTTCACCATTGAAATGCAAGAGAAAGGCCATAGTATCAGATAGGAGTTCAGTTGTAATTTAGATTTTGGCCACCATATGGCAGCAGTGTGTGTGCAAAGTTTCAGACTGATCCAATAAACGTTACAATACTACACTATATTTTGTATCAAGTCTGCCAGGAGAATGCCCAAATGTGCCAAATTGGTCAGTTGATACGTTTTCCAGTACATAACTATAGAGAACATATACATGTAAAAATACATTTAAGATTTAAGTTTAGTTACATCCAGGAATGTCGTACATGATAGATAAGTACCTTCCCTGCAGAAAAAAACACTAACACACATCTAGATGGCCGGGTAGGGTGAGTGTGGGGCCAGAGACATCAGGGGCTCAAACTGTAGAACCCAGTTCCTACATTTGAATATAAAAATGTATTTTATCAAACAAAACTATGCTGCATTTTATCTCTGGGACCATCAAGATGACAAATCAGAGCAAGATTACTGAATATAAGTACATTATTTACCTTCAGAGGTGAATGTATCAGACCAGTTGCTATGATTAAAGTGTTTGGTTGTTATGCACTCTCCTCAAACAATAGCATGGTATTTTTACACTGTAATAGCGACTATGAATTGGACACTGCAGTTAGGTTAACGAAAATTTAAGCTTTCTGCCCATATAACACATGTCTATGTCCTGGAAAGTTGGCTGTTACTTACAACATCGTCTAATCGTATTAGCGCACGTTAGCATCCACCATTTAGGGACACTGATCCTGTAGAGGATAAACACAAGGAAAAATAAAGAATGAAAATAATGTTTTCAACAAGCCTAAATGAATGAAGTGGTTCTCTGGTATTATAAAAACAATGGAGGTTTTGTATAGTATCAGAAATCTCAGCTTCACTGTAGATTAGCTCAAGCACTTGGAAATGATCATGTCAATGTAAATTAAATTATACAACTTTAGTCATCTGCAAATAATGAGTACAGTAACAATACCTGCCCATGAAGCCAAGTCAGTCAACATTTACTGCTGCCATACTTCAAGGCTGTAAATTCTCAAATAAGGGTACATAGAGATTTTGTCTTCAGTGCACGAATCTAATGTCTAGGCTGGATTCTTTTTAAGCAGGTTGAACATCGGTAGGGACACCATTTTGACATGTCAAGGGGATTAATGGCCAATGATCAGTGGGATGGTGTATTAACTACTTTGAGTGTTGCCATTTCCATTTCAAGCATCATTTGTGGGATAATGGGAATTACAGTAGATCTAAAATAGTAGGGTAGAAGGACTTTCAGTGAGGGACACAGATCCAAAAAACGTGCCAGTTTAGCTGAGCCAGACTATCAACAGCAAAACAGACGGCATACAAACATGCTCACAAACAGACACTCAAACATCTGCGCGTTCACACACACACAAACACACACTATAACAGCTTTTCTATATGGCAGCATGAGCACTATGAGCCGAGGGTGTCTTCGTGGTGGGAGGGTGAAATGTAGGCAAGTTGGGAGTCTCTGTGTTTGCGCATTTGCACGGCTCACATATGTGCATGTATGTGTTGCAATGTTAGCATAAGCCAAGGCAGGACCCTCTGAAGTTCAGTGGTTTGGGGTGTTAATTATCTGATCAGCTTTTTTCTGATAATGTAAGTCAAAACGGCAGAGCCAACTCAGGATGCAAAACCCAGGTTCAAAGTAAAACCATTGACCATACGTATCAAACCTCTCAGAGTATGAGTGCTGCTCTAAGATCAGGTCTTGCCCGTCTATGTAGTCTTACTAATTGCAATCTAAAATGCAGAACTGATCCTAAATCAGCCCTCCTACTCTGATACGTTTGATAGATAAGGTTCCAGATCTTTTCACACGAGTGCATTTCTAACCTTGAGAGTAGACACACTTCTCAGAACCGTTCCCTTGTGAAGAATGCATACAGAAATGCCCAAATATAAAAGCCCAATTCGATGAACTGTCTTCATTCAGCTCGTTCGCCAGGTTTAACATTCTCCTAAACAGGCAGCCAGGAGAGCAAGACTTCAGGAAAGCACAAGGCAGCCTGTTTCCAGTAGTCGGCAGTATTGACTAACAGATACTGTATCATGCCTTGTCGAGCCAGTGTCCAACCAGAAAATGGGAATTACAGAGTAGCATGGCATTGAAAGCATGCTATGCAGAGCCCTTCACAAGCATGAATTTTGATCCTGAGCCCTACCCATGCCCACGACATTCAGGCCCTACCATACCCAGGCTCGATTGCTTCTGTCAAATTTAAAGCCTGGCCTTGCAGGGAATGACCTCAGCTTCAATATGTTTGTGATCAATTTCGTGATGCCCGAGCTCTAACCATACCCTAGTTATTGATGAAAAAACAGGCCCTACCCGGTCCTAACCCAACGTATAATGTCGGGGCCTGTTGGGCTCGGGTCAGGTAACAGAGCTCTAACACCACGCATGAGTGCCTTCTTTCCCCCACCTGTGTGAGTTCAAATAAATCCTGGAGGCTCTTGTAGTTACGCAAATGAAAATGCATCAATTTATACTGTAACTATATCAGAAAATAGAAAATTGTCTAGAAAGTGATGCAGCGCTGGGCCTGGGCATGCTGATTGGGGCTTGGCCTGGGTCATTTTAATGGAGCAAGAGGGACATCTAATGGTTGGATTTAGACAGTGTGCTCTTTTTCCACATTGTGTTCTCACTAGTATCTCATGTTTCCCTTTGTCTATGGCTGTGAGTATAATTTGAGCCCATGTGCTACAGTATAGTTATTCATATGCATCTTAAATGGAACCCTATCCCCTATGTAGTGCACTACTTTTGATCAGGGCCCACAAGGGTAGTATGTGAAGTTGTGCACTACATAGGGAATAAGGTGCCATTTGGGACTCAAACATGGTTATATGCTTAGGCTTAACTACATGTGTAGGGTAATGGTTTTGACTTGACTTGAGGTGATTGTTTGTTAGGGGTGCAAGGTAGGTCATCCCTACCAGAGAAACATTGGATTTCTCCTTTGTCTCATCTGTCAGTCATGTCTACACCAATACAAAGGATTCATGTAAAAGTCAGTATTGTGAAATACACTTTGCATAAACCCTTAAAACATTGGAAGCAGTAAGTAACTTCAAAACAAAGGTGTTCATTTCCTTTTCTTATAATATTCAAATGAAAATATCCCACAAACATAACAGAGTCTCAAAATAATAATAACTTAGGTCCCTTAGGAAAGGCACATTCCTCCGACCTAAATGGTGTCTGGCTCTGTAAATGGCTACAGTGAACCTATTTGACCTGTCTAGCAATGTTCATCAATACATAAGGGAGGATTCTGAGTCACAAGGTGAACAAGGTGATTAGCTCACGAAAGAACTCTTAAGCCAAATTTGTGTTTGGGCTGGACTCTACAAAGAGTCACTCACTAGCCCCACTACTAAGGTCACCAACACATTCATTGGTGGCGTTACCAATAGTCTGGGAATAATGCAGATCTTTGTGAGGAACTACAGGCCCATTAGTATACTACTACCTGTGCTGTTGAAGGTTGCTGAAAAGTGTGTAGCAGAGCAACTGATTGCCCACTTCAACAACAGCCCCTTCACAGAAACTGCCAAATGCTTTCTTTGGAAAATGTGAAGTCCAAGATGGACAAAGGGGGCATCGTTGGGGATGTGTTTCTAGACCTAAGGAAAGTCTGGCATACTGTTACCCATGAGGTTCTCATCACAAAACTGTCCAAATCAAACTTTCCCCCCAATGTCTTGAGATGGATGAAATCATACCTTGAAAGCAGAACCCAGTGTCAGAGTCGCCCACTCTCAGCTTTGATGTAGGCATGCCCCAAGGGTCAATCCTGGGGTCACTGCTGTTCAGCCTGTACATTAATGATCTGCCTGTCTGTTTGCACTGGGTCTGAAGTTCAAATGTATGCAGATGACACAGTGATTTATGTGCATGCAAAGAGCAAACAACAAGTTGCACAATAAGTCACTACTACAATGGTCCATGTTACCAAGTGGCTGTGTGAAAAACTGTCTGCATGTTAGTCACAAATAGGGCAACTTATGCTACTAAGCCAGATGTCTATGTGTCAGGGGAGAAGATCCAGTTGGTATCAAATTTAAGTACCTTGGCATCATACTTGATTCCAACGTCTCTTACAAAAAGAAAGTGAAAAAGGAATCTCAAATAACCAAAATCAACCTGGCTAATTTCCGACACATACAGAATTGTTTGACTACAGAGGCAGCAAAACTGTACTTCAATGCTATGATACTCCCCTGATTGGAACAGCCGTAGCACTCAAAGAGAAATGTGCCACAACAAAATGGCATTCTCTTGCGACACCAACTATTTTCCCTCCCATTAGGTCAAAGTTCACAGCAAATGCTCCATTACACTTTCTACTGAATGAGGACATCTAGTGGAAGACGTGGAAAGTGTTTCCAGATCCATAACTTGTTGGGGTGGGAGGGGGCGATGACGTCAAAGTTGCCCCAACTTTCAGGATTTCAAAACTTGTTTGGAAGATTGCCTGCCCTGTGAGTTCTGTTGTACTCACAGACATAATTCAAATGGTTTTAGAAACTTCAGAGTGTTTTCTATCCAATATTAATAATAATATGCATATATTAGCAATTTAGGACAGATTTTGATGCAGTTCACTATGGGCACGCAATTCATCCAAAGTGGAAATACTGCCCCCTATCTCTAACAGGTTCATACTGCTTGACTACAAGCTTGCTGTACACCATTAAAACCCATTCAGTCTGTCTACAAACAGGCTCTCAAAGTGCTTGATAGAAAGACAAATCGCCATCATTACTGTTACATCCTCAGAAAGCATGAGTTCCTGAGTTGGGAAAATCTTGTGCAATACACAGAGGCATGTCTTGTATTCAAGATCCTAAATGGCCTGGCTCCACATCCACTTAGTACTTTAGTCAAACATAAACCAAAACCCATGGCAGCAGATCCACAAGGTCTGCCATGAGAGGTGACTGTATAGTTCCCTAAAGGAAAAGCAGCTTCAGTCAAACTGCTTTATCTTTGAGAGCATCCATGTCTGGAACACACTGTCATCCGACACACATACAGTACATACAGTGGCTTGCGAAAGCATTTTCCTTATTTTGTTGCCTTACAATCGGGAGGGGTTTGTATAATTTAATTTACAATTGAAGTCAGAAGTGTACATGCATATACACATTTTGTTGCATTTTTTAAACATTTAATAAATTACATGTTACATTTACCACATTGGTAACACAACCTTAAGTGTCCTTCAAATAATACTACTAAATAGTAATACATGTATTTATAGCACAGTAGTTACATGTAATTACTATATACATAATTTAAACTCAAGTGTGCTCTCTCTAACTCTTTCTCTCCCTCGGGGGACCTGAGCCCTAGGACCATGCCTCAGGACTACCTGACATGATCACTCCTTGCTGTCCCCAGTCCACCTGGCCGTGCTGCTGCTCCAGTTTCAACTGTTCTGCCTTATTATTATTGGACCATGCTGGTCATTTATGAACATTTGAACATCTTGGCCATGTTCTGTTATAATCTCCACCCGGCACAGCCAGAAGAGGACTGGCCACCCCACATAGCCTGGTTCCTCTCTAGGTTTCTTCCTAGGTTTTGGCCTTTCTAGGGAGTTTTTCCTAGCCACCGTGCTTCTACACCTGCATTGCTTGCTGTTTGGGGTTTTAGGCTAGGTTTCTGTACAGCACTTTGAGATATCAGCTGATGTACGAAGGGCTATATAAATAAATTTGATTGGATTTGATTTGACACACTATGTGATTACACTGTAATAGCGGTTTAGTGCTGTAGGTTATTACACAAGTGGATATGTAATTACAAATCAGCTTGATGGCAGTCATTCCACATGTATAATTACTTTTGTCCCTTTTGTTCGAACTCCTGAGCCCTACAATGGTAATCTTGGCACTTGCAGAGCCTTTCTTGTGCAATGCTCACTAGTATTTGAGCAACAGCCCTACTCTGTGCTAGTGAACGAGCCAAGATTCAGTCACCTATCTGCTTCTCCTACGGTAGATTCACGGAGGAGATGAGGAAGGCCTTCGACCACACGGTCTGTGGGAAGGATGCCGATAAACGACTTCTGTCCATTCGTTAAGGCTCCCAGAGTATGGCTGAAATAGCATGTGAGTTCCGCACCCTCGACGCAGAGAGAAGCTGGAATGAGGAGGCCCTTCAAGGAGCATTCCGGAACGCACTCACTGAGACCCCCAAAGACGATTTGGTGTCCAGAGAGGAGCCTGATGGACTTGACAAACTCATTTCTCTCACTATCCGCATTGACAACCATCTCTGTGAGTGTCGGAGGGAGAGGGGAGGTAGGGTTACATGCTCCATAACATCTGCTTCAGTGCCTTGTTCTCCTTCTCCGACTGCATCACATCTCCAGGCATGTTCTAATCCTGAACCCATGCAGCTCAGCCAGACCCGTCTATCTCCAGAGGAGAGGCAGCGGTGTATTAGTACTAAGAGCTGTTTATATTGTGGCCAGGTTGGTCACCTGGTCTCCACTTGTTCCCTGTGTCCAGCAAAGAGGGGGCTCAGCAGTAGTGGGGGGATATACTGTTGAACCAAATGGTCTGTTCATCTCCCAGACCCCTGCTTGAGGCCAACCTTGTCTACTCTCCTCGATTCAGGTGCCGACGAGAGCTTCCTGGACCGAGGGGTCATTAACCAGTTGGGTCTGGATACTGTTTCTTTCGATTCATCTCTCGAGGCCAACACTATCAATGGAAAGCTACTCTTCCATGTTTTTGAGAGAACTGTTCTTGTTATCCTGCATCTCTCTGGAAATCACCAGGAAAAGTTCTGTTTCCACATAATTGACTGTCCTTACTCTCCCCTTGTTCTGTGTTATTCATGGTTAAAGCTACACAACCCACAGATTGACTGGTCCACCGGGAGGGTAACTTCTTGAAGTACATTTTGTCATTCCAATCATCTACATTCTGCACTTCCACCTGCCTTGTCTGCACCCCAGTCCATTCCAGAACCCCCAGACCTGTCTTTTGTTCCTCCAGAGTATCACAGTGTAGCTCCTATATTCAGTAAGCACCACACCCCACCTCTGCCGTATGACTGGAGCTATCAAGCTGCAGCCTGGAGCTCTTCTCTCTAGTAGTAGGTTGTATAACCTCTTTCGCCCCGAGCAAGAGTCTATGGAGGAATACATCCAGGATTCCCTGGCTGTCGGACATATCAGGCCTTCTTCCTCTCCAGTGGGAGATGTTTTTTCTTTGTCAAGAAAAAGGATGGGTCACTGAGGCCATGCATAGACTTCCGTGGGTTGAATCGTATCACTGTCAGGAACAAGTATCCCTTGCCACTCATCAGTGCTGCTTTTGCCTCCCTCCATGGTGCCACAGTGTTTACTAAACCTCCAGAATGCCTACCACCTTGTCCGCATCAGAGGGGGACGAGTGGAAAATGGCGTTCAACACACCACTTGGACATTTCGAGAATTTGGTCAAGCCTTTTGGTCTCACTAATGCCACTGCTGTTTTTCAGAGCCTGGTAAATGATGTCCTGAGGGATGTCATTGGGCATTTGGTTTTTGTCTATGGATGACATTCTTATTTTTTCGAAGGACCTTGAGACTCACAAGCAACACGTTCTCCAAAGGCTGTCGGAGAATAAGCTGTTTGATAAGGCTGAGAAATGTGAGTTTCATGCTTCCTGTGTCCTTCTTGGGTTACATCACTGCTCAAGGACAGCTACAGATGGACCCTGCCAAGGTTAGAGCAGTCACAGAGTGGCCTGGAATGGCAAATCTGAAGCAGCAACAGTGTTTCCTGGGGTTTGCCAATTTTTATAGATGTTTCATCTGTGACTACAGTCGTTTGGCAGCTCCCCTCACCACTCACCTAACTCCATTTCACATGTCCCCCGAGGCAGAGGCAGAGTTCCCGGGAACTCAAGCACCGCTTCACTTCCGCTCCAATCCTTACCCATCCAGATCCAGAATTTCAGTTCGTTCTTGAGGTGGATGCTTCCGACACTGGTGCAGATGAAACCTGTCTCAACGTCCTCCCTCGGATCAGAAGCTCCATCCTTGTGCCTTGTCCCGCAAGCTCTCACCTGCAGAGAGACATTTTGACATAGGAAACCGGGAACTCCTGGTTGTTAAGCTGGCTCTTGAGGAGTGTCGTCACTGGTCAGAGGGTTCGGTCCTTCCCTTCATTGTGTGGACGGATCACAAAAAATCTAGCCTACAGCCAGACCGCCAAATGTCTGAACTCTCGGCAGGCCAGGTCGGCATTGTTTTGAGGAAGATTAAACTTCACCCTCACATATCGCCCCGGATCTAAGAATGCCAAGCCTGACGCCCTCTCTCGTCAGTTCACCACAGACAACACAGGTTCCGAGTCAGAAACCATTATGCCATCCTCCTGCATCGTTGCTGCTGTCTCCTGGGATATTGAGTCCTGTGTTCGTCAGTCTCCGCTGAACCAACCTGATCCAAGACATGTACCTTGTAAGGCTCTGTTTGTGCCAGATTCAGTTTGTTCTGATGTTCTTCAGTGAGCCCATTCTACCCACCTCACCTGTCACCCTGGCATGAACCAGACAGTTACCTTCCTGCGTCAGCGATTTTGGTCACCCACCATGGGGAAAGACACTCGGGAATGAATCTCATTCTGCTCGGTCTGTGCCCGGAACAAAACCTCCACAAACGTACATCCGGTCTGCTTCGCCCTCTTCCCATACCCAGTCGCCCCTGGTCATACATAGCTCTAGACTTTGTCCCTGGCCTTCCCCCATCGAAGGGTAACTCAGTCATCCTCACTCATTTTTTATTATTTCTTTTTTTTCTTCAAAGCGGCTCACTTCATTCCCCTCTCCATGCTTCCTTCCTCCTGGGAGACTGTGGACCTGCTGGTATGTGTTGCGGCTGCATGGCATCCCTATTGACATAATTTCTGACAGAGGACCCCAGTTTACATCCCAGGTATAGAGAGCCTTCTGCACAGCACTTGGTATAAATGTTAGCCAGACCAATGGAAAGACCAAGCTGTGTGACTTCGGCTAACCCTTCCACCTGGAGAGCCCAGCTACCCTGGGTGGAATATGCCCACAACACCCTCATCAATGCCTCATCAGGTATGTCACCCTTTGAGTGTGTTCTGGGTTACCAACATCCCTTGTTCCCTGCCCAAGAGGTTGAGGTAGCAGTGCCCTCAGTTCAGGACCACATGAACTGTTGGCATCGCACTTGGAGGAGGGCCCAGGCTGCTCTTCGTGCCTCCGCCAGGACCCAATTCCAAGCTAACCGTCAATGTGCATCAACCCCAGTCTAAACTCCAGGCCACAAGGTATGGCTTTCATCTAAGGACTTGCACTTGAAAGTGGTTTCCAGAAAACTAGCGTCCCAATCCATTGGTCCCTTTGAGATTAATTGTGTCATAAACCCCTCTGCGGTACATCTGAAACTCCCAGACTCTCTCAAAATCCACCCCACCTTCCATGTGTCCTTAATTAAACCAGTCTGCTCCAGTCCCCTGTCCCCTCCTGCAGCTGCTCATTGAGGACCATCCTGCCTACACCATCCAGCGGCTTTTGGATGTGCGCCATCATGGTTGGCAGTATCTGGTGGACTCTGAGGGATATGGACCTGAGGAGCGCTGCTGGGTTCCCCGTGATCACATTCTGGATCCCTCCCTCTTACAGGATTGTCATACCTCACACCCAGACAAGCTGGGTCGTGCGCCAGTTGGCAACCGTAGAGGGGGGTGTACTGTCACATCTGCTCCTGCTACGCCCTCTTGTGCTCATCTGGTTTCTGCTTGATCTGCAGTGTACTCCCCCAGTACACACACTCTCTCTCTCTCTCTCTCTCTCTCTCTCTCTCTCTCTCTCTCTCTCTCTCTCTCTCTCTCTCTCTCTCTGTGTGTGATTGGAGACAGATGTGCTGGAGTCAGAGCAGATCCCTACCAGCTGCAACTCATTCCATAATCAAGACTTCTACAAATACTCAGTCCTGCCAGATCATAATCTCTGCTCAGTCAGTTCATGCTTCTAGCTATTTATCATTATTCAAGATCCTATTATGCTGCTGTGCCTGTTTCCCTGTCTGATGCTGTTTATCCTCTCATTGCAGTTTTACCGCTCTGTCTCTGGCGCCTGTCTCCGGTACCACAACACCCTACTACCCTGTTCTGGATTTAGCTCACCACCACTACTTTGGATTCCCCTCCGGACCTGTTTACCCAGTTCTACCCAGCTCACTCCAACCATGTGTTACAATAAATATCTTGGTTCATTCATCCCTGTTTCCTCATCTGAGTCTGCTCTTGGATTCCCCTGTGCCGCTCCGCCTAACAGATTACAACTGTGAGTATTTCTGGGTAAGGCTCTAAAAGCTTTGCACACCTGGAGTGTACAATATTTGCACAATATTGTTTTTGAAATTCTTAAATCTCAAGTTGGTCGGTCATTTTCAAGTCTTGCCATAGATTTAAGCCAATTTAAGTCAAAACTGTAACGAGGCCTCAGGAACATTCAATGTCAACTTGGTATGCAACTCGAGTGTATTTAGCTTATTGTCCTGCTGAAAGGTGACTTCATCTCCCAGTGTCTGATGTAAAGCCGACAACCAGGTTGTTCACTAGGATTTTTCCCGTGCTTAGCCCCATTCCATTTATTTGTTATCCTGGAAAAAGTTCTCAGTTCTTAACAACCTCTTTCAACTAGGGGGCAGTATTTTCACATACGGATGATGCTCGCAGGCCCAAAGTAAAGTGCCAGCTACTCAGGCCCAGAAGCTAACACTAAAGTCTCTAAACTGTTTGAATAATGTCTGAGTATAACATAACTGATATGGCAGCCAAAAACCTGAGAAAAATCCATCCAGGCAAAAAAATTGAGGTCACTCTCTGTTCAATGAGATTTCTATGGGAATCTAGATTTCTGTGAGACTTGCTTGAGGTTCCTATCACTTCCACTGGATGTCAACAGTCTTTAGAAATTGGTTGATGTTTTTCCTTTGCGAAATGAAGAAGTAGGGAAGTTCAGAATGAAGGTCGAGTGAAGTTGTAATGGTTTTCGTCATCGGATGAGGAAGAGAAGTCGGACCAAAGTGCAGCGTGGTATGTGTTCATGTTTTTTTTATTGAACTGAACACTAATACAAAATAACAAGAGAATAAATTAAACCGAAACAGTCCAGTAAGGTGCAAACACTAAACAGAAAATAACCACCCACAAAACCCCTGTGGGGAAAAAGCTACCTAAGTCTGTCTACAGCTGTCCCTGATTGAGAACTATACCCGGCCACAACAAAGAAATACAAAACATAGAAAAAGGACATAGAATGCCCACACAAATCACACCCTGACCAAACCAAAATAGTGACATAAAAAGGTGCGGACTCTGGCCGCAAAACCTGAACCTATAGGGGGTGGTCTGGGTGGGCATTTGTCCGCGGTGGCGGGTCTGGTGAGGGACGTAGACCCCGCTCCACCTCTGGCTCAGCCCACTTAGGTGGCGCCTCTTGAGCGTGGACTCACGCCGCTGACCCCAGACTGGGGACCATCATAGAGATCCCCGGACTGGAGGACGCTGCTGGAAGCTCCGGATCAAAGGGCGCCTCTGGACTGAAGGGCACCTCTGCACGCTCCGGACTGAAGGGCGCCTCTGGACGCTCCAGACTGATGGACGACACTGGCGTCTCCGGACTGGAGGGCGACTCTGGAGGGAGGAGATGCAGAGACAGCCTGGTGTGTGGGGCTGCCACAGGCCATCGGACGAACCGGGCTGTGGGGGAGCACTGGAGCTCTGGTGCGCAGCCTTGGCACCACTCCTCCAGGCTGAATGCCCACTTTAGCCCGGCCCCTCCAAAGTGCAGGCACAGGTCGAACCGGGCTGTGGGGGAGCAGTGGAGATCTGGTACTTACCACTCGCACCTCTCCATATGGTTCAATGCCCACTTTCGCCCGGCACATGCTAAGCACAGGCATAGGGCGAACTGAACCCTCCCAGCGCCGCGGAGACACAGTATGCAGAGCCGGCGCAGGATACCCTGGGCCGAAACGGCGCACCTGAGACCAAACGCCCTGAGCTAGCACAATCTGCCCTGTCTGGATGGCCACTCTCGCATGGCACTTGCGGGGGACTGGCTTGTAGCACTTGAGACACCGTGCTCTTCACTGCATAACACGGTGCCTGACCAGTACCACGCTGCTTCCGGAAAGCACGGGGATTTGGCTCAGGTCTCTCGCCTGACTCCGCCAATTTCCCCGTGTGCTCCCCCCAAAACATTTTTTGGGGCTGCCTCTCATGCCTGCTGCGCTGCCTTTCCTCATATCGCCTCATACCGCCTCTCAGCTTTAGCTGCCTCCAGTTCTTCTTGCGGCGGCGATATTCCCCAGCCTGTCTCCAGGGTCCCTGTCCGTCCAATATCTCCTTCCATGTCCAGTAGTCATGAACCCTCTGCTCCCTGTTACCACGCTGCTTGGTCCGTTTGTGGTGGGTGGTTCTGTAATGGTTTTCGTCGTCGGATGAGGAAGAGTAGTTGGACCAAAGCGCAGCGTGGTAAGTGTTCATGTTTTTTTATTGAACTGAACACTAATACAAAATAACAAGAGAATACATTAAATTGAAACAGTTCTGCAAGGTACAACCAACACTAAACATAAAATAACCACCCACAAAACCACTGTGGGACAAAGCTACCTAAGTATGGTTCCCAATCAGAGACAACGACAGACAGCTGTCCCTGATGGAGAACCATACCCGGCCAAAATAAAGAAATACAAAACATAGAAAAAGGACATAGAATGCCCAAACAAATCACACCCTACCAAACCAAAATAGAGACATGAAAAGCTCTCTACGGTCAGGGAGTGACAGAAGTGTACTGTTTGTTAGAGGCGCGTGACCTGAAAGCTCGCTCCACTTTTTTTTAATCCACTATTGAACGCAGTTTATCCAGTCTTAAATTTTTATGATTATTTACGTAAAAAAATACCTAAAATTGTTTGGACAAAGATTACAGGTAATTTATTACATATTTTGTAGTCATGTTGCGCGAGTTGGAACCGCTGTTTTTCTGGGTCAAACGTGCCAAATAAATGGACATTTTGGAGATATAACGATGGAATTAATCGAACAAAAGGACCATTTGTGATGTGTATGGGACATATTGAAGTGCCAACAAAAGAAGATCTTCAAAGGTAAGGCATTATATCATTATTTCTGTGTTATGTGTTGCGCCCGGCGGATTAAAATATGAATGTCATGTGTTTGTTTGGTGGGGTGCTATCCTTAGATTATCGCATGGTTTGCTTTCGCCGTAAAGCCCTTTTGAAATCTGACACATTGGCTGGATTAACAACAAGTGTAGCTTTAATTTGGTGTATTGCATGTGTGATTTCATGAAAGTTTAACATTTATAGTAATTTGAATTTGGCGCTCTATCATTTCACCGGATGTTGTCAAGGGGTTAAGCTAGCGGAACGTCTAGTTGTAACAAGTTAACAATTACAAGCATACCCATAACATGATGCAGCCACCGCTATACTTGGAAATATGGAGATTGGTACTCAGTAATGTATTGGATTTGCCCCAAACATAACAATTTGTATTCAGGAAAAAGTATATTGCTTTGCAACATTTGTTGCAGTATTACTTTAGTGCCTTGTTGCAACCAGGATGCAAGTTTGAAATATTTTTCTTCTGTACAGTTTTCCCATATCACAGCCATTAAACATTAAATCCCTGAGCAATTTCCTTCCTCTCCGGCAACTGAGTTAGGAAAGACGCCTGTATCTTTGTAGTGACTGGGTGTATTATTACACTGTCACACCCTGATCTGTTTCACCTGTTCCTGTGATTGTCTCCACCCCCTCTAGGTGTCGCTTATTTTCCCCAGTGTCTTTATCCCTGTGTTTCCTGTCTCTCTGTGCCAGTTTGTCTTGTATTTCAAGTCAACCAGCTTGCTTTTCCCTTACTCTTTTTGCTGTTCTACTTTTTGTAGTCCTCCTGGTTTTTACCCTTGCCTCTTTCTGGACTCTGTACCCACCTGCCTGTCTGCCACTCTGTACCTCCTGGCCTCTGATTTGGTTTTGACCTTTTTGCCTGTCTACGACCATTCTCTTGCCTACCCCTTTGGATTATTAAACATTGTAAGACTCCAACCTCAGTCCTGAGCTTCCCCTCAGTCCCGAGCTTCCACCTCAGTCCCGAGCTGCCCCTCAGTCCAGTGGGGTCCTTGGTGAGGGTTATTAGGCCAAGGTCGGCGGCGAGGGTCGCCAATCAAAGGACTCGTTACAGGGGGACTAAGACTTGGTTGGAGTGGGGTCCACGTCCCGAGCCGGAGCCACCACCGTGGACAGACGCCCACCCGGACCCTCCCCTATGGGTTTAGGTGTGCGGCCGGGAGTCCGCACCTTGGGGGTTCTGTCACGCCTTGGTCTTAGTATTTTGTGTTTTCGTTATATATTTGGTCAGGCCAGGGTGTGACATGGGTTTGTTTTGTTGTGTTTCGTATTGGGGTTTTGTAGGCATTGGGATTGCGGCTGAGTAGGCGGTTCTCAATCAGAGTCAGGTGATTCTCGTTGTTTATGATTGGGAACCATATTTATGTAGCCTGGGTTTCACTGTGTAGTTTGTGGGTGATTGTTCCTGTCTCTGTGTTAGTTGTCACCAGACAGGCTGTATAGGTTTTCACGTTCCGTTTGTTGTTTTGTATATATATAGTTATTTCATGTATCGTTGATTCTTCATTAAAGAACATGACTAACCACCACTCTGCATTTTGGTCCGCTTCTCCTTCAACAGACGAACGCTGTTACACTGAGTGACTTCATGCAACTTATTATGTTTCTTGTTTGGCACATTTTTACTCCTGAACTTATTTTGGCTTACCATGAGAAAGGGATTGACTACATTTCATCTTTTCATTTTTAGTTCATTTATACAAATGTCTAATATAATTCCATTTTGACATGATGGGGTATTGTGTGTTGGCTATTGACACAATCTAAATGTAATCAATTTTAAATTCAGGCTGGAACACTACAATGTGGAAAAAGTCAAGTTGTTGTGAATACTTTCTGAAGGCATTGTACATATTCACATGTCTAGGCCTACATCATTGGTTTTAACTAATATAAAGCTGTGGCTTCTCATATGTTGGGAATATTTGTTTCTAAATTTCTCTGTTCTTAATGTTTGCAGATGCTAGAGAAGTCATCAGAAGAGCAAAATACTTCATCCAGTTCATGACAGTATGTTGCAACTTTTGGGTTGCCTGTACTGAGCCAACGTAGCTAGCAGTGTGTCTAGTGTAACACTAGACAGTGTTTTTGTTATTGTAAGCAGAGCAAAATATATAGGTAATTTGTCTATCGGCACGGGATGAGAGGAAATCCATGCGTTTTGAGATATTAGACAGAGCAAATAATAAAATCTAACTTTATTTGTCAAACGGACTGAAATTGCCGTGAAATGCTTAATTACAAGCCCATAACTAACAGTGCAGTTCAAGAAGAGTTTGTTTATTTATTTACTTATTTTATTTATTTCACCTTTATTTAATTAATCAGGTAGGCAAGTTGAGAACAAGTTCTCATTTACAATTGCGACCTGGCCAAGATAAAGCAAAGCAGTTCAACAAATACAACAACACAGTTACACATGGAGTAAAACAAACATACAGTCAATAATACAGTATGTATATTATACAATATACAATTATACAATATTCAATGTGAGCAAGTGAGTTGATATAAGGGAGGTAAAGGCAAAAAAAGGTCATGGTGGCGAAGTAAATACAATATAGCAAGTAAAACACTGGAATGGTTGATTTGCAGTGGACGAATGTGCAAAGTAGAGATAGAAATAATGGGGTGCAAAGGAGCTTAAAAAAAATAAATACAGTAGGGAAAGAGGTAGTTGTTTGGGCTAAATTATAGATAAGATAAATTATAGTTAAGAAAATATTTACCAAGTAAAGTAATTATAAAAGTAGCGCAATAAGAATAACAGTAATGAGGTTATTTACAGGGGGCACCGGTACCGAGTCAATGTACAGGTTATTTGAGATCATTTGTACATGTAGGTGGGGGTGACTATGCATAGATAATAAACAGCGAGTAGCAGCAATGTACAAGAGAGGGGGGGGGGGTCAATGTAAATTGTCCGGTGGCGATTTTGTACATTTTTCAGCAGTCTTATGGCTTGGGGGTAGAAACTGTTGAGGAGCCTCTTGGTCCTAGACTTGGAACTCTGGTACCTCTTGCCATGTGGTAGTAGAGAAAACGGTCTATAACTTGGGTTACTGGAGTCTCTGACAATTTAATGGGCTTTCCTCTGATACAGCCTATTATATGTTCGCCCCGCCTTTCCCTGTAGTCCACGATCAGCTCCTTAGTCTTGCTCACATTGATGGAGAGGTTGTTGTCCTGGCACCACACTGCCAGTTCTCTGACCTCCTCCCTATAGGCCGTCTCATCATTGTCGGTGATCAGGCCTACCACTGTCTAGCCAGCAAGCTTAATGATGGTGTTGGATTCGTGTTTGGTCCAGGCAGTCGTGGGTGAACACGGCATACAGGAGTGGTCTAGGTACACACCCCTGATGGGCCCGGCTCAGCGTAGCAGACGTGTTGCCTACTCTTACCACCTGGGGGCGGCCGTCAGGAAGTCCAGGATCGTGTTACATTCAAAATCCTAATGTAACAAATCATCTCAATTATTTCTACTGCTGAAAGGAAATCATTATTTGACATTAAAATATTTTATTTTTCTTCATGTTACATTCAAAATCATGATTTATTTCATGATTGGCTGTTAAAGGTTGGCTTATCAACGCTCTTTGTCCTGTATTTCGAACATTTGTGGATAAATGTGCCACCAATCGAGTGTTTTTTTTAAACGTAACTTTATTTAACCCTTTACCGTGTATCTAGGTTTTCCTCTGCATGCCTTTGTTTGTTTGGTGAAATCCATACTTTTTTATAAAATGTTAATCAAATACAACTACCGACTGTTTCCTTGTTGAGATTGAATTGGCCCATGACCATTCGCTGATTTGCCAGTCTTATAACACCAATGAGTCAGTCATTGGTATGTGATTAACTCTAGTCTGCGCTCAACTCTGTGGAGGAGTTGAGGTACTTGGCAAATCACAGTACAATACACTACAGTATCAACAAGCTGAATTCAACTTTGGATTGGATATCTGATGCCTGTGTGTAGTCCACCAGCCACGATTCATGTGAGTGACACACATTGTAACTTCTATTATGCTGCTCTGTGATATGATAATTAACAAATCAAACATATCTTATCATTATGGAATTGTTAGTCCAGTATCATGACGGGAGTGAGTCAGTTGGGCCGCTTGGGTGAGTAGTTTTTACAAGAAGTTGTCAAATATTATTTTTGAACTTTTCATACGAGTTGAGACATTCAGGAACTCTCAAAATCAATAAGCCTAACATGATGTTGGTAGAAAATGTCATTCAACTTAAGTGCAGTGAATGTCTGTCTTAGCTGTAAAATTACACTGTACAACTACAAAACAATATGCTGAAATGACTTACAAAACACCTCACGTTGTCACAACGAAAGCTTCATACTAGTCAACACTCGTGCAAATATTTTCAGTGCAGTGAGTTAACCTTGGACTTTTACCCACATGAATGCAGTCACTGGTCAGTACAGGGAGTGCTACATGTAGTACATTTATTTGTGCATTTATGGAAGGAGTCTGGTGGAAAATAGCCTTTTTTCTAAACTGACTGAAATGGCCTATTCAAACTGTTACTTCTCTTTCAATTTGAACTCCTGTGTCCGTCCCATTTGAAAAGGGGAAAACACGGCTATTGGGAAACACTTAAAGGAACTTGTCAAAAGAGATTATATGTTTTATCTTGTATTCCTGTAAGTCATTTTATTGGCCAAAAGATGTCATATAGCTCAATCATATTCATTTGAATTCAAGTTGATAGGTTTTATCTCAAGTTGTTCCCAATCATTTTAGTTGCTATAATAATATTTAATACCTATTTAGCCTAATAACAATGAGTATTGGGTTGTTTCTTTTAGTTCCACAATGAGCCAAGGTATAATCAAGGAGGAAATTCTTCGCAATGATCTAAAATACTACTTCATGAGCCCTTGTGAGAAATACAGGGCCAGACGCCAGTTACCATGGAAACTGGGGGTGCAGATCCTGAAAATCGTCATGATCACATCACAGGTATAGTCTGAGAAGTGTGTCATGAGAACTGTTTCTCTCTTTTTAGGAATTATCGAAGGTAATTGCTAAGAATGGCTATTCTGGCTGTCAGTCTGTTTCTGCTCGCTGTCTTGTCAACTCCTCATGGAATTGGTTTGGCATGGCATAAGGAGTTGGTGGTAGAGCATAAAATAACAGACTGGCACCAAGGCTTAAGAATGCGATCAACCATTATGTTTTTTTTTACTCTCACAAATCATTAGGTTAATTTACACTGATTTGGTGACATAACAATTTGATATGGTTGTGATATGAAAGGCAAATGCCCAAATAAGGCAGTTTTAGTATTTTGTTCATCATTTCATTGTTGATACGATTCCCAAAAATTGTGCATGTCAACAATCAAGTTTTCATGATGAAGCACTTTTCAGTACAGAGCAAAAAAACGGATGTGTTTTGCATCACACTATCCCTTTAAATTGTGTATTTCTTCTCCCACCAAGCTTATCTTGTTTGGACTGAACAACCAGCTTGTGGTTTCCTACAAGGAGGAGAATGCTATGACCTTCAAGAACCTGTTCCTCAAGGACTATAGTGGAGTTGATGAGGACGATTACAGTGTAGCTCTTTACTCCCAACAAGCCGTCTATGACAGTCTGTTCTATGTGCTGGATCAGGCAAGTCTCCAAGGCCCATATTCATAATAAAGCATATCAGAGTAGGAGTACAAGATCTAGTATCTAAACAAGTCTCCTGACTGTCCTTCTTTTTTACTCTAACCCAAATCTCTTTCTTACTGTCGCTTTCTCCCTTGCCTATCATCGGTTTCATAATCATTCCTGTATTTTTGCCGGGTAAATTGGTCTCTGCCACTCATCAGGCAATTTTCCCCTGGGTTATCAATATTGCAGAGTCATGGTTATAGCCTAATGCTGCACACATAAGCATTTCACTCTTAAAACAAATATTTTATTTTAGAGATATAGGGTGACAGTGGGGAAAAACAGAGGTTGTGTCAAAGGGCAGCAGCTCAGATTTTCTCTTCGCCGATACCGTAGACGTGTGCTGCAGGCTGCAGGCCACCTTCTACTGTTTTATGAGTCTGATTGTCCTTTTTTGTTTAAGGTGCTGGTGCAACATTTCATGAGTAGTTATGACTCATACACATAGCATTACACACATTAGCTGGCAATGAGCAGAATGCACTTGTGTTTGAATGGTGTTCTGTTCCCTGCAGTACCGCCAGTTGGGGCGCCTCTCTGTGGGGCCTATCAGTTACGCTGAGGAGGATGGGAAACTGTTACCTCTGGTCATCTGTAAGGAGTACTACAAGAGAGGCAATGTGGAACCCTCGGACGATGCCTACGACATTGATGCTCAGTTAGAAAAAGGTCAGTGGACTCCAAGGGCAAAATTGTGGCGTAGATATTTGGGAGGATGAACAGGAGACGGGGAGGGTGCACTGACAATTTCATTGACATTTTAAAGAGTATTTCCTGCAATTCTACATAGTTTGACATGACTTATTATACCTATTTTCAGGGGTATATGGAGGGGTATTTTGAGAAAACATGAAACGGGTAACTTCTTGCATTTTGACATGGGGAAGAGAAACATTTTCAGTTTAAAATGCTATTCTATGAGATATGTTGCTGTTTTTAAAGCTAACTTTCTGCTACTCTACAACTTTTGCCATGAGGCTGAGAGAAAATGTTGCAGTTTTAAAGTAACTGTCCAGTGAAAATCTTACTTTTATTATTATTATATTATATATATATATATATATATATATATATATATATATATATATATATATATATATATATATATATATATATATATACTTTTGAAAGTTAATATTCTGTTAACTCATACTTAAATAATGTTGTTGACTCAGCCTATACTCGTATTTGTGGCCAAAGTATAAATGGGAGAAAAAGCACTTCAAACCCGCACCTCAAACATCAAACAGACTGTTTAAATATGCTTGCTATTTCCTCATAGAGGATGATGTCATCCTCCATAGGATGATGTCATCCTTCAGAGAAGGAACAACTTCAATTGGCCTAATTGGTTTAATTAGTTCTTCCAATCTTTTCATCTTTTGCAGTTTGTATGACACATGATCCAACAAACGTGAGCCAGTGGAAAGCAGAAAATGTGTCTTTTTTCAATCTGGAATTTTACAGGTACAGTTACTGAGCCAGGTGGCAACTGGGTCAGACAACTAGGTTGTGTTCATTAGGCCATGCAACACAAAAAAAAACATGTTTCTTATTGGACATGTGAGTGTTTCTTAAGCCTAATGAACACAACCCTGATCATTGGAAAAGCTCCTCGCCACGGCACACGGAACCGGTTGGGGTCGGCCCGCCCTCCATTTGTTTTCATTTGCGGAGGCTTTCCTAAATGTTCATACCTCAGTGTTCCAGATAGACAGGAAATGGGCAGAGTGAGGCTCATATAGCTCAGTGGGTTCACGTAGGCAAGTTCAGTACAAAAAACATTTCATAACGTTGCAAATAGGAAGGCCATGAATAGACATGCCTCCTTAGAATAGCATCAGTCATCGAAATTGTTAAGGCTTTGTATATATACAGTGAGGGAAAAAAGTATTTGATTCCCTGCTGATTTTGTATGTTTGCCCACTGACAAAGAAATGATCAGTCTATAATTTTAATGGTAGGTTTATTTGAACAGTGAGAGGCAGAATAACACACAAAAAAATCCAGAAGAGCGCATGTCAAAAATGTTATAAATTGATTTGCATTTTAATGAGGGAAATAAGGATTTGAACCCTCTCAATCAGAAAGATTTCTGGCTTCCAGGTGCCTTTTATATAGGTAATGAGCTGAGATTAGAAGCACACTCTTAAAGGGACTGCTCGTAATCTCACCTGTATAAAAGACATCTGTCTACAGAAGCAATCAATCAGATTCCAAACTCTCCACCATGGCCAAGACCAAAGATCTCTCCAATGACCAAAGATCTCTCCAAGGATGTCAGGGACAAGATTGTAGACCTACACAAGGCTGCAATGGGCTACAAGACCATCGCCAAGCAGCTTGTTGAGAAGGTGACAACAGTTGGTGCGATTATTCGCAAATGGAAGGAATACAAAGAACTGTCAATCTCCCTCAGCCTGGGGCTCCATGCAAGATCTCACCTCGTGGAGTTGCAATGATCATGAGAACGGCGAGGTATCAGTCCAGAACTACACAGGAGGATCTTGTCAATGATCTCAAGGCAGCTGGGACCATAGTCATCAAGAAAACAATTGATAACACACTACGCCGTGAAGGACTGAAATCCTGCAGCGCACGCAAGGTCCCCCTGCTCAAGAAAGCATATATACATGCCCGTCTGAAGTTTGCCTATGAACATCTGAATGATTCAGAGGACAACTGCGTGAAAGTGTTGTGGTCAGATGAGATCAAAATGGAGCTCTTTGGCATCAACTCAACTCACCGTGTTTGGAGGAGAAGGAATGCTGCTTATGACCCCAAGAACACCATCCCCACCGTCAAACATGGCGGTGGAAACATTAGGCGGGGTGTTTTTCTGCTAAGGGGACAGGACAACTTTAACACATAAAAGGGACAATGGACGGGGCCATGTACCATCAAATCTTTGGTGAGAACCTCCTTCCCTCAGCCAGGGCATTGAAAATGGGCCGTGGATGGGTATTCCAAAATGACAATGACCCAAAACACACGGCCAGGGCAACAAAGGAGTGGCTCAAGAAGAAGCACATTAAGGTTCTGGAGTGGCTTAGCCAGTCTCCAGACCTTAATCCCATAGACAATCTGTGGAGGGAGCTGAAGGTTCAGTTTGCCAAACACCAGCCTTGAAACCTTAATGACTTGGAGAAGATCTGCAAAGAGGAGTGGGACAAAATCCCTCCTGAGATGTGTGCAAACTACAAGAAACGTCTGACCTCTGATTGCCAACAAATCAAATGTATTTATATAGCCCTTCGTACATCAGCTGATATCTCAAAGTGCTGTACAGAAACCCAGCCTAAAACCCCAAACAGCAAGCAATGCAGTTTTAGAAGCACGGTGGCTATGAAAAACTCCCTAGAAAGGCCAAAACCTAGGAAGAAACCTAGAGAGGAACCAGGCTATGTGGGGTGGCCAGTCCTCTTCTGGCTGTGCCGGGTGGAGATTATAACAGAACATGGCCAAGATGTTCAAATGTTCATAAATGACCAGCATGGTCCAATAATAATAAGGCAGAATAGTTGAAACTGGAGCAGCAGCACGGCCAGGTGGACTGGGGACAGCAAGGAGTCATCATGTCAGGTAGTCCTGAGGCATGGTCCTAGGGCTCAGGTCCTCCGAGAGAGAGAAAGAAAGAGAGGAAGAGAGAATTAGAGAGAGCACACTTAAATTCACACAGGACACCGAATAGAACAGGAGAAGTACTCCAGATATAACAAACTGACCCTAGCCCCCCGACACATAAAGTACTGCAGCATAAATACTGGAGGCCGGAGACAGGAGGGGTCAGGAGACAATGTGGCCCCATCCGAGGAAACCCCCAGACAGGGCCAAACAGGAAGGATAGAACCCCACCACTTTGCCAAAGCACAGCCCCCACACCACTAGAGGGATATCTTCAACCACCAACTTACCATCCTGAGACAAGGCTGAGTATAGCCCACAAAGATCTCCGCCACGGCACAACCCAATTATGAAGGAACCTACCAGGTCCAACCCCAAATTTGGGACACTGTGAAACGCTAGTAAAATTAAATGCATGCTCTTCAACTGATCGCTGCCCGCACCCGCCCGCCCGACTAGCATCACTACTCTGGACGGATCTGACTTAGAATATGTGGACAACTACAAATACCTAGGTGTCTGGCTAGACTGTAAACTCTCCTTCCAGACTCATATTAAGCATCTCCAATCCAATGTTAAATCTAGAATCGGCTTCCTATTTCGCAATAAAGCCTCCTTTACTCATGCTGCCAAACATACCCTCGTAAAACTGACTATCCTACCGATACTCGACTTTGGCGATGCCATTTACAAAATAGCCTCCAACACTCTACTCAGCAAATTTGATGCAGTCTATCACAGTGCCATCCGTTTTGTCACCAAAGCCCCATATACTGCCCACCACTGCGACCTATATGCTCTCGTTGGCTGGCCCTCACTAAATATTCGTTGCAAAACCCACTGGCTCCAGGTCATCTAAGTCTTTGCTAGGTAAAGCTCCACCTTATCTCAGCTTACTGGTCGCCATAGCAACACTCACCCGTAGCACACGCTCCAGCAGGTATATTTCACTGGTCACCCCCAAAGCCAACACCACCTTTGGCCGCATTTCCTTCCAGTTCTCTGCTGTCAATGACTGGAACAAATTGCAAAAATCACTGAAGCTAGGGACTTATATCTCCCTCACTAACTTTTAGCATCAGCTGTCAGAGCAGCTTAACGATTGCTGCAGCTGTACACAGCCCATCCAACCAACTACCTAACTAATCCCCATATTTGTTTTAGTTTTTCTGCTCTTTTGCACACCAGTATTTCCACTCGCACATCCTCATCAGCACATATATCACTTTAGCATGTAAATTGCTAAATTGTAATTACTTTGCCACTATTAGCCTATTCATTGCCTTACCTCCTACTTAATTTGCACACACTGTATACAGATGTTTCTATTGTTATTGAATGTACGTTTGTTGATGCCATGTGTAACTCTGTGTTTTTGTCGCACTGCTTTGCTTTATCTTGGCCAGGTCACAGTTGTAAATGAGAACTTGTTTTAAACTGGCCTACCTAGTTAAATAAAGTGAAATAAATAAAAATGTCAATGTTACATCCATAAATAGAACATTATCATGCTCTGATCACATATCTCCACGTAGTTTTGCAAACAGGCGTGCGCACAGTTAATGTGGTTTGATGTAGTTTACAATCGAAGTTACCTGCTGCAGTATATCACCTGAGTTCTGTGCTTAGATCTTTTGCCACCAGTTGCTCTCGGAGATAGATGGAGCCCCATCTGTGCGAAAGCCCACCATCCGATACCTTGTAGAATCTGTTTTTTTGCACATCCCCGGTGCCGTTTCAATCTCGGGAATCGTGAGACAGAACTGTGTGGTTGTGGGGGTGTGTCGGCCCTCACAGCTAACGTCCCTTTGGAGAACATAAACTGGGGAGTTTGAGTTCAGTCAGTTTCCTCTTGATTACTAGCAATGGCATAACTTCTTTGTTTAACAGTATTATATGACAAAGATAATGATGTGATGACTATGCCTCTGTCTCCCCACACATTGTTTTCACCATATCAATTGTGGCCGGTAATATCAAAGTCTGCAATAGTGTGTGGTTTCATGGCGTAGTGGGCCTAGACAATCAGCATGGGAATTATATTTCCATGATCTAAGGGCACTCTCTGGTTTCTTTTATATTTTAATAATTTAGATTTTTAAAGTTAAACACATTACAATGATGGGGGGGGGGGTGCTGAAGAGTATTTCTGTCTTTAATAAAGCATGGGGAAAAACTCATTCTGATAGGCTGGGCCTAGCTCCCCAGTGGGTGGGCCTAGCTTCCTAGTGGGTGGGCTTATAGCTGCACTCATGTTTGTGAAATCCATAGATTAGGGCCTAATAAATGTATTTCAACATGATTAACTCTCCAGCAACCCCATTTTCAAATTCGGCAACCCCATATCGGGTCACAATCCATAGTTTGAGAAACGCTGGCTTATGGGTAATGTGAATGAGGTTTTACATGTACCTGCTGATGTCTCACCATGCAGGCTCCGTTGTGTCGAACGTGGTGGAATGAAAATGCATCTCAACCAAGGAAAACGTGTGGTGGGCTGACCCCGCCAACTTTGCCCCGTTCCTTGTGCCGCAACGAGGAGTACTTGAATCATTTGGGGATTGATTTCTTATTAACGTTGGCATGTTTTCCTTTCAGGCTTGTCGATATCAAGATCACTTTTCAACTTAAAGGAATCAACCTGCAAACAGTGCGCTCACATGAGTTACCGGACTGTTATGTATTTTTTGTTACGGTAAGGTTCCTTTGTTGTGTTTAAACATGTAACCCCATCATCATGCCCATGGAGCGCTGTTGGTACTGTTAGACCATTTTTAATCCGTTTTCAGTTGTCTCTTTCTCTAGATCACATTTGATAACCAGTGTCACAGCGGAAAGATAAAAATCTTCCTTGACATTGATGCACTGAGCAGTGCGTGCAAAAACTGGACGATTTCAGGGACTGGTAAGTATAGTTAAGTTTGAGTTATTAAGAAACCAATTTGTTCATCAGGATTAATTGTCCTGGGTAATTAAATAAACACAGTATGTTCAAATACTTGAGGTGCCGTTAAGATTTCTTACTCATATTATTATAATTATTTGATTTATTCTGCTCGTTCCAGCATTTAAATTACTTAAGCTATTAACATGAAACCAACTTCCAAATGTGCAGACCGACCCAAATTATTTTTGATATTGTATACTTTTGTACTACAGCAATATTTAAATGAAGTCACAATACATTTCAATGGAAATAAAAGTTCCATAGACTTACACCATATATACAAAAGTAAGTGGACACCCCTTCAAATGAGTAGATTTCTATATTTCAGCCACACTCGTTGCTCGCAGGTGTATAAAATCGAGCACCCAGCCATGCAATCTCCATATACAAACATTGGCAATACAATGGCCTTATTGAAGACCTGAGTGACTTTCTGCCCTGCTATAGAGCAGCCCCGGTCAACTGTAAGTGCCTGTTATTGTGAAGTAGAAACATCTAGGAGCAACAACAGCTCAGCCGCGAAGTGGTAGGCCACACAAGCTCTCAGATTTGGACCGCAGAGTCCTGATTACATAGTTCAGAAAAAACATCTGTCCTCGGGAGCAGCAGCACGACCAGGTGGACTCGGGACAGCTGAGAATACTTGCCCGTATTCATAGTGCCAACGGTAAAGTTTGGTGGAGGAGGAATAATGGTCTGGGGGTGGTTTTTCATGGCTCTGGCAGGGCCCCTTAGTTCCAGTGAAGGGACATCACGCTACAGCATACAATGGCATTCTAGATTATTCTGCGCTTCCAACTTTGTGGAAACAATTTTGGGAAGGCCCTTTCCTGTTTCAGCTTGACAATACCCCCGTGCACAAAGCGAGGTCCATACAGAAATGGTTTGCTGAGATCGGTGTGTAAGAACTTGACTGGCCTGCACAGAGCCCTGACCTTAACCCCATTGAACGCCTTTGGGATGAATTGGAACACCAACTTCCGAGCCAGGCCTAATCACCAGTGCCCGACCTCACTAATGCTCTTGTGGCTGAATGGAAGAAAGTCCTCTCGGCAAGATTCCTTCAGTTAGTGGAAAGCCTTCCCAGAAGAGTGGAGGCTGTTATAACTACACTGGCCCACCCATGGCTGCACTCCTGCCCAGTCAAATGATAAATCATAGATTAGGGCATAATGAGTTAATTTAAATCCACTGATTTCCTTATATGAACTGTAACTCAGTAAAATCTTAGAAATTTCTGAATGTTGCGTTTATATTTTTGGTGAGTATACATATGTTGCCATAACATAACTCGCTAACAGTAACTATTGAACCGTTTAGCTCGATACACCAAACCAACTTTCTCATTTTCAGGCTATCCTAATTTCAAGTTATTTAACTTTTATCAACTAGAATTATACACATTTTCTTAAAATACGTCACCAACCGTAAATCTTAAACCAAATCTTAAACCATTCAAGCTAGAGAACCGTTTAGCTCGATACACCAAACCAACTTCCTCATGTTCATGCTATCCTGACATCGAATTCTTAAACTTTTATCAACTATAACTATATGAAATTGCATGAATTTGCATAAAGAAACTACAAACAATAATTATTGAAAAGTTCAAGCTACAGTATAGGCACCAAACAAAATGCCACATGTTCAGGCTATCCTAACTTCAAATACTTAAATGTTTACAGCAACAAAAAAAACACAAATGTACACGCATTTGCATAAATAACTCATCAATAGGAACTCGAACTGTTTAAGCTACTGTAGAGCCAAAAACCCAACCGTCACATATTCAGGTTATCCTAAATTCAAATTCTTATATAATTTTATCAACTATAACTATGCAATTTGCGTAAATAAGCATACCATTTTTAACCAACAGTAATTGTTGAACCATTCAAGCTAGATCACATGTTCAGGCTATCCTAACTTCAAAATCGTTTTTATTTAACCAGGTAGGCAAGTTGAGAACAAGTTCTCATTTACAATTGCGACCTGGCCAAGATAAAGCAAAGCAGTTCGACAGATACAACGACACAGAGTTACACATGGAGTAAAACAAACATACAGTCAATAATACAGTATAAACAAGTCTATATACAATGTGAGCAAATTAGGTGAGAAGGGAGGTAAAGGCAAAAAAGGCCATGGTGGCAAAGTAAATACAATATAGCAAGTAAAACACTGGAATGGTAGTTTTGCAATGGAAGAATGTGCAAAGTAGAAATAAAAATAATGGGGTGCAAAGGAGCAAAATAAATAAATAAATTAAATACAGTTGGGAAAGAGGTAGTTGTTTGGGCTAAATTATAGGTGGGCTATGTACAGGTGCAGTAATCTATAAGATGCTCTGACAGTTGGTGCTTAAAGCTAGTGAGGGAGATAAGTGTTTCCAGTTTCAGAGATTTTTGTAGTTCGTTCCAGTCATTGGCAGCAGAGAACTGGAAGGAGAGGCGGCCAAAGAAAGAATTGGTTTTGGGGGTGACTAGAGAGATATACCTGCTGGAGCGTGTGCTACAGGTGGGAGATGCTATGGTGACCAGCGAGCTGAGATAAGGGGGGACTTTACCTAGCAGGGTCTTGTAGATGACATGGAGCCAGTGGGTTTAGCGAAGAGTATGAAGCGAGGGCCAGCCAACAAGAGCGTACAGGTCGCAATGGTGGGTAGTATATGGGGCTTTGGTGACAAAACGGATTGCACTGTGATAGACTGCATCCAATTTGTTGAGTAGGGTATTGGAGGCTATTTTGTAAATGACATCGCAAAAGTCGAGGATTGGTAGGATGGTCAGTTTTACAAGGGTATGTTTGGCAGCATGAGTGAAGGATGCTTTGTTGCGAAATAGGAAGCCAATTCTAGATTTAACTTTGGATTGGAGATGTTTGATATGGGTCTGGAAGGAGAGTTTACAGTCTAACCAAACACCTAAGTATTTGTAGTTGTCCACGTATTCTAAGTCAGAGCCGTCCAGAGTAGTGATGTTGGACAGGCGGGTAGGTGCAAGTAGCGATCGGTTGACGAGCATGCATTTAGTTTTACTTGTATTTAAGAGCAATTGGAGGCCACGGAAGGAGAGTTGTATGGCATTGAAGCTTGCCTGGAGGGTTGTTAACACAGTGTCCAAAGAAGGGCCGGAAGTATACAGAATGGTGTCGTCTGCGTAGAGGTGGATCAGGGACTCACCAGCAGCAAGAGCGACCTCATTGATGTATACAGAGAAGAGAGTCGGTCCAAGAATTGAACCCTGTGGCACCCCCATAGAGACTGCCAGAGGTCTGGACAGCAGACCCTCCGATTTGACACACTGAACTCTATCAGAGAAGTAGTTGGTGAACCAGGCGAGGCAATCATTTGAGAAACCAAGGCTGTCGAGTCTGCCGATGAGGATGTGGTGGTTGACAGAGTCGAAAGCCTTGGCCAGATCAATGAATACGGCTGCACAGTAATGTTTCTTATCGATGGCGGTTAAGATATCGTTTAGGACCTTGAGTGTGGCTGAGGTGCACCCATGACCAGCTCTGAAACCAGATTGCATAGCAGAGAAGGTATGGTGAGATTCGAAATGGTCGGTAATCTGTTTGTTGACTTAGCTTTCGAAGACCTTAGAAAGGCATGGTAGGATAGATATAGGCCTGTAGCAGTTTGGGTCAAGAGTGTCCCCCCCTTTGAATAGGGGGATGACCGCAGCTGCTTTCCAATCTTTGGGAATCTCAGACGGGGTGGGAACAATTTCGGCAGATAATTTTAGAAAGAAAGGGTCCAGATTGTCTAGCCCGGCTGATTTGTAGGGGTCCAGATTTTTCAGCTCTTTCAGAACATCAGCTGAATGGATTTGGGAGAAGGAGAAATGGGGAAGGCTTGGGCGTGTTGCTGTTGGGGGTGCAGTGCTGTTGACCGGGGTAGGAGTAGCCAGGTGGAAAGCATGGCCAGCCGTAGAAAAATGCTTATTGAAATTCTCAATTATGGTGGATTTATCAGTGGTGACAGTGTTTCCTATCGTCAGTGCAGTGGGTAGCTGGGAGGAGGTGTTCTTATTCTCCATGGACTTTACAGTGTCCCAGAACTTTTTTGAGTTAGTGTTGCAGGAGGCAAATTTCTGCTTGAAAAAGCTAGCCTTGACTTTTCTAACTGCCTGTGTAAAACGGTTTCTAGCTTCCCTGAACAGCTGCATATCACGGGGGCTGTTCGATGCTAATGCAGAACGCCATAGGATGTTTTTGTGTTGGTTAAGGGCAGTCAGGTCTGGGGAGAACCAAGGGCTATATCTGTTCCTGGTTCTAAATTTCTTGAATGGGGCATGTTTATTTAAGATGGTTAGGAAGGCATTTTTTAAAAATATCCAGGCATCCTCTACTGACGGGATGAGATCAATATCCTTCCAGGATACCCCGGCCAGGTCGATTAGAAAGGCCTGCTCGCTGAAGTGTTTCAGGGAGCGTTTTACAGTGATGAGTGGAGGTCGTTTGACTGCTGACCCATTACGGATGCAGGCAATGAGGCAGTGATCGCTGAGATCTTGGTTGAAGACAGCAGAGGTGTATTTAGAGGGGAAGTTGGTTAGGATGATATCTATGAGGGTGCCCGTGTTTAAGGCTTTGGGGGGGTACCTGGTAGGTTCATTGATAATTTGAGTGAGATTGAGGGCATCAAGTTTAGATTGTAGGATGGCTGGGGTGTTAAGCATGTTCCAGTTTAGGTCGCCTAGCAGCACGAGCTCTGAAGATAGATGGGGGCAATCAGTTCACATATGGTGTCCAGAGCACAGCTGGGGGCAGAGGGTGGTCTATAGCAGGCGGCAACGGTGAGAGACTTGTTTTTAGAGAGGTGGATTTTTAAAAGTAGAAGTTCAAATTGTTTGGGTACAGACCTGGATAGTAGGACAGAACTCTGCAGGCTATCTTTGCAGTAGATTGCAACACCGCCCCCTTTGGCAGTTCTATCTTGTCTGAAAATGTTGTAATTTGGAATTAAAATTTCAGAATTTTGGTGGTCTTCCTAAGCCAGGATTCAGACACAGCTAGAACATCCAGGTTGGCAGAGTGTGCTAAAGCAGTGAATAGAACAAACTTAGGGAGGAGGCTTCTAATGTTAACATGCATGAAACCAAGGCTATTACGGTTACAGAAGTCATCAAAAGAGAGCGCCTGGGGAATAGGAGTGGAGCTAGGCACCGCAGGGCCTGGATTCACCTCTACATCGCCAGAGGAACATAGGAGGAGAAGAATAAGGGTACGGCTAAAAGCAATAAGAATTGGTCGTCTAGAACGTCTGGAACAGAGAGTAAAAGGAAGTTTCTGGGGGCGATAAAATAGCATCAAGGTATAATGTACAGACAAAGGTATGGTAGGATGTGAATACAGTGGAGGTAAACCTAGGTATTGAGTGATGAAAAGAGAGATATTGTCTCTAGAAATATCATTGAAACCAGGAGATGTCATTGCATGTGTGGGTGGTGGAACTAATAAATTGGATAAGGTATAGTGAGCAGGACTAGAGGCGCTACAGTGAAATAAGCCAATAAACACTAACCAGAACAGCAATGAACAAGACATATTGACATTAAGGAGAGGCATCCTTAGTCGAGTGATCAAAAGAGTCCAGTGAGTGGAGTGGTTGGTTTGGGGGTCACGGCGATTTAGACAGCTAGCCAGGACATCGGTAGCAAGTTAGCATAGGATGGAGGTCTGTTGTTAGCCACCTCTTGCGTTCCGTCAGTAGATTAGTGGGGTTCCGTGTGGTAGAGGGGATTAGTCCAAATCCCACAACAATAAAAATAAAATAAAAACAATAGATATAGTTATAGAGGCCCAAGAAGAAACATAATAATAATAAAAATAAATAAATTGTCCGATTGTCTATTCTGAGAGCAGCCGGTAAGACAGCTAACGGTTAGCAGGCTGCAGATGGGCATTCAGGTAACGTCGCGACGGAGGAGCCAGCCGGATCTCCTTCGGGTAGATAATGTCGGCAGTCCAGTTGTGAAGGCCCGGTGGGGCTCCGCGTAGGCGGTAAAACGGGTCCGGATAGGTGACTGCAGCCCAGGAGTGATTGACGGAGCTCAGGAGTGATTGACTGAGCTGGCTAGCTCCGGAGTAATTGATGTTTGCTCTGGAATTGACGAGAGCAGATAGACACACGGATAACAGCTAGCTAGCTGTGAGATCCGGGAATGAATGTCCAGAGAGCAGTTGAAATCCAAGGACATGGAGAGAAAAATTGGTCCGGTATGTTCCGTTCCGAGCTGCGCCGTACAAAAACTGGCGATAGATTTTCGAGCTAAAGGATAGCTGATGACCACAAACCGTGGTTAGCTGAATACTAACGATTTGCCAGTAAAGAAGCTAACTAGCTTCTGAACTAGCTTCTGATTAGCTTCTCGCTAGCTCCTGGCTAGCTTCTGGTTAGTTTCTGGCTAGCTTCTTGGAGTTTCAGGCTAGCTTCTGGCTAGCTTCTTGGAGGATTGCAGATTTGAGGTAAATAATACTTATTTATAAACGGTCCTTCTGTAGCTCAGTTGGTAGAGCATGGCGCTTGTAACGCCAGGGTAGTGGGTTCGATTCCCGGGACCACCCATACGTAGAATGTATGCACACATGACTGTAAGTCGCTTTGGATAAAAGCGTCTGCTAAATGGCTTATATTATTATTATTAAATATAAATTGGTGAGGCGGGTTGCAGGAGAGTGTTTTGAAGATGGGTTGATGGAAAAAAAAAATGTATGTGAAAAAAAGTTGTAAATATATATATATACAGGACACGACAAGACGAGGACAAAAGACGTCTGAACTGCTATGTCATCTCGATAACCATCTCGATAATCGTAACTGTAACAACAATACAAATGTAACTAAATTAACATAAAATGACTCGCCAGCAGTAACTATTGATCTGTTCAAGCTAGATACACCAAACCAATTTTACATGTTCAGGCTATCATAAATTCTAAATCTTCAAAAGATTTCAACAACTATACAAATTGTAATACTTTAATTCAGTTATTTTATGCAAGTGTAACTTGTCTTCCGTTCAAGCTAGAGACACCAAACCATCTTTCACATGTTCATTGCATAAATTAGCATACAATTTCTCACCAACAGTAGGTATTGATCCTTTCAAGCTAGAGAACCTAAACCAATTTCCTCATGTTTAGGCTATCCTAACATCCAATTCTTAGACTTTCATCTTCTATAACTACATGAAATGGCATACATTTGAATAAAAAACTACAAATAGTCATTATTGAACCGTTCCAGCTGTAGGCACCAAACATACTTCCACATGTTCAGACTATCCTAACTTCAAATTCGTAAAAACTATACTATACAAATTCGCATACATTAACATAATATAACTCACCAACAGTATCTCTTAAACCATTCAAGCTAGAGATACTAAACCAACTTCCTCATGTTCAGAGTATCCTAACTTCACATTTTACCTACTTTAAATAAAAAAAATTAAATACATTTGCATAAATAACTCACCAACAGTAAATCCTGATCCGTTCAAGTTTTTGCCACCAAACCAACCTTTACATGTTCAGACTGTCCAAACCTCAAATTCCTACTTTGAACAAGTTCAACTGTACACATTTGCATAAATTATAATAAATGTATAACCCACCAACAGTAACTCTTGACACGTTCAAGCTAGAGACATCAGCCTATCCTAACTTCAAATTCTCAAAAAACGAATCAACTGTAATTATACACATTGGCATAAAATTACCAAACCACAGTAACTCTTGAACCGTTCAAGCTAGAGAAACCAAACCAAATTTCTCATGTTCAAGCTATCCTAACTTTAAACTCTTACCTTTTATCAACTATGATTGCATAAATTAATAAAATGTAAACCTAAAGGTGTCCTAAAATTCTAAATCAAATAGTTAAATGATCCATCGTATGACTATCTTAAAACAATTCCATATTTTACCTTGTTAACCCCCCACCCAACAGCTTAGACTTTTAGAGGCTAATAGCATACACTTACCCACTGACAGTAACTCTTGAACTGTTCAAGATTGAGACACCAAACCAACTTTCACAAGTTCAGGCTATCCTAACTTCAAACTTTTTGTAAAACTAAACTATAACACCAAACCAACTTCCACATTTTAACACTACTCAATCAATCAATCCATCACAAGCTAGCATGCACACCATATTTTCTTCATGGAATGTACTTTTCTTGTTTAGCCTGCCTTACTAGCTTTTGCTAGTAGAGGACAGTTGGTAAGCTGCTCTAGAGTGTTAGCTAAATGACTGTAAAATGTACTTTTGAGTCAAATTAGACTGTTGTACTCTATTTGAACTAGGTCTCGTATAAGTCCAAATCCAACCATAATGTTTCTTCTCTATACAACCGATACTGAAGACTTCCAATGTTGACACTGTGACACTGTCAAAAGCCTCAAAGCCTTGGAATCATGAGAAGAGTTTTGTAACCCAATTATGTAACCCATGTGTCTTTATCTGTTTCAGCTCAGAAGAACACACACTACCTTCTGGTGTTTGATGGCTTTGTCATAGTGGTTTGCCTGACCTCGGCCGTGCTATGCACACGCTCCATCGTTCTGGCAGTCAAATTACTGCAGGTCAGTTAATGATTCATTATGGAAGTTTAGGTGCTAATTATATACATCACATTTCGGCTTGAAAGGTCAATGTTGGCTGTATGGTTAATACACATGTATGATGTGAATTTCTTGTCTCATAAAACCCAACTCGTGATTTAGCTAAAACAATATACGCTTTGCTCATGGGTGCGATGTCATTTCTGGACAATATTTATCTCCATTTAGAGGGATCCCTTTTGGCTCAAAAGCCAAGTTGTAGGTGTTCTGGAGCTTGACCCCTCACCCCTCAATAAGAATGTGCTCCATGGCTAAATGTGTGGTTGCTTCAAGTTGAGTACTTACAGTCTTTTATGTATTGTGTTGTAATCAACTCCAATTACAATATTCCATTATGGCCTAGTTTGTTAAATAGCCTACAGAAACAAAATAACAAAATATAATAAGGCTTTAAGATTGAATAATTCTGCTCAAAATGAAACAAGACTTGTTTTAAATGGGCTATGTCTAAATACAGTTACATGCCCCATAAACAACCTTCATTGAAGGGAACGGAGGCTATGCAATTATATCTTATTTTTTACATTTTTTTATTGAATATCCCTAACTTACAATATACTTGCAATGAAGCCGCTCAACAACTACATCACACCAGTCATCCAACAGACTCCCATTCAGAGCGACACACAGAAGCACCCAGGGTCAATGCCCTGCTCAAGGGCACGTTGACATATCTCCCACCAGGCCAAAAAACGTGAACCCGAACCCTCTAAGATCCCCCCCACGGTCTCCCTATAGCTGTTCCTCAACCATCCCAGACCACTCCCACAGTCCCCCCCACCAAAACATTCCCCACCCCTGAGAACCCCTCAATGCACCAACAACCAAGAAAATTAACTAAAGAGAAAAAAGAAAAAGACAAGAAACAGCAAACAACAGCGCCAAAAAAAACAAAGGACATCAAGGACAACTAAACTCATAACAGCAATGCCAACTGTATATGTTGGAGTGCATGTCTGGCACTATTACGTGTGTGTGTGTGTCCGTGTATGCGTGTATTTGAATGAGTGTGTGTGTATATGCATGTGTACAAAGACCTGCACGGCATCAGCCTCATCTTTGACCATCATTCTATCTCCCACACAGGATTTCCACTCCCACTTATCTCCAATTACACATCCCAACCCTCAGCTTCCCTCGGCCCATCCCACCCATCTCTGCTGGTCACCCTCTATGGATTTCTATGCAACATATATCTTTCATCTATACTGTGATGTTTAACGTGCAATTCCAATCTATCTAATCGAATAGAATCCACAGATTGCGAGTTGAAGATAAATACTTTTACTAAGAGTATTAGTAATTGACTGACCCGGTCTCTCCAGATCTCCTAACAGTGCTATTTCTAGGGTCAATTTTAGGGTCATTTTCAGCCATTCCAGAACCTGAGACCAGAAACAGGCTACCTGAGGGCAATACCAAAATAAATAATCTATTGATTCTGTATCCTCACAAGAAAATCTGCAGAGCTTTGATGATTTTATGCCCCAAATTTTCAACATTTTGTTGTTGGCAAGAATTCTATAATAATTTTAGCTGAAAAGCACTTGAATCTTGCGTAGTTTTATATATCAACTCATACACCCTGTACCATGGAATTGGTACATCAAAAATCTCTTAAACTATTTTGCAACCTGTATGGCACAGTCCTCAAATGAAACTGGTATACTTTCCTATTTATGCCATTTTTATTATTCCGCCAGTTTTGATCCTTTATATTGGGCAGACAGACGAGTTCCCTCCCTCTTCCCGCTGCCACCTGCCGCCTCCATTTTTGGGGTAATGCTGTAATCAATTCGTTGTACTCTAGGATTGAGAAAACCTTCCCATACAATTCTGATAACTCCATGAGGGACATAAATATAACTATTAAATCTACTATTCCAATTTGCAATATAATTTAAGAACAAAATACCCTTTCAAACATCTTTCCCATAAATACAGGTTTTTTATCAACCAGCACATTTGAGTTCAGACATAATATTTGTTTTAATATTTGTTCTATCTTTTCTCTTGACTTTAACATCATTGAAAAACACATCCCAGCATTTCCATAGCAATTGACGTTTCACATGATCATGAAAGAGACCTTGCATTACTACAGAGACGGCTTCACGACATTACAAATGTATTCCGTACAATATTATTATTCCCTAATGGCCCTATTCTGATATCTTCCCCTTGCTTGTTGTAAACATATATAAACATGTAGACAAAGACATCAAAAAGATAGACAAATGAGAAACATATTAAATTATAAAACAGTTCTCGACAATTGAGAGATGTGGGAGAGGAGAGAAAGAGAAGAGAGCGAGATCAGGTGTGTATGTATATGTAAGCAAGCATGTAATTGAGTACGTGATTGTTCATATCCACTTCATAGTGTTTAGATATTTTTACAGCTCCCATACTTTATTTATTTCGTAACCTGAAGTCCCTGTAGAATTTAGTACAGCTATGGTGTTATGGAGTTGTCTCGGAATAGCTGTCCATCTATAAAGAGTGTAATGCTTCAGGTGTCGTAGGTGTGTGGAGTCAAATGCAGGAGACAGTGAGTGCAAAGCTGTGCGTCTTTAATAGCACCAACGCACCACAGGGTGCTCACAATAGTAACGGCCCCAAACACAGGGAATGAGAATGTACAACGGAAAAGTCACGACCAGGCACTAACACGTACCTCTACAACAGAGCCGAAGGTTACACTGAAATAATCCCGCACAACAACCAGGCGGGCCGGCTGTCTAATAAAGACAAACTAATCATATATAAACAGGTGCTACCAATCAACATACAAGGAGGGAGAGGAAAGACAATCAGTGGCAGCTAATAGGCCGGTGACGACGACCACCGAGCGCCACTCGTGACAAAGAGTTTGTCCACAATGAGAAAGGCACGCTTACCCTTCTCCCTTTGTACCAGATACAGTCTCTTACAACGTTCGTTTATCTCCCTTGGAAATTGGTCATTGAGACCGAATTTGGTCCCATTATGCTACCTTCCCCTGCTTTTGATCAGCTCTTTTTGTTGGTAGTGTTCACTTTTTGTGAATTGGTCGGGGACCCTTGGGCTTGCTGCTCCAAGTTTGTGTGCTCGGTGGAAAGCCACGTTGTTTACAGTCTCTCTAGGAAGTTAAGGCGGATTGCATGAATTCTCTGATCGCGCCCTCTGGATTATTGGATGCGTCCTCAGGAATCCCAGACCAGAAAAAATATTATTTTCACGCATGCTACGACTTTGTCTAGTAGCGACTCCTTCATCACCCTGTTTTCCCTGAGTAGACAATCCATGTTGGAATCGTGGATTTTTACCTTGGCTGTAAGTACATTGTTCTCTCCTTGGAGCATGAGAATTTCACTCTGGTTAAACACCAAACTCCCCCTCAGCCCTGCTACCTTCTCACACAACTTTTCAAGTGTTGCATGAATTCCAGCCAGAGCACCGTCCTGTACTTCTACGGTAAGTAAATCGTCCGTGTAGGTAGATGAATCTGTTTTTCTTTTTTAGGGGGGTTAAAGTTATTTTGTGAGGTAGTCAGATCTTTCCATGATGGAGTATGTTGTCCCTCCATAGCGTAAAGCTATTGGTACTCGTCAATTTCCCTCAGGATCTCCTTAGTATCCAGGTTGGCTCTTTACTGCAACCAGTTATTTTATGAAAAGATAACAAGGAGTCTTTCCCACGACGACGACAGGTGTCTGTAGTACCGCCAGCTAGCACTCACGGAATCCACTCAAAAACACGTTTGGTATTCATATTTAATTAATAGCGTTTTCGTTTTAATCAAAACTAACAAACCAAGTGGTTTCCAGCATAGTGTTCATCTGCACACTCTTGGTTTTTAATCAAATGAAATGAAAAACAATCAATATTCTTTTAAAGAAACAATAATTATGAACAGGATGGGGTCAAAAACATTATATGATAAATCATATCTCTGGTTCAATGGCATTTGCACATTTGCACGTCTATACAAAATACTAAGATCCTGAAAATTGTATCATTGCCTATAGTACCAGTCAAAAGTTTGGACAACAACTTATTTATTTTTATTTTTTCTTTATTCTACACATGGAATGCTTCTCCGACCATCTTGAAGGTGTTCCCACATATGCTGTGCACTTGGCTGCTTTTCCTTCACTCTGCAGTCCAACTCATCCCAAACCATCTCAATTGGGTTGAGGTCAGGTGATTGTGGAGGTCAGGTCATGTGATGCAGCACACCATCACTCTCCTTGTTTAAATAGCCCTTACACAGCCTGAAGGGGTGTTGGGTCATTGTCCTGTTGAAAACCAAATGATTGTCCCACTAAGAGCAAACCAGATGGGGTGGCTAATCTCTGCAGAATGCTATAGTTGCCATGCTGGTTAAGTGTGCCTTAATCTCAAATTTGGACTCATCAGACCAAAGGACAGATTTCACTGGTCTAATGTCCATTGCTCATGTTTCTTGGCGCAAGCAAGTCTCTTCTTCGTATTGGTGTCCTTTAGTAGAGGTTTCTTTGCAGCAACTCGGCCATGAAGGCCTGACTCTTCTGAACAGTTGATGTTGAGAAGTGTCTGTTACTTGAACTCTGTGAAACATGTATTTGGATTGCAATCTGAGGTGCAGTTAACTCTAATGAACTTATCCTCTGCAGCAGAGGTAACTCTGGGGCTTCCTTTCCTGTGGCAGTCCTCATGAGAGCCAGTTTCATCACAGTGCTTGGTGGTTTTTGCGACTGCACTTGAATAAACTTTCAAAGTCCTTGAAATGTTCTGTTTTGACTTACCTTCATGTCTTAAGTAATGATGGACTGTAATTTATCTTTGCTTATTTGAGCTGTTATTGCCACAATATGGACATGGTCTTTTACCATATAGGGCTATATTCTGTACACCACCCTTGTCACAACAAAACTGATTGGCTCAAACGCATTAAGAAGGAAAGAAATTCCACAAATGAACTTTTAACAAGGCACACTTGTTAATTGAAATGCATTCCATGTGACTACCTCATGAAGCTGGTTGAGAGAATGCCAAGCGTGTGCAAAGTTTTAATAGCTAGCTAAGTGACATAATTGAGGGTTGACATTGGTTATGATTATGAATGTGGATGCATTTCAGAATCAAAAAATTGTAGGCATGACGCAAGATGAAAGAACCTTCCAAAAGGACAACCACCTCTACAGCACTCCACCAATCAGGCCTTTATGGTAGATTGGCCAGATGAAGCCACTCCTCGGTAAAAGGCACATGACAGCCGGCTTGGAGTTTGCCAAAAGGACTCTCAGACCATGAGAACCAAGATTCTGTGGTCAGATGAAACCAAGATTGAACTCTTTTTAGCCTGAATGCCAAGCATCACGTTTGAAGGAAACCTGGCACGATCTCTACGGTAAAGCATGATGGTGGCAGCATATGTTTTTTAGCGGCAGGGACTGGGAGACTAGTCAGGATCGAGGGAAAGATGACCGGCGCAAAGGACAGAGACCCTTGATGAAAACCTACTCAGGATCTCAGACTGGGTTGAAGGTTCACCTCCAACAGGACAATGACCCTAAGCCCACAGCCAAGACAATGCAGAAGTGGCTTCAGGACAAGCCTCTGAATGTCCTTGAGTGGCCCAGCCAGAGCCCAGACTTGAACCCTATTGAACATCTCTGGACAGACCTGAAAGGATCTGTGCAGTGATGCTCCCCATCCAACCTGACAGAGCCTGAGAGGATCTGCAGAGAAGAATGGAGAAACTCCCAAGATACAGCTTGTAGCTTCATACCCAAGAAGACTTGAGGCTGTAATCGCTTCCAAAGGTGCTTCAATAAAGTACTGAGTAAAGGTTCTGAATACTGATGTACAGTGCATTTGGAAAGTATTCAGACCTGTGAACTTTTTCCACATTTTATTACGTTACAGCCTTATTCTAAAATGGATTAAATAGTTATTTTCTCCTCATCAATCTACACACAATATCCCATAATGACAAAGCACAAACTGGTTTTGCCATTTTTGCAAATGTATATCAAAAAAACTTAAATATCAAATTTACATAAATATTAAGACAGTTTGAGTGAAATGAAATCAAAATCAAATTAAATGTGATTTGTCACGTGCTGAATCAAACAGGTGTCACGGTTTTCTTCCTCCTCTTCCTCTGAAGAGGTGAAACAGGGATCGGACCAATACGCAAAGTGGTAAGTGTCCATGGTTTTAATAGGAAAACTCAAAAATGAACACAACTACAAAACAAGAAACGTGAAAACCGAAAACAGTCCTGTGTGGCACAAACACTGACACAGGAAAAAATCACCCACAAAATACCCAAATAATATGGCTGCCTAAATATGGTTCCCAATCAGAGACAACGATAAACACCTGCCTCTGATTAAGAACCACTCTAGGCAACCATAGACTTACCTAGACAACTAAACTGAACACAACGCCATTAATCTAATAAAACCCACAGACAAGACGAAACACAATAAATCACCCATGTCACACCCTGGCCTAACCAAAATAAGAAAAGAAAACAAAGATAACTAAGGCCAGGGCATGACAACAGGTGTAGACTTTACTGTAAAATGCTTCCTTACAAGCCCTTAACCAACAATGCAGTTCAAGAAATAGAGTTAAGAAAAATATTTACTAAATAAACTAAAGTAAAAAAATTCAATAAAAAGTAACACAAAATAACAAGGTTATATACAGGGGGTACTGGTAGAGAGTCAATGATTAGAGATTAGAGGTTAGTTGAGGTAATTTGTACATGTAGATGGGGGTAAAGTAACTATGCATAGATAATAAACAGTGAGTAGCAGCAGTGTACTCAGTACTTTGAAGCACCTTTGGCAGCAGTTACAACCTCGAGTCTACTTAGCCTCCATAATTGTTATCTGCCCTCTTGGTCCTGGTATCATCTCTAGCCTATCTTTTAGCTAAATCCAACTCTTTGTTTCGAATCCTCTTCGCTATATTCTGGATGAAACATCTACGGTTGAATGTCACCATGTAGTTAAAAAAAATGCTCCATTGTCAAATTCATGATGATGACTGGAATCCCTTGAAGCCATTATGGTCTGGTCAGTTCTTTCAATTTTGCCCAAAGGATCGTGTTAGTGTCCGCTTCCCTTTTTAAAAAAGGCCGCCTTGGGGGAGGGAGAGGGCCAGAGCATGAGGCTCCGCTCCCCAGGAGATAAAATGTGTCAGCTTGTATATTTAGCAATGAATCTGCTGATAGGAATATCACTGAAATATGTTTAATGGCTCTATCAAACGAGGACAGCCATATACATGCCCAAAAACGTATAGTGCGATAAGTATCACATTGAGCCTTCGTGAAATACCACAAAGCAGGACTACATTTATTTTCAGATCTCCCCCATCAATACACCGGAAGCCGTCATAGGGTGTATCATGGCTTTTATAACCATGTGTGTGGTATACAATTACAGTATACAATGATCTTTCAATTCCTGGCCTCATGAATGTATCCCCTTTATTCCAGAGATTTTCCAGGTTCTTCCGTGAGAATTATAATCACAAGGTGTGTGAGACTGACAAAAAGGAGTTTTTAAATGGCTGGTATGTTTTGGTGATCGTCAGTGACGCTATGGCCATAGTAGGATCCATATTGAAGATGGAAATACAAGCAAAGGTAATTCTCAACTCAAATGTTCAAACTCCTTGAAAGAGTTTAAGCTGACATACATTTACCAGACATTTCTTTCTTTCCTAAATTTAATAGGAACATGTTAACTTTACAAACACTTATGTTTTACAAAATATATGGTTTTGGAAATGTATTTGAATTATCCTGCTTACTGCAAGATGTTACATGTTTAATAACGGCAATAAATGATTGATGTCTAAATCATAGGATGATAATCTATCATATTAGTTTTGAACATGTGGAAGAAGTGGGTGTTTCCATTTATAGCTAATCAATTACTATTTTATAATACAGAAATTAAGAAATAAAAAAACTCTAGAAGAGAGGTTGAGAAATAAATAAAAACTCCCCGTTGCCTGGGCACAGAATCACTGGGCTTGGACTTTGTAACAAGATGGTTGAATCAAGACATTGTAAAACTCCCAAGGACTATTTACTCTAACCTGAGTGACTTTTGAGTCAGACTTTTATGACTTGCATGTTAACCATTTACCCCCAGTTGGCATAAGGAAAATGAACTCCTCTCTCCCTTCTAGAGTCTTACCAGCTACGATGTGTGCAGCATCTTTCTGGGAACTTCTACGCTGATGGTGTGGGTGGGAGTGATCAGGTACCTGGGCTACTTCCAAAAGTACAATGTAAGTTTGATCAAAGACATATTTATTTAGTGTATTCAAAGATAATTATCCAGTAGAAATAGACTAGTCCTGTTTGGCCACATGCAAACTCAGACTTACATAAATAATACATACGAAAATACAATTTGAAAATCTATACATAATGAAAGTGGTTAAAAACAAGGATGTTGCAATAAGAATTATTCATCAACTAAAGGAACACTATCTTAAACACTGATTCAACCCAGGTTTTACAGTGTGTGTGTGTGTGTACATGCCTGTGCACATACGTGTGTGTTCCAGGTGCTCATCCTGACTATGAAGACTGCCTTCCCCAAGGTGATCCGCTTCTGTTGCTGTGCTGGCATGATCTACCTGGGGTACACATTTTGTGGCTGGATTGTACTTGGCCCTTACCATGAAAAGGTACTGACTGGGAATGGCAATGCCGACACTCATTTTAATTCTACACAATAGGGACTCCCGAGTGGCGCAGCGGTCTAAGGCACTGCATCGCAGTAATAGAGCCGTCACTACAGACCCTGGTTCGAGCCTGGGCTGTATCACAACCGGCCATGATCGGGAGTCCCATAGAGCAGAGTACAATCGGCCCAGCGTCGTCTGGGTTAGGTGAAGGTTTGGCTGGTTGTAAATAAGAATGTGTTCTTAACTGACTTGCCTAAATAAAAATATAAGCCTTCATATTTTAGAACCATTTCCTTAACTGTACACAGCTTAAAGTGAAAGTCCTCTGTGCGTACCGGCCCAATTCAAGCACTGGTGATATAAATAGGCTTCATGTGGCCTGGTGTGGTTTTGCAAAAGCCTGAAACTGAACTTGTTTACACTGTTGCCTAACAATTTGATGTATTGTTATCCATTTACAACCACAAGATGGCAGTATGTATACATGTTGCTGCTTGTTGTTGCTTGTCTAGTCAGTGTTGCACCATTATGAGGCACACACATGCCTTAATCATTAATGCTAGCAACGAAGGGCACAAGTGTCTTAAGTGATCGTTGGGTTGTAAGAAAAATTATTTATGGAAGTTGAGAAACATTGCAGTTGTAAACAAGAGCTCACGTGGTGGACTGCATAATCCTCAAGCAAACTTTAACCTGTGTCAAACTACACAGCCCCACTTTATTTGGATTGTCTCTTATAGTTGGTCTACAAACTATCAAGCAACACTTTGCTGGGATTAGGGTTAGGTTCAGGGGATTAGGTTTAGGTTTAGGTTTAGGGTTGGGGTAAATTGACACAGTAGTTAGTATAGTGAACAAAAATATAAATGCAACAGAACCATACATTTATATATATGTATGTTTTTATTTATTACATTTTTTTCCCCCTTCTCCCCGATTTCGTGATATCCAATTCGTAGTTACAGTCTTGTCCCATCGCTGCATCTCCCGTACGGACTCGGGAGAGGCGAAGGTCGAGAGCCATGCGTCTTCCGAAACACGACCCTGCCGAGCTACATTGCTTCTTGACACACTGCTTGCTTAACCCGAAAGCCAGCCGCACTAATGTGTTGAAGGAAACACTGTACAACTGGCAACCATGTCAGTGTGCATGCGCCCGTTCCGCCTCAAGAGTTGCTAGAGCGCGACTGGACAAGAGCATCCTGGCCGGCCAGACCCTCCCCTAACCCGGACGACGCTGGGCCAATTGTGTGCCGCATCATGGGTCTCCTGATCGCGGCCGGCTACAACACACCCGGGATCGAACCGACATGTAACAATTGCAACGATTTTACTGAGCTACAGATCTTACAAGGCAATCAGTCAATTGAAATAAATGTATTAGACCCAAATCTATGTATTTCACATGAATTGGCAAGGGTGCAGCCATGAGTGGGCCTGGGAGGCCTACCCACTTGGGGGCCAGGCTCACCCACTGGGGAGTCAGGCCCAGCCATTCAGAATGAGTTTCACAGTTTCAGCCAGTCCGAATACTCCTCAGGTTCATCAGCTGTCCGGGAGGCTGGTCTCAAACAATCCCACATGTGAAGAAAGCGGATGTGGAGGTCCTGGGCTGCCATGGTTACATGTGGTCTGCGGTTAGGAGGCTGGTTGGACCTACTGCCAAATTCTCTAAAACGATGTTGGAGGTGGCTTATGGATGAGAAATTAACATTAAATTCTCTGGGAACAGCTCTGGTGGACATTCCTGCAGTCAGCATGCCAATTGCACGCTTCCTCAACTTGAGACATCTGTGGCATTGTGTTGTGTGACAAAATTGCACATTTTAGAGTGGCCTTTTATTGTCCCCCAGCACAAGGTGCACCTCTGTAATGACCACACTGTTTAATCAGCTTTTTTTATATGCCAACCTGTCAGATGGATGGATTATCTTGGCCAATGATAAATGCTCACTAATAAGGATGTAAACACATTTGTACTCAAAATTTCAGATAAATAAGCTTGGACAATTTCTGGGATCTTTTATTTCAGCTTATGAAAACATGGGATCAACTCTTTACATGTTGCATTTATATTTCTGTTTAGTATAGTTTGGGGACTATCCAAATACAGTGTTACCCTTACAGGTTTACTATCTTAATTTGATCACTCTGTTGTCGCAGAGAATTTTCCTGCAAAGCAGGAAATGCAAATTGTAGGATTTAAAAAGGCTTTGAACGTTTGTAATTTCCACTTTAAAATGACAGACTTGATTTATCCTATCAAAAAATGTATCAAACCGCTACAAAAATGTTCATTTAATTATAATCCACATAATAGTTCACATTTCCTGTTGCTGCAGATGTAGAAAATGGTCAAATTAAGAGAACATCTGTGTACTTGTACGCAGTCCAAATAAGGTGTGACCCTATTTTGTCTTCATTAGTTTGACATTTTCCTCTCATACTCTAAGAGTTTTCTGAATGATGGCATGAGTGAAATTAGAATATTTATTGTAACTTTTCTTTAAGGAGGAAGTTTGTTTTAAACAGAGCTTTAGCATACACGTTGTACACGCAATGCAATCAAGAGCTGCAGTATCAGATCTCCCATTATTTAAAATGGGGTGGTGCGTTTACTTATAGTGCGTTCGTGTTTGAAAGAGGAAAATGTTGCCCAATATGTGTAAAAATGGCACCAAACTGTCCTCACTGCACAGGTACATTGCAGAGAGGCTGTTCAGACCACCTAGATAGATATCGTTAGTAGATATTGTTTTACCTCTATGATTCAGACTATCCATGACCACCTCAGTATTCAACTCTGGTGTCTGTTGCAACAAGATGTTCACTCATACTTACAACAGGGCATGTGTCCCAAATGGCATCCTATTCCCTATATAGTGCACTCCTTTTGACTCCCTATGGGCCCTGGTCAAAAGTAGTGCATTATGTAGGAAATGGGGTGCCTTTCGGGATGCAGCCATACACTGCGGCCACAGAAGTTACCATAACATCAACTAATTTAGACATTGTTTACCATCTGCAATAAACAAGGGATGTTACAGAGCCGCCCTCCCACAAGTCCCTTACCCTACCTAGGATCTATACCGTCTGTCTGAGTGGGCTGTGCTTAGATGCTATCGCTCTTTGTTTGTGGTGATGTCTCCCCCTGAATCTGACTGTGTTTTGGGATCTGTGCACTCTCTCCTCTCTCTCCCTCGCTCACTCTTTCTCTCTCTCTCTCTCCTCTCTCTTTTTGCAATCGCTCTCCCCTGTTTCTCTCTGTCCATCTCTCTGCTCCTCTCTCTCATTGTCTATGCCTGTCTCTCTCCCCTTCACCCTTCTCTTTTTCTCACTCCATCACAGTTTGAGGGCCTGAGTCGGGTGGCCGAGAGCCTGTTCTCGCTGGTCAATGGCGACGACATGTACACCACCTTTGCACAGCTGAAGGACAAAAACAGCCTGGTGTGGCTGTTCAGCCGCGTCTACCTCTACTCCTTCATCTCCCTCTTCATCTATATGGTGCTCTCGCTCTTCATCGCCCTCATCACAGACGCCTACGACACCATCAAGGTACTACTCACTCATACCTTTGCTGGTTTGTGTTCAGTTGGCACAAAACGTAAGAAAATGATCTGAAATGGAGTGAAATGGGGAGGGACTATCTGAACTTGCCCATTTAGGAACGCTCACTTTGTTATCCGTTGCAAAACATTCTGAAACATTTTTCTAAGGTGTGGCCTGATGATCATGACCCACTGACCCAGGTATCAGGTCTAAATCCCAGACCATACAACCCCAAATCCATAACTATTGTCCAAAAACAGCTTATTGAGATTTGAGGAGGGTTACATATGTAAACGGTCCATATCAGATATGTTTTAATGTCTAGTGAAAATGCCCAGGCACATTATTACACATAATTAATTCAAAGATATTGAATTTAGCCATCAGTGCCCCTTCAAAACAAAATAGTACATGAACAAACATTATACATTATGTGTGATGAGAGAAACAACAATATACGTTGAAAGATTAATCAACTGAGGACCCTTTCATGTGTTAATGAGCAATGGAATTGGAATTTTTAATGTATTTATTTTTATTTTTATTTTACCTTTATTTTACTAGGCAAGTCAGGAATCGGAATTGGAATTAGAGATTTTGTCCAGTATGGCATTATTTATTATTCATCCTTTAATGTTTTTTCTATGGGCCCAATTCAGACATAGTAAATGTACGCCTTTCCTACGCACGTCTTTCCTATGCACTTTTCAGTAGTTGGTATTCAGACTTACCTTATGCATATGCATAACGGGCTTTACAGGCGTGTTTCCCTTGCCCGCGAAGGACACATTTGATTAAACAGCTGAAAACCCTCCCACTTGCTGGCCAACAGATTTTCTTGTGGAGTTTTCATTCAATAGGCATTTCCGTACATTCATCTAAACCACCCCTTTAAATTTTGCATACCTATTAATTCTCACTAGAATATACGAAGAGAATGATTCAGAATATTAGGGATCAATGAAAGATAGCCATGTAAATAGACATTTGTCTCCTATCCAGCAATAATTGGTAGATAAAAAAATATAAAAAATGATCTTGTATATTATTTAGGGTTAGGAAAGTATTTCTGAAAAAATAAAAGGGTTTGGAGAACATTTATGTTCAAAATATATTGATGAATCAAAAATGGTGGTTTGATTCATCCTGAAAGCTGACATATCATTGAAATATTGGAAGGTGAGAAGTGTACACTATGGGTTGAACAGTAGTCCTATAAATCTACCCTAATAATCCTCACTAATCACGGAACTGTGACAACGGCCCAGTTGTTGTGAACCGTGCGCCAGCATCCAGATTTAAACTGCTACGTACACTGTGTACGAAAAATTAGGAACACATTCTTAATAGCGACACCAATTTTTCTAAATGCAGTGAAAAGTCTGGGCATATAACTGAAAGATTCTAGCAATCATAAATCAACTCGGTAGGTTTGGGGCTATACTGTCATTTGCACACAGGCTACAGACGCCTATAGTTTGAGTCTCCAAATTTCAGGGCCAGCATTTCATAAACTTGGTGATATGTTGACAGGCTTCAGTTCGCTGCCATATGACTGGTTTTACATTTGTCTCTGGCGATCTTAATGTAAAATAGATCTAAACAATTGTCATTTATATTTACAATCCCCTCATCCAAATGACTTACTCATTTACGTAGCTCTTTTGAGTTGTAAATTGCAGTGTTGTAAATCGCAGGGAAAAAATAAAGTAGATGTAGTTCCATTGGAACCACAGGTTGCTCGATCTTATCGTTTCATTGTGCATGAAGGTGGTCGAATTATGAGGGAATTAAGTCAAGGTCAGAATACAATGTATCTGTAGACACACCTACGCAACACCTTCATATCTTTGATCTTCACCCCAAACGAATAGTGAGGGTGAATAGCATGCTTGCTTTAAGTTCAAGGTCAGAATACACGTAAACAGAAAAGTTTATTAAGAGTAATTAGTGCCTTCAGAAAGTATTCACACCTCTTGATTTTTTCCACATTTTGTGTTACAAAGTGGGATTAAAGTGGATTTAATTGTCATTCTTCTCAACGATCTACAAAAAACATTCTAATGTCAAAGTGGAAGAAAAAATGTGAAATTCTTTTAAAAATCCTTCAAGCTCTCCCAAGTTGGTTTTTAATTATTGCTAGACAACCATTTTCATGGCTTAATATAGATTTTCAAGGAAATTTAAGTGAAATCTAGGCCACTCTGGAAATTTCAATGTTGTCTTGGTAAGCAACTCCCGTAATATATTTGGCATTGTGTTTTAGGTTATTGTCCTGCTGAAAGGTGAATTAATCTCCCACTGTCTTGTGGAAAGCAGACTGAACCAGGTTTCCCTCTAGGATTTTGCTTGCACTTAGCTCCATTCCATTTATTTTTATCCTGAAAAACTACAGTCATTAACGATAACAAAAAAAACCTATAACATGATGCAGCCACCACTATGCTTGGAAATATGGAGAGTAGTATTCAGTATTGTGTTGTTTTGGATTTGCCCCTAACATAATAATTTGTATGCTGGTTATAAAGTTAATTTCTTTGGCAAATTTTAGGCCGTTTTACTTTAGTGCCTTGTTGCAAACAGGATGTAGGTTTTGGATTCATTTTCACTGTCAATTTGGTTAGTATTGTGGGTTAGCTACAATGTTATTGATCCATCCTTAGTTTTCTGCTATCACAGCCATTAAACTCTGGAACTGTTTTAAAATCACCATTGGCCTCATGGTGAAATCTCTGAGCGGTTTCCTCCTTCTGCGGAAACTGAGTTAGGATGGATGCCTCTCTTTGTAGTGGCTGGGTGTGTTGATGCACCATCCTAAGTGTAATAGATAACTTCACCATGCTCAAAGGGATATTTAAAGTCAGCTTTTTTTTACCCATCTACCACTAGGTGCCCTTATTTGTGAAGCATTGGAAAACTTCTCTGGTCTTTGTGGTTGAATCTGTTTGAAAATTCACTGCTCGACTGAGAGACCATACAGATAATGAATTGTATGTGTGGGGTACAGAAATAAGGTAGTCATAAAAAAATAATGTTAAACACTATTATTGCACACAGAGTGAGTCCATGCAACTTATTATGTGACTTGTTTACCTTGCCATAACAAAGGGGTTGAATACTTATTGACTCAATACATTTCAGCTTTTCATTTTGAATTAACTTGTAAACATTAAAAAATATATAATTCCACTTTGACATTATGGGCCATTATGTGTAAACCAGTAATAAAAAAAAATCTGAATTTAATCTATTTTAAATTCAGGCTGTAACACAACAAAATGTGGAAAAAGTCAAGGGGTGTGAATACCTTCTGAAGACTCTTTCCATTTAATTCGGGTCAGAATGCCCCCCTATGTGAATTCAGTTGTCTCATAGTACTTTTATTCTACCCTACCGACAGAACTACCAGAAGAATGGTTTCCCCATGACAGACCTGCAGAGGTTCCTGAGAGAGCAGAATGATTTCCCCCCTAGTGAGGAGGGCAGCGAGATGGACACAGAGACTGGAATGGGACACCCAGCACTGTGCTGTTGCAGACGGTAAAGTAACTTTAAAATAGCATTACCCCATATAATTCAAATTAGTATAACAGACAATCTATTTTTAAGCAAAGTTCGATTTTATGATGATGGTAGTATAGTGTGTTAAGGTATATGGCACATTATTATGACATGTCATATAGTATGGCTATGTAATATTTTTTATTTAATCCCCTAGTCGATGTTCGCGCCCCCTCAGAAATCTAATTAGAATAATAAAAACATCCCCATCAAAATTTGTCAGTTTAATCTACAGATATAAGTTTCCACATCATCTGTGCTGAAAGGTGGCAGAGCTAGAGCAGTGTGTGTCAGACCATGAGACATCCCGAAAACTTCTGTTGTCCGAACGGTTTAGCTTACAAAATATTATGACCCCTCTATGGAAAGATGAGATTCTCACGAATATGAAAAAAAATAAAGAATATGGCAATTTTATAAATGGTAAAATTGCGTGACACGATTGCATTTTAGAACCCCGCTACCCCCATTTTAGGCAAATTCGTTCTGCGTAGCCGGGTTTGCTCATTTTCAACCAATCCATTGATCCTAATGAGGAAATCTCCACCCACCCGGGGCAGGTCTTGCTGATATTTCCCTGCTACACGTGGAAATCACCACAACGTTCCCACCTCCAATTGCCAAATAAGTATTAGCAGCCTGCGTCAGTCTTTGAGTTGGGCCTTTAACCATTTAGCCAGTTAGTAAAAAAAAATCAATTATAACCTGGTTGGGATTGGGAAGACTAAATTCTACACATTTTTCAGTGTTAGTGTTCCATCCAAATGCAACAACTTCAATCACCATTGTCTCTCCACATAACTGCTCTTACGTGAAAATCATGTGTAATTTCCCTTCAAAACAGTTTCTATCAATCTCTGTCATCTAGGGCAGAGCGCAGCCGAGTGGAGTTTCCTCCTCACTGAAGTTTAGCCTAGCCCTTTGTGGCCTGAGAAATGAAATTAGTGGTGGGAGAAATGTGGACACACCCAGCGATGTACTGATTACAGAGGAACCAAGGGTTATATGCTGGGAAGAGACTTCACCCTTTGGCTGCGCTGTGCACTGACATAAACAACAGCATTGAGAGTGAGTCTCAAATGGTACCCTTTTCCATATATAGTGCACTACTTTTGACCAGGGCCCATAGGGCTCTGGTCAAAACTAGTGTACTATGTAGGGAATAGGTCAAATTAACCAGTGCCATACTGGCTATGTGTTAGCCTTGTCCCAGATCTGTGTGTGCGGTCTTGCCAAACACTGGCGTGACAATGACCTTAGGAATTTTCTAAACACAGATCAGGGACCAGGCTAGATATGTGTGCCACTATATGATTAACTGATGATGTCTGGAAAGCAACAGCTCGTGCTGGTCAACAAATTATGACCATTTCAAGGTCTCTATGTCTTCTGTTTATTTGCAGTATAGCATGTGTTTGAATCTGTGGACAGTATGTGCGTGTGAAGGAGTGGCCTTCTCGAAAGAAATTCATTTAAAAGTGTATTTATTCTAAATATTTACAGAGCAAGTTGTGTTCGTATTTCCTTATTTTATTTAATAATTTACCAAACATTCCAGCTTCTAGATATTGTATTTCCCATCATTTTAAACTAATTGCAGTCATGTGTTCATTATTAAGTGTTACTTGATTCCTATTGGTCCAGTTGATGGAAGTGGTTATTTGACACAGGTGTTTCAGATCAGTAATTGGGTCACCTGCCATGTTAAAAATAGGTGTGTCTTGAACATTGGATTCCATAAAAATGTGATGCCTAATGTTGGGATGAGTAACTACTGGAAGTGTTGTTGAATCCAATGGGCTACTTTAACATTAGCTAGCCTGCTGATGAAAACGGCAGTTTAATTAAAAACTAGCATGATTTCAATCTTCTCTATATATTATTTTCAGAATGGGATAATTAGGTGTACAGTGCCCTCTCCCATCCCTGGATTGAGCTATGTTTTCTGAGCCATATCGCTCGCTGGCTAAATGGCATCCTGATCATGGCAGCCTGCCGTTAAGACTTTACAGAGAAGATGAAATTACAGTGACCGTAAGGTCTAAATGTTTTCATTTAACTCGTATTTGTATAAGCAGCAGGGTGTAATGATATCACCCCCCCCAAAAAAAAAATAGTACAGTACAATTGACTGATAATAAAAACATACTGCCATGGTGGAACTTGCACTCATGTAGTTGTGAAATTGCCAGCCAACCAAAACTAAGGCTCAGGAATTCTTGAAGGTCAGGACAATCCTTGTTCTGCAAAGAAATATTATCTTCAAAAGTATTCGGCAAAAAAAAAAGTTTCCAAAGGAAGTTAGACACTTGTCGAACGGCTACAATTACACGCCTCTTTTTTTTCACATCGCTTTTGTTGAATAAACCTGGGTCAATGGAAACCTTAATGTGACACTCCAGCAGCATATCTGTGACTTTTGGAATGGAACAGCTAGTTATGGTCAACAAATGGCCATTTCAAGGTCTCTGTTTTGCAGTATAGCATGTTTGACTCTTTAGGAGGCTTGTATCTGCCACTCTCAGCACTTGATTCACTGTTGATGCTTGGAAACCAACAGTTAGTGCTGGTTAACAGGTGGCCAGTTCAAGGTCTGTCTGTGTTGCATATAGAGGGGTTAGCTGAGAACATCATGAATGATGTGCGTTATGATTCTAGATGGTCAGATAGCTAGCAACAATGACAAGAAGCTTCCATGTGGGGAATCATAGGTGGCTCATTTTTAGCTCATGTCTTGTTATTGATACTAGGTGGGGCCTCGCAATACTCGTTAGTATTGTGGCAAGGAAACAAACTGCCTTAATGTTAGAAACTAACAATGCTGTCATCCAGCATCACATTTATTTTCCAAGCTATAGCGCACAATATTTTACATGCAGCAGGTTAAGGATGAAAGAGGTTAGTCTGATTCGTGTTGTCATTTTTGCCATGGAAAAAAATATCCCGATGCAGCGATCATCCCGGCCTTAAATACCGTGTCTTGTTTTGACAAGTGCTTATTATGTATGTTTTCAATGAAGGTTTTGAGGAAATATAGTTTACATGCCAACAATCCTTTGAAATTTGGAAGGATTACAAGCTCTTAGATGAGGAGAGAGTTATGTTGGTTCTCTTATGCATTGACAGTTTATTCTCCATCCTGAATGACTGTGGATTTAGGTTTTTGTGATTTCTCAATTGCTCTGAGATGTACCAAGTGTTTTTTTTTTACAGATGCTTTTTAAATATTGTTTGCTCCCTTTTTAAACACTTGTTTATTCATGTGAACACTTTATTGTGCTGAAGTCTTTTTAAACAACACTATAACCGCGTGGCCTTTCAGCCTATAAATACCTGCTACACAATGTTGCCGAGCGTTCACTTTAGCATATGCATATCAACCCACAAACATAAGCACCAACGCTTGATAAATGGTGCATAAAGGATTAATTAAGAAATATTGTGGAACTGTATCATGAAGTCACATGCACCATTATCAATTTATATTGCACATTCATCCACTGATGACAGAATAACATATTTTAATTGTATGATACTAGTTTATGCTTTGATTTCTATATACCTTATCAAACAACTCCGAGTAGGAGTGCTGATTTAGGATACATTTTGCCTTTTAGATCCTTGATCAGCACTCTGAAATGCTTGATACATATAGCCACTTGTGTAAATCCACTGAGATGTGTGTCACATGAACAACAAGCATTATCAGTGAGATATGGACTGTGGGAGCTTACGCAGTATCCTCATGTCATGCCAACTGTTATTAGTGGACTTATAAGTGTCACGACTTCGGTTGAGGTCGGCTCCTCTCCTTGTTCTGGCGGCGTTCAGAGGTCGAAGTCACTGGCTTTCTAGTCATCACTGATCCATGTTTCCTTTTTCCTTTTGTTTTGTCTTAATTACGCACACCTGATTTCTATTCCCTTATTATGTCCCTTATTTAACCTCTCTGTTTTGTCCGTGATTGTTTTGTGTTACCGTGTGTGTTGGAAGGTTTTCTCATTATGTGATGTTTCCTTGTTGGAGATATTCTGTTTTTTTGTATCAATATTTTGAGTAAAGACTTTTGTGTTTTTCCTCAAACCTGTGTCCTACGCCTCCCTCAGACAACGAACCCAGCATATTGTTACAGAATCACGGACCATATTCATGGAGTCAGCAGGCGCAGCCAGTCCTCCTCTCCCGGTAGAGGAGGACCATGCTACAAAGTCTAGGGAAAGCCATGGATCGCGTGCTGCAGACTATGGACAGATGGGAGAGAGGAGGATTTCCAATTAATCAAGCCACACCATCTTCTCCCGCACCTCAGCCTGCACCAATGCCCACCCTCCGTCATCAGGGTTCAGTGGGATTCGGCTCTCGCTCCCCCCGTGTGCGTATGACGGAACAGCTCCCGGGCCCTCTTCAACCTCAGGAGGCTGAAGAAATTCAGCTTGTCACCAAAACCACAACTTTTACAGATGCACAATCGAGAGCATCCTGTCGGGATGTATCACCACCTGGTACGGCAACTGCTCCGCCCACAACTGTAAGGTTCTCCAGAGGGTGGTGAGGTCTGCACAACGCATCACCGGGGGCAGACTACCTGCCCTCCAGGACACCTACACCACCTGACGTCACAGGAAGGCCAAAAAGATAATCAAGGACAACAACCACCCGGGCCACTGCCAGAAGGCGAGGTCAGTACAGGTGCATCAAAGTGGGGACCGAGAGACTGAAAAACAGCTTCTATCTCAAGACCATCAGACTGTTAAACAGCCATCGCTAACATTGACTGGCTGCTGCCAACATACTGACTCATCTCTAGCCACTTTAATAATGAAAAATTGGATGTAATAAATATATCACTAGCCACTTTAAACAATGTCACTATATATAATGTTTACATGCCCTACATTACTCTTCTCATATGTATATACTGTACTCTATACTGTCTACTGCATCTTGTCAAAGCCGTTCGGCCATCGCATATATTTTTATTCATTCCTTTACGTGTGTGTATAAGGTAGTTGTTGTGAAATTGTTAGGTCAGATTAATTGTTAGATATTATTGCATGGTCGGAACTAGAAGCACAAGCATTTCGCTACACTCGCATTAACATCTGCTAACCATGTGTATGTGACAAATAACATTTGATTTGAGGCCACTAATTCACCTGACATTAATGACCCATTAATTGTTGTAGTCTTCACGCAGCTAATGGACAACTTTCAACTTACAACCGTGATGTGCTCATTAGGCACCAAATGGAAGAACAGACTACCTGATTTTGTCCAATACGGAATGTTTGTTTTTATTTATATACAGTACCAGTCAAAAGTTTGAACACCTACTCATTCCAGAGTTTTCCTTAATTTTTACTGTTTTTTACATTGTAGAATAATAGGGAAGACAAATTATGAAATAACACATGGAATCTAATAGTAACCAAAAAAGTGTTAAACAAATCAAAATATTAGCGATTCTTTAACGTAGCCAACCTTTGCCATGACAGTGTGCACTCTTGGCATTTTCTCAACCAGCTTCACATGGGATACGTTTCCAACAGTCATGAAGGACTTCTCACACATGCTGAGCTCTTGTTGGCTGCTTTTCCTTCACGCTGCGGTCCAACTCATCCCAAACAATCTTAATTGGGTTGAGGTCAGGTGTTCACGGAGGCCAGGTCATCTGATGCAGCTCTCCTTCTTGGTCAAATAGCCCTTACTTAGCCTGGATGTGTGTTGGGTCATTGTCCTGTTGAAAACAAACGACAGTCCCACTAAGAGCAAACCAGATGGGATGGTGTATTGCTGCAGAATGCTGTGGTAGCCATGCTGGTTAAGTGTGCCTTGAATTCTAATTAAATCAGTCACCTACAAAGCACCATCACACCTTAATACTTCACAGTTGGAACCACACAGAGACCTACTCTGCGTCTCACAAAGACACCATGATTGGAATCAAAAATCTCAAATTTGAACTCATTACACCAAAGGACAGCTTTCCACCCATCTAATGTCAATTGCTTGTGTTTCTTGGCCCATGCAAGTCTTCTTATTGCTGTACTTCAGTGGTGGTTTCTTTGCAGCAATTTGACAATGAAGTCCTGACTCATGCAGTCTCCTCTGAACAGTTGATGTTGAGATGTCCGTTACTTGAACTCTGATGCATTTATTTGGGCTGCAATTCCTGAGGCCTGTCACTCTGGGTCTTCCTTTCCTGTGGCGGTCCTCATGAGAGCTAGTTTCTTCATCAGCACTTGGTTTTTGTGACCGCACTTGAAGAAACTTTCAAAATTCTTAATATTCAGCATTGACTGACTTTCATCTCTTAAAGTAATGCTGGACTGTCGTTTTCTCTTTGCTTATTGGGAGCTGTTTACATAATATGCACTTCATCTTTTACCAAATAGCGCTATCTTCTGTATACCACCCCTACCTTGTCAGAACACAACTGATTGGCTCAAATGCATTCAGAATAAAGACATTACACAAGGAATACCTGTTAATTAAAATGCATTCCAGGAGACTACCTCATGAAGCTGGTTGAGAGAATGCCAAGAGTGTCCAAAGCTGTCATCAAGGGAAAGGGTGGCTACTTTTGAAGAATCTCAAGTATAAAATATATTTGGATTTGTAGTAAGCAAACGTGTTAGTTTTGATGTCTTCACTTTTATGTTGTAATAACTTTTGTAGACAAAAGTAAAATTACAGAAACCCTGACATGAGTAGGTGTCATCTGTCGTGGTAATTTCCTGTATTACTAAGTGAAAGGAGAGTTTACAAACCACACACAAGTCAGAGATATACTTTAAACTTAATCTTTGAATAATATAAGCTTCACCATAGCCCGTTGACTCTCAGATCAATTCAGTGTCTATACATGAATTCTGAGAGTGCTTACAAAATAATACTTAATCTTTTATAGCCAAGATACACCCCTCTCAACTCACAATGACGAACCACAGATCTTAGGAACTTTATAAAGGGCCTTTTACTTGAAAGAGGAGTATCCAATAGCCAGATAGCATTAGCTATAAATTATCGTTCAGTTTTCTCTCTAAGGTTCTACTTCTCGTTCTTGGTACTTCCTATTACCAAAACATTACCTCATCCAATGGCATATGTCAATTCTAGATACTCCCATCTCAAATACAATCCCTCCTGGACAAGCTCACGGAGAGGAGTGAGCCTCTAGGTCATATACTATGAAAGACAAGTTTTGACATCAGAGGGGACATACAATGGTTCCAGACACTGTCATACACCTCCCCCCAATGGGAAAGTAGGGAGTGACTGGTGTACAGACATTGTGGAGCCCTTCAATGGTTTAACAGATACCCTCACATATTAAGACAATCCTGACCTCTCCCCTCTCTGGGCCCCAAGTCACTTTTTCCACATAAGCATATTTATGAAAGTAGATCAAACATCTTATTTATCAATGTTACCTAACTAATTCTGATTCTGCTACGACACATACTTTGACTGTAACTGTGTATTTAATTTTGGTAGTGTGCCCTAACTAATTTGTCTCTAATAGGTTCGTGTTTTTTTTGTTTTGTTTTTCCGTTTATACTCCATGTTCCTGAATGACATTTGCGACCTCAACTGAGAACCACATTCCCTAAATGTTTACCAGATGGCGCCGCGATTGGTTTGCTGGTTTTCTTGTAAAGATGGATCTGAAATATTAGCATTATCTAATAGGCACTCTTTGAAATTCCACAAAGTTGTCAACCGGGACACCCACATCACAGAGAAAGATTAAATATGATAATTTCCTTTTTGAATATTTGAAGGGTATTGCTTTAGCAGAGAATGTTTCTAATTGTCTTTTTCAGCAAACAATGAGGTTGTTTGGGGTTGTTCTCATTTTTGTTATATGAGAAACAGAAAGAGACTGAATTAAGATGACAGAAATGCCGCATGTCCCCATTGGGGGAATGATCTGGTCTATGTTCCTGAGCTGTTATGCAAAACTCTAACCTAGCCACTCTTATCTTAGCAGCAGCTGGCTACACAAGTGTTTAGCTAGCTAATGGTATATCCCGACAACATTGAAGCTCAACATATTTTGGTTCTAAACCTTATTCAAAATTGAAATTGTATCTGTCTTAAATTCAATGTAGGCGATCTGTTTTGATGTTCCAAAATGAGTTAGCTAGGTTCACGTCTTTTCCAAGTAGCCCAGCTATAGCTAGCCAGCTACCAAACTAAAGCTAACTCGTACCTTAAACATGGACCCTCACCATAATACTTTTGTTAAATTCTGTGCTGTGGCGCGGTGGTCTAAGGCACTGCATCGCAGTGCTACCTGTGCCAATAGAGATCCTGGTTCGAATAAGTCTGTCGCAGCTGGCAATTACCGGGAGACCCATGGGGTGGGGCACTATTGGCCCAGCGTGGTCAGGGGAGGGTTTGATTGGCAGGGTTGTTCCTGTCCCGTCGCGCAGTTGACTCTTGCGGCTGGATGGGCGCAATGCACTCTGATACAGTCACCAGGTGTACAGTGTTTCTTTCGACACATTGGTGCAGCTGGCTTCTGGGTTAAGCGGGCATTGTGTCAAGAAGCAGTGTGGCTTGGCTGAGTTGTATTTTGGAGGACACACAGCTCTTCATACAGGAGTTGCAGCGATGGGACAAGACCGTAACTACAAATTGGGTACCTTATTTTGTAAATTACTTCAGTACCATTGACTGTTTTGCGGGAACTATTTAATTTAAGCTGCCAGTTTAGGATTTGTGGTGTCTTTCTCAAATTAAACTATTGTACTTGTCCTCTTGCTCAGTTGTGCGCCGAGGCCTCCCACTCTTTCTATTATGTTCATAAAGAAAGATTGAGGGGACAACAATTAGACTATGGTCGCTTATTAAGATGCTATGGTATTTTGAACTAAGCACATTAGTATGGAAACTATTAGGAAGTAGTCGATTCTAGAATAAGACTTGTGAACATGAGAGTAGAATGACTGAGTAGTCTGTCTGTGGGATGTTGCATTCTCCAGAGGCCCTCTAGATTCCTGAATTTGATTAGATTAATCAGAACCTGGACAGAGGTGATATTTGATGGCGTACGTGTAGACAGTCTGTCAAATTGCCTACAATTATTAGATTAGTGGTACTAAGATCTGGGAGCAAATCAAAAACATTACGAAAGAATTGTGGCTTGTCAATGCTGGGGCCATAGACGTTCAACAGGGTGACAAGGGGTGTTTTTACGAAAGAGACAAGTGACAATTTTAAACTTAAAATCCAGTTGGAGCTCAGATGTCGCTGCACCATGGTTTGTACGTATGTTTCTTACAGTAAGTGTAAGCACCTTTTGCGAGCGTGCTTGAGACACCTTTACAACTTCTTATGGCTAGGCTCGACAACATTCCGATGAAAAGGCAGAGCACGAAATTCAAAAATATGTTTTGAAATATGTAACTTTCATACATTCACAAGTGCAATACACCAAATTAAATCTTAACTTGATAATCTACCCATCGTGTCCGATTTCAAAAAGGCTTTACAGCGAACGCACACCATATGATTGTTAGGTCAGAGCCTAGTCACAAGAACACATATAGCCATTTTCCAGCCAAAGAGGAGTTCCAGCACAAAAAGCAGAAAGAGAAAATGAATCACTAACCTTTTGATCTTCACCAGATGGCACTCATAGGACTTCAGGTTACACAATACATGTATGTTTTGTTCGGTAAAGTTCATGTTTATATCCAAAAATCTCAGTTGACATTGGCGCTTTACGGATCTAAAGTTGTGCCTCGAAAACATCCGGCGAATTGTCAGAGCGCCAAAATTTACAAAAATACTCATAATAAACTTTGATAAAAGATACAAGTGTTATACACAGAATTATAGAAACTTTTCCTTAATGCAACTGCTGTGTCAGATTTCAAAAAAGCTTTACGGAAAAAGCAAACCATGCAATAATCTGAGTACGGCCCTCAGACACATAAACAAGCCATACAGATACCCGCCATGTTGTGGAGTCAGTAAAAGTCAGAAATAGTGTTATAAAAAATCACTTACCTTTGATCTTCATGAGAATGCACTCCCAGGAATCCCAGTTCCACAATAAATTTTTGTTTTGTTCGATAAAGTCCATCATTTATGTCCAAATCGCCTTTTGTCCAGGCGACTGTTCAGACAAAGTGATCAGCTCAGATGAGCGTGATCTGCTCATGCCACTCTGCCAGACCTCTGGTTCAAACAGCTCTCATTCACCCCTACTTCACAGTAGAAGCTTCAAACAAGGTTCTAAAGACTGTTGACATCTAGTGGAAGCCTTAGGAAGTGCAATATGACCCCATAGACACTGTATATTTGATAGGCAATGAGTTGAAAAACTACAAACCTCTGATTTCACACTTCTTGGTTGGATTTTTTCCCGGGTTTTCGCCTGCCATTTGAGTTCTGTTATATTCAAACATCATTCAAACAGTTTTAGAAACTTCAGAGTGTTTTCTATCCAATACTACTAATAATATGCATATTATCTTCTGGGCCTGAGTAGCAGGAAGTTTACTCTGGGCAAGCTTTTCATCCGAACGTGAAAATACTGCCCCTATCCCAAACAGGTTTTAACATCTGACTGATTCCTGAGATCGTTTCCTGACATTTATATCCAAGATGATTTCAAATTTAACATCTTAATTATGTACAAATTAAAATAAAACTTCTGGCTGCAGAAAACAACCAAACACCGTAACAGACACCAGAGAAACCTACCCCTCGCCACTGCTTCCCCAAATTAAGCACTGTTCTCCATCTCTCGTAAATGAGGACCGCCAGGCATGATGGCTAGAATAGACAAATTAATACGTTACTGCTTATGAATCAATGTAAAAACCACTGTTTGCTCAGTCAACATCCCAGTAATTTGTTGCGAGTGATTTCAGCTTTGCAGAGGGTTTGCTGTAGTTTTGATAAGTAGGTTGCAGGCTCTTCGGGCTTGGTGAAAACTCTTGTCATGCCGTTGTGATGAATATGCAGCTTTGCTGGGAAACGCAGTGTCACAGGCGTCGTAAGAAGTGGACCAAAGTGCAGCGTGGTGAGCATACATATTCCTTTTATTTATAGAAAATGTAGCCAACAAAACAAGGAAATGACCGTGAGGCTTAACTTCGGCTATAATGGCTCAAACAAAGTCAACTTCCCACAAATAACAAAGGGGAAAAGGCTGCCTTAGTATTATTCCCAATCAGAGACAACGATAGACAGCTGTCCCTGATTGAGAACCATAACCGACCAAAACATAGAACTAAAGAACATAGAATACCCACCCAAATCACACCCTGACCAAACCAAAATAGAGACACGAAGGCTGTATTTCACCTCCACCTCTCTCATGGTCTGCATGACATCTTGGATTGCGTGCCGTTGTGCCTTCAACTCCATGGTGTAGTCGGAGAAAATGAGAACCATTTGACCTTTGTTTTCCATAGCTCACTGATGAGCTCCTTTTCCTTTCCCTTGCTATTATGGTGCACGGCTTGGCACCTAGTGAGGGCTTCACCTGCAGAGAGTGGTGTGCACGGTCAATGAAGTGCTTTGGGAAGTTGACATTGCCCAGCAGCTTGGGAATGAGCTTGGACACACTCTGTGGTTTAACTTGTTCTTCGTCCTCCCAAATCCCAAAAAGTTTGCTGTTCAGCCTGCAACTCCTGCCTTCAAAGTTTTTTAAAGCTGCTAGCAGGTGGTTTCCAGGCCTCCGATCCGGGTGTCATTGTCAGACTGCCTCATCGGCTGTGTCCATGCTGCTCTTCAGTTCGACCTGTGCTGTCTTTAGGGACTAAAACTTTGTTTCGAGCCTGTCAAAATGATTGTTGAATGTTTTTATTACAGCCTTTTTCATTTGTTCACTACCATGGAGGAATCTTGTTGGTGGGTGTCTGAAGTGTTGTCAGTACTCAAAGTGGCGCTAGCTGCTGCTTGTTGGGACTGAGCCTTTGTAGATTTTCCGTTAGCGGTTCTGTTGGTTTTCGTCACCATTCTTCACTTCATCGCTGCTAGTTAAAACTTCTTATGGGCAGGTGGGACGATAACCTTCATAAAATGACAAGTGTAATATATCAAAATAAAGCTCAGCTTCTTGTTAATCCAGCTGCTGTCATATTTCAAAAAGGCTTTACGATGAAAGCACACCATGCGATTACCCAAAGATTACCAATCAACTTTTCCAAACAAGTCAAACAAGGTTTATAATCAAACCTTAGGTACCCTAATACGTAAATTTGCACAGGATCGGTACATACGAACATCACACCTGCAGGACAGGTACAGGATGGCAACAACAACTTCCCGAGTTACCCCAGGAACACACAATCCTTCCATCAGGGCTCAGACTGTCCACAATAGGCTGAGTGAGGCTGGACTGAGGGCTTGCAGGCCTGTTGTAAGGCGGGTCCTCAACAGACATCACCGACAACCATGTCGCCTATGGGGGTTGTTGCCGGTGTCTGGTGAGGACCTGCCTTACAACAGGCCTACAAGCCCTCAGTCCAGCCTCTCTCAGCCAACTGAGGACAGTCTGAGCACTGATGGAGGGATTGTGTATTCCTGGTGTAACTCGGGAAGTTGTGGCAACTCAAATCGGAAAACAAATGGCTCCTGATGGAAAAAATTCTCAATGGGCCTATTTTATTTTTTATTTAAACTATATTTAAAACAGGGAGTCACAGATTAAAGATTAAAATATTTTACAAGAGCCCTGTATGCATTACAATAACAGAATAATAAAACATATACGTGTTTTTTAAAGCAATATACTGTAATTCAGCACACAAGAACAAAGTAAACACATTTAATAAAAGCAATCACATTCAACTACAGAGGTCCTCAATCAATTTCAACAGCCCGTGTGACACCAGCACATGTAACTGCTGTGAACTCTGTTCCACACATTCGGGGCAAAAAACAAAATGCACATTTTTCCAAATCTGTGGAGACCGAAGGGATCTCTAGTGTTATCCATTAATGAGAACGGGTTTGGTAACTTATGATTCTTAACTTAATTAAGGAAGTTACATATAGAGGCAGTTTTTATAAGATTGCTTTGTAAATAAGAGAATGCAGCTCTCTTACAGACAGTGGTCCATCCTACATTTTTATACAGACTACAATGATGAGTCCTAAAATTGTCACCTGTGATAAAACGTATTGCGGAATGGTAGACTGCATCCAAGGGTTTGAAAAGAGCCTGCTTCATGCATGTAAACAATATCACCAAAATCCAATAGAGGGAGAAGCATTGTTTCAATCTTTTTCCTACTTTTAATGCTAAGGCATGATTTGTTTTGATATGTAAAAAAAACTGTAATCAGATGGGGCGATTTTCGATCAGTACAAAAATCCTTTAAACAGTCAGCATCCTGCGTTCCCCATGCAAGATTAAAATCTCAGGCGATCAACACCTCTGGGGTAATACAAATTTTCATTAAATCAATGAGTTTGTTTAATACACACTTCTTGGCGGAGGGTGGACGATCACTTCATATAACTTTTATTTTTGAGTTTGGACCCAACCATTAAAATTTAGGACTGAAGGTAGCCTTTAACAGAGACACATAAATAATATTATTTGTGTAAATAGCAACACCACCTATTGAGCAATCAATCGGCCATCACTGGTGAGTGAGCTGTACATCATTGGATATGACAGTAAAATTGGAAAGTTTTCTTTGTATTTTTTTAAGAATTTCCTCATTGTACATTGTCTCCACACGTTTAAGCTATTGGTGGAGTCAAGTCATTTTTATTATCAGATTGTTTGTCAGTTTCAAAGTATCCTATCATTTGTGCAGTCTAAAAAAGATTCAGCCATGTAAAATGATGTAGAATTGCATGAAATACATTTTATTTTCATCCTGGACCCTAGGCTACAAAGAAATTCAATGTGCAACTTCTTCACGCACCTCTACTCAACTGCTCTATGCAAAAGCGATATTGCATGCAGTGCTTAATAAGAAAATACAAATAAAATATATACGTATATATATATATTAATTTTTTGGGTATCATGGGCGTGACCTGGAAGGCTCTATCGCACTCACTTTTTGATCGCACTTCCCGATTTTACAAATTTAAGGACTGATTTACTCCACAATTCTAACCTAATTGACAGAGTGAAAAGGAAGATTGTACACAATAAAAACTTGCAACACGGCATTAAAGTAATACTGCAAGAAATGTGCCAAAGAAATGTCCTTTGTTCTGAATACAAAGTTTTATGTTTGATGCAAATACAAAACATGTACCACTCTCTCCAGATTTTAAAGCATGGTGGTGGCTGCACAATGTTAAATCATAGCAGAAAACCTGCCTCGGTCTGCTTTCCACCAGACATTGGGAGATGAATACACCTTTTCAGCAGGACAACCTGAAACACAAGGCTACATCGACACTGGAGTTGCTTATCAAGTAGATGGCGACTGTTCCTGCGTGGCTGAGTTCCAGTTTGACTTTGACCTCTACTTGAAAATCTATGGCAATACATAAATGGTTGTCTAGCAGTGGTGATTTTAGCAGATTATTATTTTTTAGATGCATGCCAGACGAATCAATACATGAATTGCACTACAACTGTGAGTAACAGTGCCCACAAACTGTTAGGGCCTATAAAAAGCTGTCCCGACAGCAGAGCTTTCTTTTTATCACCATGAAGTGAATTCTTAGCCAGGTGTTGCGGCAGTGTCAGCGAAAACTTTTCTGGCAGCGAAACTGTACATTCAGCCTACATTTTTACTGCCTTTTTAAAAAAATATGGCTGACCTTGATAAAACAAATGTTTCTACTGACAATTTGAGATGTACAAACTATGGCAAAGGGATGAATGACGAGTGGATAAGAGGCAATCCGTAATTTTGATTAAGACATTAATGAGTGAGCTAGGACGGACTTAGTCAACTATTTGTTCAGCACTTGAAGTGTACAGCAACCGAATTCAGAACAGTACTCTCCCTGTACACCAAGTCAGAACCATAGGATAAATAAAGGGGACATAAGCAGAGAATGAAATCTCTCCCAATATTTAATTATATTTCTCTAAAACAGGCTACATGCTCTAACCGTAAGGCGCTGCAGAGGGTAGTGCGTAAGGCCCAGTACATCACTAGGTCCAAGCTTCCTGCCATCCAGGACCTATATACCAGGTGGTGTCAGAGGAAGTCCCTAAAAAATGGTCAGACTCCAGCCACCCAAGTTATAGACTGTTCTCTCTGCTACCGCACGGCAAGCAGTACCGGAGTGCCAAGTCTAGATTCAAAAGGTTTCTTAACCGCTTTTACCCCCAAGCCATAAGACTCCTGAACAGCTAATCAAATGGCCACCTGGATTACATTTACATTGACACCCACCCCCTTTGATTTTTACACTGCTGTTGCTCGCTGTTTATATATGCATAGTCACTTTACCCCTACAGTACAAATGTTCAAATTACCTCAACTAACCTGTACCCCCGCACATTGACTCTGTGCCGATACCCCCTGTTTATAGCCTCTTTATTGTTATTTTTTTTACTTACCTTCTTTGGGACAGGGGACAGTATTTTCACGTCCGGATGAAAAGCGTGTCCAAAGTAAATGGCCTGCTACTCAGGCCCAGAAGCTAAGATATGCATACTATTAGAAGATCTGGATAGAAAACACTGAAGTTTCTAAAACTGTTTGAATCATGTCTGTGAGTATAACAGAACTTATTTGGCAGGTGAAAACCCGAGGACAAACCGTTCAGATATTCTTTTTTTATTTCGAGGTCACTCTCTTTTCAATGAGATTTCATTGGTAATCCAGATTTCAGATAGACGTTCCTGCAGTTCCTATCGCTTCCACTGGATGTCAACAGTCTTTAGAAATTGGTTGAGGTTTTTCCTTTGAGAAATGAAGAAGTAACACTGTTCAGAATGAGGATCGAATATAGTGTACTCTTTGTTAGAGGCGCGTCAAAGGTAAGGCATTAATTATATTTTTATTTCTGCATTTTGTGTCGCGCCTGCAGGGTTGAAATATGCTTTCCTCTCTTTGTTTACTGGGGTGCTATCATCAGATAATAGCATCGTTGGTTTCGCCGTAAAGCATTTTTTAAATCTGACACGTTGGCTGGATTCACAACAAGTGTAGCTTTAATTTGATATATTGAATGTGTGATTTCATCCAAGTTACATTTTTATAGTAATTTATTTGTAATTTGGCGCTCTGCATTTTCACTGGATATTGGCCAGGTGGAACGCTACCATCCCACATATCCCAGAGAGGTTTTAACCAATAATACGGTTCAAGAAATAGAGTTAAGGGCTTCTAAGTAAGCATTTCATGGTAAGGTTTACTTTTGTATTCAGTGCATTTAACAAATAAAAAATGTATTTTATTTTTATGTGCACCACCAAGTCAGAAAAGTAGACTAAGTTATGAAGGGGAAAGGGACCAACTTATTAGGATGAGGCACATGGGCTACTAACAGCTTACTACACAACATACACTTAGTATTACTTTCTTAGCTACTCTATACATATCTCCCTGGCATATTACTACATAGTTTATGTAGCAGCATACAATACATGTTTGGACCTCTATGTTCCCGACTTGGAATTCCGAGTTGGATGACCATTTAAAACGTATTTTCCAGTTGTCTTGAATTTACTGAACTCCTGAGATTTCTGCGTTTCCAGTTGTTTTGAACAGCATGGCCAATGTATTCAACCTTTTCTGGCCCATGGTGTGTTGCGGGTGAATGTTTTATCATTTTAAGCTTATCAAAGACCCTTAAACCTTGACTTGGACCATACCCTTTCCACTGAAATAGCAGGCTAGTGATTGTTGTGCAACGTTTGCAGTTGGCAACTGATTCCTTCCAAACCACTAATTGTTGAATTTACAACTTGTGTAAGGTTCCTGACAGACAAGCACCAATAGTTTTTACTTATTTCTCTTCAATTGAGAAGGATTTGCCAGTAGACTGACTTGATTCATGATGACTGCTAGCTAAGATTTTGAAAGTATGATGTTGATATGATCAGTCCAATCAAAGCTATGGCAGATAAAATGCCGTCATATAACTATCTGTGGCCAATGACCTTGAGCCTTCTTGGATGGGCACTTCTAATGTTAATCTATGGCAGCTAATCTAAGTCAGTTCCAATACGATATTTACAACGTGCAGAGATACTCGAGTGATTGTCGATACTGTAGGGGTAAGTGGACTAGGCAACAGGATAAAAGATAAACAGAGTAGCAGCTGGTGTGGAGCGTCATAAATGTGAGTCAGCAAACTATGGAGTGAGTGTAGGGCCCTGTGAATGTGCAAAGATTGACCTTTTATTACAAAGATACAAGGGTAACTCAGTCCGTGTAGGTATTTATCAGTCATATTGCTTGGGGACAGAAGCTGTGAAGAGCCTGTTGGTGTCGGATTTGACGCACTGGTACCTCTAGCCGTGCAGCAGCAGAGAAAATAGTCTATGGATTGGGTGGTTGGAGTCTAATGATTTTTCCGGGCCTTTTTACACCGCCTGGATGGCAAGGCGCTTGGTGCCAGGGATGTACTGGGCTGTCTGCATAACCCTCTGTAGCGCCACGCTACCGAGGGCGGTGCTATTGCCATACCAAGCATTGATTCAGCCAGTCAATATGCTCTCAATGGTACAATCTTTTGAGGATTGGAGGGCCCATGCCAAACTACAACCTCCCTGAGGGGAAGACACACAAGCTCGCCTCCTTGACGACATTTGTCTTTAGTGATTTGGACACTGAGTAACTTGAAGCTGTCTCACTACTCCACTACCGCCCCGCCGATGTGGATGGGGGCGAGCTTGCCCCTCTCCCCACCACCCCTGTTTCCTGTAGTCCCCAACCTTGGTCTTGCAGACCTTGAGAGAGAGGTTGTTCCTCTGGGCACCATACTGCCAGGTCACTGCCAGGTCACTGACCACCTCCCTGTAGGTGATCAGGCCTACCACCTCCGTGTCGTCAGCCAACTTAATAATTTGTGATGGCGTCATGGGTGAATAGGCAGTGACGAAGCGCACATGCCCCTGTGTTAAGGGTCAGCATGGCGGAGGTGATGTTGACTACCCTCACCACCTGGGGTCTGCCCGTCAGGAAGTCCAGGACCCAGAGTCCTAAGCTTGATGACGAGAATGGACGGTACAATGGTGTGGACAGAGCATGGACAAAGCATGGACGGTACAATGGTGTTGAACGCTGAGCTGTAGTCAATGAACAGTATTCTCTCACAGGTATTGCTCTTATCTAGGTGGGTGAGGGCAGCGTGGAGAGCAATTGAGATTGCATTGTATATGGATCTGTTGGCGTAATGCCAATTGGAGTACGACTAGGGTGGCTGGGATGGTGGAGTTAATGTGTGGAGTAACCAGCCTCTCAAAGCACTTCATGATTACAGATGTGAAGATTAGACCTGGAACGCACCCTGGAATACCATCGGGGCCAGTGGCCTTGCCGGCGTTGACCTGATTTTAAAGACCCTTCTCTCATTGGCCTCGGCGAGCGAGATCACCCAATCCTCTGGGTTGGTGACGGCTCTCACACCCGGCTCAATGTTGTCAAAGCATTCATTAAATTAATTGAGTATGTATGGTAGAGGCATTGTCAGGCAGATCACGGTTGGGTTTTCCTTTGTAATCTGTAATGAACTGTAGCCCCTGCCACATCCAGCACGGGTCAGAGCCCATCAATGGTCTCTGACTTGGGGTCAGACCCGCTCAGGAGGAACTAACTTTTATCAACGTCATTGTTTTCTCAAAGGTGATAATGTATTTGTTTTGCAAAACTCTTCACTGAATTTAAAAGTAATTAAAGTAATCTAGTTTTCCCAAATATTTGTCCTGATAGCGTAAGTGATTACAAAAAAACTAATCGGGTTACATTTAACTCCTGAGTTAAATTTTCTTGGGCTCCCGAGTGGCGCAGTGGTCTAAGGCACTGCATCTCCATGCTTGAGGCGTCACTACAGACTTCCTGGTTTGATTCGACTTTATCACAACCGGCTGTGATTGGGAGTCCCATAGGGCGGCGCACAATTGGCACAGCGTTGTCCAGGTTTTGCCGGTGTGGGCTGTCATTGTAAAAAATGTGTTCTTAACTGACTTGTCTTGTTAAAGGTAAATATTAACTGATCACATGTAATCTGTTACTCCCCAACCCTGAATATGACCCAGGTCTACATGAGTCATTTGATGTATAGTATACTGCAGCACTTTACCTGGATTAACCCTGATCCCTTGGACATTTTCTTTGGATGATAAAGGAAAGGAGACTGTAGTTGGGGATTTGGAACAACATTATGTACTTATAAGGAGGGCTCATCCTCCACTGTACAACTTTGCCAACAACTAATCATCATGTTGGGCATTGCAAATGAATGGCAACTACTTCGGTGTTTCCTTTACATTGTATTAACAAGAAATATAAGCCTTTTCAAAATGTTCTACATTCTAACTTTCAGGGACTACATCCAAATGCCACACTTTTCCCGACATAGCACTACAAATGGAATAGCGTGGCATTTGGAATGCAAACACAAAGCTTGAAGTTTTACCAGACAACCTAGGGTCCATACTTGTGAACATTAGAATAAGTTTAACCTGGACCTACATTGTAGTTGGTCTCATCCGATAACCTGCCACATGTTAGCCCTATGCTAACCTCACCAGGTGACAATGGATTATTTCCTGTCAGAACAAATGCTGCATCATCTTATCAAAGATCTAAAACTTTATATCCACCAACAAATGGCATTTCTTAAAATAGGCCCTTGGCCACCAGAGGGATATTTGACCTCAAAATTCAAGGTTGACTTTTGTTCCTCTTGGTCTGTCTCAAGTAGAGTGCCAAAATTGCATGATGATGATGATGCTTCCTTGACTAGGCTACTAATGTTAGACACAATTCAAAAAGGCACATTTTCTCACATGTCAAAATCCTACACTTTTTCTCATCTGTTTTGTACACATCCATGTGCTTTTACAGAAAAGAGGTCAATGCAACAAGTTTATTGTACATTGTAAAAAAACTAAAAAGCTGAAGAGCCATATGGACTTGTCATATAGCTGTCATGATGTACCATCAACATAATTGCTTCCTGGTGGCAAACTTAGCTAAAGCAGTTGCCTCACGTGACAGTGCTCATTAACCATGGGTTCGAGCTCCCCTTATGTCAAGCAAGTTTTGTAAGGGAAACACTGCTTGTCCTCTGTTCAATGAGACAGTCGATAATTATAAAACATTGTACATGTAAGGGTAGCCTGCTTTACGCGTTCACATGTAAAATAATGTGGTTTTTCCCTATGGGTGATTGAAGCTAGTAAAAGATTTTCTGGAATGACAGTCAACTTTTTTTTGTTTGGGATTATGACTGGATTGTTCTGTTTCAGGGCTCCAAGCAATGATGACATCATACTCATCAGCTGACAGCAGCCACACCTGGGAATGTTGGGAGCAGAGGATGATTCTGGAAATTGGGAACCCGGAACTCTGAAATACAGGAAAGAACCCTGATGGAAATACTGTTCAATAATATTTGGGATCATGCAGGTTTTAATAGGCAGAATATGTATATTTTCCCTGGAAGCAAATGTGGAATATAAGTGCCAAATAATGTTCTTTATATTGCCTTTTAAACATTAAACTAAAAGCCATGTATGATATCTGCTGGTTCAGAGCCAGTGGCTCTGTATTAGCAAAGAGAAGGAAAATATTGAAAACAATAAGTGTCCACTCCACCTCTGAGGAATGGGCCTGGATAAATGTAGCCACTCTCAAATTCATAGGCGGGGCTATGGATGCAAGGACTAACCGTCATGACATCAAAATTATAGTTAACTATGTTTTGTTGCTATACAGTGTTTTACTTTGTTTACAAACATTGGCGTAAAAAAAAAGTTTATATTTTGGGTTCTAATGGTGTACGAATGTTGAACTAAGCTCATGAGGCATTTTCACAGGGACATTCTTCAGAGGTTTACAGGACCAGAAAGTCACTTCAGGGAGAGCATGTCTGCTATGTGATTCTGATGCCCTTCGTATGTATGCAACATTAATGTGAAACACATGTAATTTATTTTTCGGTGTTTCATAGATTTGTATGTTCAAAATAAATCTGTAAATGCACTACTAAAAATAATTTGTCTTTATCATTTGTCTATTATTTTGTCCATATCGGTATTTTGTCCATTTTGGAAATACCATTGTGTCTAAGGCCACCATTAATTTTCAGTAAATAGAAAAGGTAATGCAGTCACTTGCAAAAGGAAGAAGGTAAATCACATAATCCACTCATGCTATGTACTTAGTAATTGAACTTGGTAATTGAACTTTGGAATAAAGAGCTCATGACACCTGTAAGCTGCAAAGTCAATATTATTGAAATATGAACTGCCTCTACACACAGGCATGCATGTCTTCCCTGTATCATAAAGATAATAAAATGTGAGTCTGCCTTTCCCAGGTTTTAGACGGCAGGGAAAAGACTATTTGCAGAAACTGAACCTTGAGTGCGTGACAGAATAGGAGACAATGATAAAGTGGCATGTATTATTCTGTTACATGCATTATTTGGTCATTTACTTTGACTACATAGCTGTGTAATACATCCGTGGTGGCTAAGTATTTCATGAATGTGTTGTAACGGGTCCCAACTGCATTCAAGGATAATGAAAAGGCATACAGTATTTAGTCATCTTAATAGAAGCATCATTACAATAACAGTGTAGTGTCATGGCTGTAATCAAAAGTGCTAGTGAATGGTAGCGTTTAGTCACGGGACCCCCAAAAAAAAAAAAATCTTCATGAAATTTGCCTGCAATTCTGTTATGATATATTGTTGTGATATGAAATATCAGTTAGCAAACAATAAAATTGTATCTATTTTAAATGCTTGATCTAATATAGCATACGCCGTTGCATTCCCATTGTTTTGGTACATTTCCGTTGAGTAAGGTAGCTCCAAAATGCAGCTGTTTCAGCCTCTCCTTTCTGTGGTGGAGAGGCAGACAGAGAAATTAGTGTAGGCATTCATTAATCTTCTCTGGTTTTGCGTGTATGGCTCAGGGAGCTGTCACTCATAGGGAGACTAGGTCGCCAGCAAAAGCCCATCTTCAGTGCTCAATTGATTTACAGTAGAAGCAAACAGAGACCAGATCTTGACGTTTCCAAGAGGAGCAAATTCATTATAGTGGGTAGAACAAGCAAGGAGGTGGGCAGAGCCAAGCATGAGCTAGTGAGATTCTATTTATTTGCACATTTCCGTGGTGCCAAGACAACAACCTCTCCCTCAACAACCTCTCCCTAATTTTGCACGCCCAATTTTTCAGTTTTTGAGTTGTTAAAAAGTTTGAAATATCCTATAAATGTCATTCCACTTCATGATTATGTCCCACTTGTTGTTGATTCTTCACCAAAAAATACAGTTTTATATCTTTATGTTTGAAGCCTGAAATGTGGCAAAAGGTCGCAAAGTTCAAGGGGGCCGAATACTTTCGCAAGGCACTGTATTCCCCCTCAGGAGACTGAAAAGATTTGGCATGGGTCCTCAGATCCTGAAAAGGTTCAACAGCTGCACCACCGAGGTCCTTCTGTAGCTCAGTTGGTAGAGCATGGCGCTTGTAACGCCAGGGTAGTGGGTTCAATTCCCGGGACCACCCATACGTAGAATGTATGCACACATGACTGTAAGTCGCTTTGGATAAAAGCGTCTGCTAAATGGCATATATTATATATTATTATTATTAGCATCCTGACTGGTTGCATCAATGCCTGGTATGGCAACTGCTCGGCCTCCGACCGCAAATGAACTAGAGAGGGTAATGTGTCCGGCCCAGTACATCACTGGGGCCAAGGTTCCTGCCATCCAGGACCTCTATACCAGGTGGTGTCAGAGGAAGGCCCTAAAAATTGTCAAACTCCAGCCACCCTTGCAGGCAAGCAGTACCGGAGCGCCAAGTCTAGGTCCAAGAGGCCTCTAAACAGCTTCTAACCCCAAGTCATAAGACTCCTGAACATCCAATCAAATGGCTACCCAAACTATTTGCATTAACCCCCCCACCCCGCACTTTGGCTCTGTACCGGTCCCTCTGTATATAGTCTTTGTGGTATTTTACTGCTGCTCTTTCTTAACTCTTGAAACTAGGGGGCACTATTTTCATTTTTGGAAAAATAACGTTCCCATAGTAAACGGGCTATTTTGTCAGAACAAGATGCTAGAATATGCATATAATTGACAGCTTAGGATAGAAAACACTCAAAAGCTTCCAAAACTGTAGAAATATTGTCTGAGTACAACAGAACTGATATTGCAGGCGAAAGCCTGAGAAAAATCCAATCAGGAAGTGACTCATGTTTTGAAAGCTCTGCGATCTGATGTGTCCCTATTGAGCAGTGAATGGGCTATCAACCAAATCCTTTTTCTACGTATTCCCCAAGGTGTCTCCAGCATTTTTACGTAGATTCACGCCTTTATGTTGAAGAATGAGTGTAAACGACTACATTGCGTAAGTGTCCGGCTGAGGGCTCTCAGAGTAATTCTTGCGTAATAGACAGAGGTAGCTATTTTTCCTCCCGGTCTTACTGAATATACAGCTGTCCCGGTTGATATATTATCGAATAGATATTTGAAAACACATTTAGGATTGATTACAAACAACGTTTGCCATGTTTCTGTCGATATTATGGAGCTAATTTGGAATATTTTTCCACGTTGTTGTGACCGCAATTTTCGGTGGAATTCTCAGCCAAACGTGAAGAACTAACGGAGTTATTTCGGCTACAAAAATAATATTTTTGGAAAAAAGGAACATTTGCTATCTAACTGGGAGTCTCGTGAGTGAAAACATCCGAAGCTCATCAAAGGTAAACGATTTAATTGGATTGCTTCTCTGATTTTCGTGACCAGGTTGCCTGCTGCTAGCTAAGCATAATGCTATGCTAGGCTATCGATAAACTTACACAAATGCTTGTCTTGCTTTGGCTGTAAAGTACAATTTCAAAATCTGAGGTGACAGGATGATTAACAAAAGGATAAGCTGTGTTTCAATATATTTCACATGTGATTTCATGAATATGAATATTTTCTAGTCATATTTTTGGTCCGTTGCGTTATGCTAATTAGTGTCAGTTGGTGACAATTCTCCCGGATCCGGGAGAGGGAGTTCCATGAGGAACTACTTGTTACTTTTATTTGTTATTCATATTTTTTAACCTGTTAGGCCGCCCCATCCCGGATCCGGGATTGTGACTACAGCCTCAAGCTCATTACCATAACGCAACATTAGCGATTTCTGAAAATTGCAAAATAAATGAAATAAATATGCCTGTCCTCAAGCTTATCCTTTTCTTAACAATCCTGTCGTCTCAGATTTTCAAAATATGCTTTAGAACCATAGAAAATCAATAATTTGTGTAAGAGTGGTGATAGCTAGCTTAGCATTTAGCGTTAGCATTTAGCACGCAACATTCACAAAAACCAGCAAAGGGATCAAATAAAATAATTTACCTTTGAAGAACTTCAGATGTTTCAATGAGGAGACTCTCAGTTACATAGCAGATGTCCAGTTTTTCCTGAAAGATGCTTGTGTAGGACACAACGTTCCATTTTGTTACTATGCATTTGGCTACCGAAACTAACCGAAAATTCAGTCACCTAAACGTCGAACTTTTTCCGAATTAACTCCATAATATCGACTGAAACATGGAAAACGTTGTTTGAATCAATCCTCAAGGTGTTTTGTCATATATCTCTTCATTGAAATGCCAGTCCTAGAAGCGTGCATTCTTCTCTGATTCGGATGGAAAAATACTGGGACCTGACTTTTGCGCACCAATTTCCACGCAGACACCATGCGGGACACTTGGTAATTGTAGGCTCTTATGGCCAATCTTCCAATGATATGCCTACAAATACGTCACAATGCTGCAGACACCTGGGGGAAACGATAGGAAGTGTCCGTTCATTCCTGTGGCATTCACAGCCATATAAGGAGATCATGGAAAACGTGCCTTCAGAAATCCTGTTGATTTCCTGGTCACTCAAACATCTTGGTTTTGCCTGTAGATATTGTTCTATGGCACTCACAGTGAAAATCTTTGCAGTTCTGGAAACGTCAGAGTGTCTTCTTTCCAAAACTATCAAGCATAGTCGAGCATCTTTTCGTGACAAAATATTGCGCTAAAAACGGGCACGTCTTTTTATCCAAAAATGAAATACTGCCCCTAGAGTTCTAATTAAACAGCATTGTTTGTTAGGGCTTGTAAGTAAGTATTTCACTGTAAATTGAAACCTGTTGTATATGGCGCATGTGACTAATACAATTCTGAAGTGCATGTGTACAATAATTCAATTTGCCCCTTGCACACCTTCTAAACTGTAAAGGCCTCTAGGAGTAGTGGGTGGAGGAGTCAGAGAGCAGAGTAGTTCAAAATGTGGATCTTTATTCCAAGAACAGAGTAATGGTCACGCCACACACAAGGGCGCATAAATACCCAGTCCAACAAACAGGACGAAACTGTCCGGAAAAACGGAATCCACAATAATCCACACACACCAGCCGGCGGGCCTTCCGGGTTTAAAAAGCCCAAAACAAAACCCAAACAAGAAACAGGTGAAACTAATCAGACAAAACAAACTGAAACAGAAAAGGGGATCGGTGTCAGCTTGAAGGCAGGCGACGACGACCGCCTGAGCGCCGCCCGAACAGGAAGAGGCACCATCTTTGGCGGGATTGGTGACATAAACAACGTAATTTTTGGAAACTTTGGCAAATACAGACCACACTGTTTTGTTACAGATTCTTGTTTTGGAAACAAAACTGTATGGCAATCAAATGTTTCATCGATGAGAAAATGAGCAGAGATCCATCTTCACTGCTGACAACTGGGCTTCCTCTCATCACCATATTTGGTAGTGAGTGGCAACACTAACTAGATGCTTCACATTTATACATCCGGTAAAGTGGCATCCAGTGGCATCCACACTAGAGGAAAGTTTATCATTCTGCAGTCCTGCACCAGTCAATCTACTGATCACCGCATCCCACTGCACGCTGCTTATTAAAAACCCTTTCCTGCCCTCAAATTACCAAATCGACCACTTGTTTAATTTTAAAAAATGTTACCTGTTGAAAATGTGGTATTTCTATGCCAAACGGTTTTGTCTTCGTGGAGTATACCGAACAAAAATATAAACACAACATGCAACAATTTCAAAGATTTGAAATAAATTAATTAGGCCCTAGTATATAGATTTCACATGACTGGAAATACACATGCATCTGTTGGTCACAGACACCTCAAAAGGTAGGGCGTGGATCAGAAAACCAGTAAGTATCTAGTGTGACCACCATCATGCAGTGCGACACATCACCTTCACATAGTTTATCAGGCTGGTGAATAAGTTCGAAGCATATGCATATTAGCCCATAATTCATAAACTCAATGTTAAGCTTAATACTGCAGTGAAAATATCAAGTCAATTTACACAGTGAAAGGAAAAAATAGTTTCAACAGACTAAGAAATCATAGGTAGCCTACACTGAGTGTGCTCCCTCCCAGTCCCCCGGTACCAGCTTGAACAGCTACCCTATTGTTTTCTTTTAGGGACAAGAAATGTATCCTACCATGGCTACAACAACAACATTTAATGAAGAATGCCATTATTGTTTTCAAGTGAGTACAAAATTCTAGCCTAAGGCTGTTAACTGTAGTGAATAGCCAATGTCATTTAAATAACTGCTCAAAAGCCTGGCATTTTGAATGCATATTCATTTAGAAATAACTGCATCTAGCCTGCCTGATTGGGCAACCATGTGGATCAGTTATGTTTTTTTTTCTCAGCAGTTTAGCTTGCAAGGTCCAGGCACATTAGCAGGCCAGTAATATGGTTTATTTGTTTCAGAATGTATCGGCAAACAGAAAAATGCTAATGCAGGGTTTTCTAGTGGTGCGCAAATTAATTGTAATAATGCATGAGCGTAGAAGAAGTTGTATCCATAGTTTCCGTGTTTCAAAGTCTTCGAAAATGAGGTGCATAATATGCCTGTCTTATTGTTGATGTTTGATGGTTGACTGTAATACCCATGGAATCACATGTAGAAGAAGGGTTAGTTATATTTGATGTAAGCGAGATAATGATCTTATAAAAGTTGCATATTGTTAACGGGCCCCTTTTTAAAAGACAGGTAGACCCATGCAGGCAGTATCGCAATATTTCAGACCGATTACTAGCTAGCTTGTTTACTCTACAAGTATGCTCGACTTCCATGCAATAAGAGCTAAAGATATGGGAAGTACAGTAGCCATAAACTGATAACCCAAATGTTATAACGTGTGTGGTTGTGGTTCAAAACTGTACTGGTACTGGTTTTGGTGCATGTCATCAGCTTTGTTGAGTTTGCCGCACCAATATTTTCATATTAAAATCGCAAGTGTTACTGAATATGCCAAAAGGTCAAACCAAGTTTTGAAACTTGTGCTGATATATAGCCTATATATTTCCCCATTGGCCGGTATAGGCCCTTGACTTTACATTCTTCTTTTTCTTCTTCTCCTTCTCAGTGATGTCAATGGTGCATGAAGTTCCCTATAGAGTTATATACTCAGGGCCCAATTGTATCTAAAGTTATCTATCTGGATTTCACGTAGCCTATTGGATAGGATTAAATGCATAGAAATAGAATGGACAAATCATTAATTTAATCCTATCCGATAGCTGAAATAGATCACTTCTGAAAAACTGGGCCCAAGGTACATTTTACGGATGAAATCGCTTTGTTGAAGAACTCTTCCGTAACTCATTAACAGCTAACTGTCAGGTTCATTTTCTCGTCATCTTCTCAGATCCGCAGGAAATAAAACAATGTAGTGGTAAAATGGGGTGTAGTACTTTCACATTTTGAAATTCCAGGTAATTTTTGAAGATTTCTCACAACAAGCATATCTCTGTGAAATGTCAACAGAGCACTGAGCGTATACCAACGTTTTTTTTTTCAGCCTTACAGCCTTACATTTTACTCGTGTCAACATAATTATATTGATGTGAGCTGTGAAAACAACTATGAAGAAGGCTACCAAAAAAGGTAAAATCCTCAAGTTATTATGAGAAACCTGCACTGCCATGTCAACAGAGCTCTGTGCTTATTATTGGATGTATTAGGTTATGAAATCTGACTTTTTGATGTAATGTAGGGATGCAAATGTCTGTAGATTTTGCTGCCGACTAACCGACTCTCATTAACCGGTCACCAACTGTAAATGTTTTCCCAACAGTACAATGATGTGCATAGGAGAGAATTTCATAATTACTCATAGATCGATAGAGCTTGAGACATCATATTTTATGACTAACAATTTATATACAGTTGAAGTCGGAAGTTTACATACGCCTTAGCCAAATACATTTAAACTCTGACATTTAATCCCAGTAAAAATTCCCTGTCTATGGTCAGTTAGGATCACCACTTTATTTTAAGAATGTGAAATGTCAGAATAATAGTAGAGTGATTTATTTCAGCTTTCATTTCTTTCATCACATTCCCAGTGGGTCAGAGGTTTACATACACTCAGTTAGTATTTGGTAGCATTGCCTTTAAATTGTTTAACTTGGGTCAAATGTGATGAGCTCCATCACTCCCCCTAACTGGGAGGGAGCTAGCTAGAGACAATTACTCGATGCCGAAACATCTTTCTAGCTGATTTACATGCTGAAGCTATGTTGTGGTTGGTGACCTCTGACTGTTCCATCCTAACAAAATGGAAAGAACGTTGTGATGATTAATTTCTCTTGTTGTTAAAGTTTGGTAATGTGCAAAAAATACAATGTATACTACCGGTCAAAAGTTTTAGAACAATCATTCAAGAATTTTTCTAAATGTTTTACTATTTTCTGCATTGTAGAATAATAGTGAAGACATCGAAACTATGAAATAACACATATGGAATCATGTAGTAACCAAAAAATGGTGAAACAAATCAAAATATATTTTATATTTGAGATTCTTCAAATACCCCCCCTTGACTTTGATGACAGCTTTGCACACTGTTGGCATTCTCTCAACCAGCTTCATGAGGTAGTCACATATAATGCATTTCAATTAACAAGTGTGCTTCTAAAGGTAATTTGTGCTATTTCTTTCCTTAATAGGGCTAGGTGTTCCGCTAGGTGTTCCGATAACATCCGGTGAAATTGCAGGGTGCGCAATTTAAATAAATATTCGTAATATTAAACATTCATGAACATACAAGTGTCTTATATCATTTATAAGCTTCTTCTTGTTAATCCAGTGCATTGTCACTGTCAAACGCTCCCTGAAACACTTCAGCCAGCAGGCCTTTCTAATTGACCTGGCCCGGGTATCCTGGAAGGATATTAATCTCATCCCGTCAGTAGAGGATGCCTGGTTATTTAAAAAAAAATGCCTTCCTCACCATCTTAAATAAGCATGCCCCATTCAAGAAATGTAGACCCAGGAACAGGTATAGCCCTTGATTCTCTCCAGACCTGACTGCCCTTAACCAACACAAAAACATCCTATGGCGTTCTACATTAGCATCGAACAGCCCCCGTGATATGCAACTTTTCAGGGAAGTTAGAAACCAATATACACAGGCAGTTACAAGGCTAGCCTTTTAGAGCAGAAATTTGCATCCTGCAACACAAACTCAAAAAAATTCTGGGACACCGTAAAGTCCATGGAGAATAAGAACACCTCCTCCCAGCTGCCCACTGGACTGAGGATTGGAAACTCTGCCACCACCGATAAATCCACTATAATTGAGAATTTTAAGAAGCATTTTTCTGCAGCTGGCCATGCTTTCCACCTGGCTACCCCTACCCCGGTCAACAGCACTACACCCTCCACAGCAACTCGCCCAAATGTTCCCCATTTCTCCTTCGCCCAAATACAGTCAGCTGATGTATTGAAAGAGCTGCAAAATCTGGAACCCTACAAATCAGCCGGGCTAGACAATCTGGACCCTTTCTTTCTAAAACGATCTGCCAAAATTGTTGCAAGTCCTATTACTAGCCTGTTCAACCTCTCTTTTGTGTCGTCTGCGATTCCCAAAGATTGGAAAGCAGCTGCGGTCATCCCCCTCTTCAAAGGGGGGGGGAACACTCTTGACCCAAACGGCTACAGACCTATATCTATCCTACGCTGCCTTTCTAAGGTCTTCAAAAGCCAAGTCAACAAACAGATTACCAACCATTTCGAATCCCACCGTACCTTCTCCGCTATGCAATCTGGTTTCAGAGATGGTCATGGGTGCACCTCAGCCACGCTCAAGGTCCTAAACGATATCTTAACCGCCATCGATAACAAACAATACTGTGCAGCCGTATTCATTTACCTGGCCAAGGCTATCGACTCTGTCAATCACCACATCCTCATCGGTAGACTCGATAGCCTTGGTTTCTCAAATGATTGCCTCGCCTGGTTCACCAACTAATTATCTCATAAGAGTTCAGTGTGTCAAATCGGAGGGTCTGTTGTCCGGGCCTCTGGCAGTCGCTATGGGGATACCACAGGGTTCAATTCTCTTCTCTGTATACATCAATGATGTCGCTCTTGCTGCTGGTGAGTCTCTGATCCACCTCTACGCAGATGACACCATTCTGTATACTTCTGGCCCTTCTTTGGACACTGTGTTAACTTACCTCCAGACGAGATTCAATGACATACAACTCTCCTTCCGTGGCCTCCAACTGCTCTTAAAAACAAGTAAAACCAAATGCACAGCTGCCTGCACCTGCCCGCACGTCCAGCATCACTACTCTGGACGGTTCTGACTTATGACTGAATATGTGGACAACTACAAATACGTAGGTGTCTGGTTAGACTGTAAACTCTCCTTACAGACTCACATCAAACAAATTATAGTCCCACTAAGCGCAAACCAGATGGGATTGTGTATCGCTGCAGAATGCTGCCCAAACTCTGTTACGCATAACCTTCTCACTCATTTTTCAAAATAAAAGCCTGCAACTATGTCTAAAGACTGTTGACACCTTGAGGAAGCGATAGGAAAAGGAATCTGGTTGAGATCCCTTTAAATGGAGCGAAGACAGGCTATGGAACATGGAGCTTTCAAAATAGAAGCCACTTCCTGGTTTGCTTTTTCTAAGGTTTCGCCTGCAATATCAGTTCTGTTATACTCACAATATTTTTGACAGTTTTGGAAACTTTAGAGTGTTTTCTATCCTAATATGTCAATTCTATGCATATTCTAGCATATGGGCCTGAGAAATAGGCTGTTTACATTGTGAACGTTATTTTTCCAAACCTAAAATAGTGCCCCCTAGCTGAAAGAGGTTAATGCAACAGCTGTGTCAGATTTCAAAAAGGCTTTACGGCGAAAGCACACCTTGCGATTATGTTTGGTCAGTGCCAAATCACAGAAAAACATACAGCCATTTTCCAAAGAAGGAGAGGTGTCACAAAACTCAGAAATAGCATCACAAATATTTACTTACCTTTGATGATCTTCATCGGAATGCACTCCCAGGAATCCCAGTTCCACAATAAATGTTTGTTTTGTTCGATAAAGTCCATAATTTATGTCCAAATACCTCCTTTTTGTTCACGCGTTTAGCCCAGTAATCCAAATGCACAATGTGCGAGCAATTAGTTCAGACGAAAAGTCAAAAGAAGGTCTATTACAGTTCGTACAAAAATGTCAAACGATGTACAGAATCAATCTTTAGGATGTTTTTATCATAATAATAATCATAATTTATCATATCATAGAAATTAAAAGGAATGCAGCTCGCTCTCACGGCCGCGCGCCTGACTTAGTCAAACAGCTCTTATTCTCTCCCCCTTCACAGTAGAAGCCTGAAACAAGGTTCTAAAGACTGTTGAGTGGAAGCCTTAGAAGTGCAATATGACCCCATAGACACTCTATATTGGATAGGCAAAGACTTGAAAACCTACAAACCTCAGATTTCTCACTTCCTGGTTGGATTTTTTTCTCAGGTTTTTGCCTGCCATATGAGTTCTGTTATACTCACAGATATCATTCAAACAGTTTTAGAAACTTCAGAGTGTTTTCTATCCAAATCGTCTAATTATATGCACATTCTAGCTTTTGGGCCTGAGTAGCAGGCAGTTTACTCTGGGCAGCTTATTCATCCAAGCTACTCAATACTGCCCCCCCAGTCCCAAATAAGTCATTAATGAGCTATAACATGATCCTCAACTACATGTTTTGATCTGGAAAATGTTCAAAGGATTCAACCCTGTGGGGATCTTCATGCATCATTGACCTTAGTGAGAAGGAGGTAAGGTACAGGCTTATACTGGCCAATGGGGGAAATGGGGCTATTACTTGCCGGCTATATACAGTATCAGCATAATTTTCAAAACACGGTTTGGCCTTTTGGCATATTCACTAACACTGGTATGGCAGAAGCACACTTTTGAGAACAGCCATAATGATTGACACCATGCTGTCATTGAAATCATGCATTTATTAAGATACCTAAATATGAGCTATTTTAATGCATGACATGAATGTGCTATAGATATACTATGGATATATCTCATTAACTTTTAATAATGCGTTTGGGACATGTTATAACACGTTCATGAAATGCTTGTGAATGTGTAAATAATGCATTATGGATATGTAGTCAAAGTAAATCATTACCGTTTTGCTATTAATTATTTTATATCTGCTATACATTCACTCAAAATGGGATCTTTTGTTGCCAGAGTATCTCAAAGTTATTGGTCAGATGACTAAGTCTGACAAAGTGTGTGACTCATATGGGGATTTTTATGACTGAATAAGATGAGTCCGACTATTATGACGAATGCCATGCAATTTTGGCAATGAGCCTTGTCATCACACAATCTGCTTTGACAGGATGTTGTAGGAACAAGCTGGAACACAACCGTCTTTGGCACTTCAGGAAAGCTCATCAGGGAGTATATGTCAAGAGTCAGTAAAAAGAGAAGAATCAAATTAATCATTTCCCTTAGGTGGTCTGTAGTGAAATAGACATAATACACGATGTTGAAGTGAAATACCAACCTTCAATTACCTTTATCTTATTTCCTTATTCTTATGACTGTTGTTTTAGTGGTTGTATTGCCTCATGAGTGGCGGGTTAGTATTTGGCAGTGGCATTTGCCCTGAGGTGGGGGTGGTGTTTATACGTAAGACTCTATTACTGATGTGTAATCTATTCAGTGTTTTTCCTGCTGGAATGTAGATCTCCTCTGGATGGTTTTGAGGTTGTGTGAATACACTAACTAAACCAACCACCAACAGATATTCTAGCTATGGATTTTTTATTCGTCTTTTTTAACGTATACTTTTTTAACCCAGACCTTCACCATTGAATATCATTTTCTAACATAGGCATGTAGGAGAATTGTTTTAGCTCATGGCCCCATGTGGTGAACCAGGCACATACAAAGGAATTGTTTTTACTGCAGCCAGTGAAGTCGAGATATGAGAAGCTGTGCTGTGTCACACACCCTCTACGTCAGACTACTCTTGCCTCAAACATTTCTCCCTCATTCCCTTCACTCACGGCTGTCACCTTCTCCTGTAAAGTTGCCCCGGTAGAATGAAGGAGGACATTCATGAAATGAGTAGCAGAACGAATGAGAAATTCCGTTTACGCAAAGGATTCGATAGAAAATATTTGCACAGGTAAACTTCACATGGTAAGTCAGTTTTCTTAAATGTTATGTTTAGCGTACATTTGCATATCATTTCCGGCATGATCTATAAGATGATCTATTACTGTCTTTCAACCGCAAATAATACAACTTTTTTTGCATTTGGAAATTCCTTATCGTAACCATAGAGGTCTACATTTTAAGTGTTGAAAGACGAAGCATTTGTGGCTATTTTTATTATTTTTATAAATAACTAGACATTCCATAGGAATGTTGAATTACATGGCAAAACATTTCTCTCCATTGATTGTACTTTGGTATTTTATTCTGAAGCTTCCTGTCATACTAAAATAGGTTGTTTCACAAATTGCATGATACATAGTCATTAGAAAATCATGGGAATAACGTCTGTTCCTGTAAATTGTTATATGGAAGAGATTGTATCCATGATATCTGTAAAAGTCATACCTAATTGGTTTTGGCAGAGTCCATAGCCTATACTGTTGGAAAATATCTTCATAGTTGAAGCTCAGAATGTCTTTATCCTTATCTCACTATACCTCTGTAATGAGAAAATGTGTGATTAACCAGTGATTTATGCAGCTGTTTCCAGTAAAATGGGTGTTTGACATGTTGATTGCCCTTTAAAGTTGGGTAATTTAATCTTTCTCAGTTCAGGAGTTATTTGGCCTTGGGAAAATTGGCACGGTACAAATAATGGGTTTATTAGAATTTTTGGTCTGGAGTTCTCATTACCGTCCTTACACTAAATTAGCCCATATAGTTATACTGTGTAGACCTACCATGGACTCCAAAAGGTTGATATTTGTTAGAATGTTAAAGAGAAACCAATAAATAATGCTTATTTTTTTCTCTCTTTATATGTCTTGTCAACTCTCATCAGCAGCCTTTCACTCAAGATGGCCAGCCAGAACAAATGCTACCATGATGAGCCAATGAGCTTCTTCTACAACAACAGCAACCAGACCAAAGACGACTGGAACTCCACACAGCTCATTCTGGTCCAAGTTGTAGGCTCCCTCTTCTGCTGCTTTATCCTGGTGTCCAACGCCATGGTCATTGCCGCCATCATCACCAACAAGAGGTTCCACTACCCGTTCTACTATCTCCTTGCCAACCTGGCCGCTTCAGACTTCCTCGCCGGAATAGCCTACGTATACCTCATGTTCAACACCGGGACGGTGTCCAGGAAACTAACCGTGAGGGGCTATTTCATTCGTCAAGGGCTTCTGGACACCAGTCTCTCAGCCTCTCTGGCGAACTTGCTAGTGATCGCCTTGGAGCGCTACATCTCTGTGATGAACTGGAAGGTCCACAGTAACTTGACCAAGTGGCGGGTGACCCTGCTCATCGTGCTGGTGTGGGCCATTTCTATCTTCATGGGCACCGTGCCCAGCCTGGGGTGGAACTGCATCTGCAACCTTCAGGACTGCTCCCAGCTGGCGCCCATATTCAGCCGGAGCTATGTGATTTTCTGGTCCGTGTCCAACCTGGTTTTGTTCCTGGTCATGGTGTCCATCTACCTGCGGATTTACACCTACGTCAAGAGGAAAACGGCGGTGCTCAGCCCGCACACCAGCGGCTCCATCAACCGCAAGAGGACACCCATCAAGCTCATCAAGACAGTCATGACTGTGTTAGGTAGGCTTGAGGCCATCGGATTCCTTTCACATTGTGTCAATGTGGGAACTTCAAATGTGTTTCTGAGTAGTACTGAGCCCTTTATGAAGGACTGCATTTTAAAAAAGTCCTTGATTGGACCCATCAGAATTTCACTGTTTGGAAATGTAGTCCTTCCTAATGTCTGAGTAGCACTAGTACTCTGTGCTCTTAAGTAGCAGAACATTTGATCATTTCATTGGTTCTTAAAGGACTTTCCTCATAAGCAGTTAGACACACTCACAAGCTTGTCTCAAAGGTTATTTAGCTAGTTGAGTGTGGAGAAAGGTAGGGAAAGCATTGTTGCTGACAGCAGTGGATTGTAATTTACATTTCCAAGATAGTGGGAAAATCCTGATTAAATTAACTCAATTGAGGTTTGAGCAAAATGTTATGGTCAAGGCATTTAAAAAAACACTTCAATATATCCCACATAGTGATATAATTTGACTGATATTGACATCATTTTTTAAAAGTAATCTTTGTTTGAACTGGGTGTTGGTTTAAAAAGTGGACGGTTGTACCATGAACCTCAAAGTTTGCTGTGCAGTTGTGCGTCTTCAACTTGGGCTGCAGTTGCTTAGCACTTTATTCAGCACAGAAGCATATTATTTGCTCTGATCTGTCTCCGCTTAATAACATGGTTCTCCACTTAGGATCACTCATCTGTGCACATGTCTAAATCACTAACAAAGAAAAGTCATTTCAACTAACATGGTTAGTAGCCTATACTGTATTTATCTTTTAATGCAGTGATCTCAGTTTTAAATTCAAGCGTATTTTTATCCTTTGCTTGTTTGTAACAATTGCAAAGACATTCACAACTTTGTTTTTGTAGTTATCGGTGGTCACAGACAGATGGACAAACATCTTGATTCTAAGTTTAATTTCGTTTATTCGGATCCCCAATAGCTTTTGCCGAAGCAGCATATATTCTTCCAGGGGTCCACACAAAAGCATAAAACACGACAAGTAACAAAACACCAATACACTGATAGACAAGACCAGTCACACAAATGTAAAATACAATGATATACAACGATATACATATATAGCGGAGATCTTTTTGCGGAAGGGCAAAAAGCATCTAACGATGCAATTAGCTGTTAACAAAGCTCCTTACGAACGTTCCAATAATGAACTTAGCCTTAAGATGCTCTTGGGAATCAGGGCCCAGGTCTCCCCTGTAAAAAATATATTCTGAACTGAATGACCTCAAATTCCTGCATAAATGAAGGTTTAAAAAAATTGCAGATCAGTCTACAAGGGCTTGTTTTCAACATGTGTGTGAATAGCAAACATACCATAAATGTGAGGTCCTAAACATACACATTTGCACATGAGCATGCACATCCCAGATAAGATAATGCGGGGCTCTGCTGGTAGGTGTGTCGGAACAGGATATGTTGCACTTAAGACAATAGTTGAGCACAGCCACCCTCTCCTTAGCATGGCTCCTCAGTACAGGTCAGACGAGTTTGATTGTTATCAACTCAGCCAGTAGGTGCTGCTGAATTTTCTAAACATCAACTTTTTGTATGTTCCAGATAGCATATTTACAGCTCTATGTTGTGCTAGAAGGAGTGTTTTCTTATATGATGTCCCCCTGCCAGATGAATCGCCCCCCAGATAGGCGTGGAGGAAGCTGCCTCGCTCTCTGTACAGAGTGTCTTCAAGACTGCTCTATGTAATTATCTCTCGCACAAGGACACACACAGTCACACACTGGTTAGGCTGCCAGGCATCTCAGCCAAAACCGCCCAAGACTGCACGGTCTGCGGCTTTCTCAGAAGAACCCCCAAAAAGAACCTATACTTTCAGGGGTTTTTCAGGCAGCGTGCAATTGCTTTCAGATGCAATTGTCCCCATTAAACTAGCTGTTGTGCTCTTATGTCTTCAAGTTTCAAGTCAAGCCTACCGTTACGTTATTCTGAGGTGAAAGACTCGAGACGCTAGGGAGGGTGTCTCATTGTATTATTTTGAGCCTGCTGGAATTTTCCCACATTATAGGCATGGGTCATTTGACGTTGTGTGTTACCCAATCACTTTTGTCATGATACAATTGTCTCTATCCTAGAGCAATTTGGAAGAATTGATGCAATTCTCCACATTCCATCTGTGAGTTGTTGTTCGATAACATTGTGATGCAGAAAGTCAACTCAAGATTGAAAAATAGAAACTCTATTGTCAGTATCTCAGTTGGGAATACAGTAGGCAGCAAACTGGTAGAAAAAAAAACATAACAAGCTTCTAAATATGCCTAAAATCTTCATGTGAAAGCATTATCCTGTGTGACAAAGATAAGAACATGGGAGAAGTATGAGAGAAAGTGGGGAAAGGAATTGGAGGTTAAGAAACAAGTACTCGAGCATATTACTGGGGCTGTACGAGGAAGAAAACAGCTCTTGTTAGCTCATGTTTCAGGTGAATAGAAATATGTTCTTTTGTGTTGACTAACACTGAATTAGTGACTGGATAAACCTGTCCAGACTTTTTCTGGGGCCTCATTTATAACCGCTGTATACATTTCACACTAAATATTGTGTGCGCACGTACAAAAATATTGATGGCTATAAACTTCAATAATAAATAAGCATGTTTCCTGTAATCAATCAGATCCATGGTGAAAACTCCACCTGAAAAACGCCCATCCTTCACCTTTTATGGTGACAATAATGCCCTTATTTGCTGTATACTTTGGAAGTATTGGAATTAGGCCAAGGCAGTTTCTAAAGGAACTAGCAATTGTGAAATTGATCAAAATGTCTGCAGGTGTTGGCAGAATGTTTAAAACTTTTACAGGGACATATGCTATATCTGAAATGTAAAAAAAAACTATTGCGGACCTGAAAACAGATGGTTTGATTTCAATAATGATTTCCATTGACTTTTTCCCCGAACCTAAATATGCTGCACTGCCTGCGAATTCTGAAACATTGTCTTGTTAGTATGTCTACTGTATAAAAACGAATAATAAAAAAAACAGTAGGCCTACTTGCAGTGGTAGCCTACACACTTCAAAGCAAAAGATCAACTGTCTGTTCATCTGTAAAATGTATACTGTATATTATAAACCACGCTCCCATTCGGATAGAGAGGTTATTATTTCAAGTATTTTAGGCAGTAGGCACAATTCAAAGAGAGATGCACAAGGCAATTTGTTGTAGGCGAAAGCTTCTTCAGGAATATGAACCCATCAATGTCAGAAAAGGTGGTGAGGAATTTATTCTGCAATGGTTATAAAAAAAAATATGTATTTTGTAGGCCTATTATGTTTATAAATGTAATATTGTTTACTTGAGACATTTGAAATGACAGTAGTCTATTCAGAAGTACAGTAGCCTAAAAAAACTAAATGGAAAAGGTCTGTTCGCATAGAGAAAAATACTTTAAATTGTTCAAATATTTACAACTGTAAAGTGGGTCCAAAGAAATGAGAGATGGGACAATGTAGGCCTAAGGCTACTTTGAAAATATGAAGCCATCACAATCAGTAAGGGTGATGAATGTATTCTGTCATGGAAATATATGCCTATTTCTAACTATTTCAAAGACGCAAAGATGCAAAAAACAATATTTTCTCTTCTCACTAACGGCAAATGATTGCATCTTGTTATTATATTTACCTTTTGTTATGAATAAGTGTGTCATCATATCCCTAATTTGCACAAAAAACTAGGCGACTTGCCTGCTTGTATTGCAATACTTCAACCACTAGAAACTGTTTATGCATGGTCTGAACTTTTGCGGGAACTAAAAATTGCAGGTAGCTAAACAAATTCTCACATCAAGTTTGGTTATAAATGCCAACTTTTGCCTGAAAACTGATGCATGCATGTTTTGGAGTATATTTTGTACTCAACGTTTATAAATGAGGCCCCAGGGGCGGGTGGGTGTGTTGAAAAGAGTGGGTGTATGAAAGCAAATCCGCAAACTGGGCATACTATTTGTTGCCACTCAAGGCCGTTTTGCATGGCTGATTGGACTTGGACAACGAGTCAATAAGCCGGCGACTAGCACACCAGTGTTGTATTGACGTGCCTGCCGAACTTTATTTATTGTTATTTAACGAGGCAAGTCAGTTAAAACTTCTTAAGGTATAGGCGACAGCATTTTCACTCTGAAGTTTCTAAAACTGTTTGAATCATGTCTGTGAGTATAACAGAACTTACGTAGCAGGCAAAACCCCGAGGACTAACCATTCAGATTTTTATTTTGGAGGTCACTGTCTATTCAATGTGTTTTCATTAGGGAACTATATTTATAATGCACTTGTTTGCCGTTCCTACCGTTTCCACTGGATGTCACCAGTCTTTGGAAAATGGTTGAGGTTATTCCTTTGTGTAATGAAGAAGCACGGCCATCTTGGAACTGGGTAACACTGTTGAGTTGCGCAAGACTTGAAAAGTAGCGTTGGTTTGTTGTCTTCCTGTATTGAACACAGATAGACCCGTCTTCAATTTGATCGATTATTAACGTTTAAAAATAGCTAAAGTTGTATTACAAAAGTACTTTGAAATGTTTTGGCAAAGTTTACAGTTAACTTTTGAGATATTTTGTAGTGACGTTGCGCAAATTGGGAGCTTTTTTTCTGGATCAAACGCACCAAATAAATGGAGTATTTCAATATAAAGGACGGAATTAATCGAACAAAAGGACCAATTGTGATGTTTATGGGACATATTGGAGTGCCAACAAAAGAAGCTCATCAAAGGTAAGGCATGATTTATATTTTATTTCTGCGTTTTCTGTAGCACCTGCAGGGTTGAAATATGCTACTCTCTTTGTTTACTGTTGTGCTATCATCAGATAATAGCTTCTTATGCTTTCGCCGAAAAGCCTTTTTAAAATATGACATGTTGGCTGTATTCACAACAAGTGTAGCTTTAATTTAGTATCTTACATGTGTGATTTAATGAATGTTAGATTTTTATATCATTTTATTTGAATTTGCATGAATCTGTATTTTCCCTGGTTTTGGCCAAGTGGGACGCTAGTGTCCCCTATCCTAGAGAGGTTAAGAACAAATTCTTATTTTACAATGACGGCCTACCCCGGACAAACCCTCCCCTAACCAGGACAACGCTGGGCCAATTGTGCGCTGCCCTATGGGACTCCCGATCACGGCCGGTTGTGATACAGCCTGGGATTGAACCAGGATCTGTAGTGACGCGGCTAGCACTGAGATGCAGTGCCTTAGACCGCTACGCCAGGTGCTTCCTACTGGGCAGATGTACCACAGTTGTGTCACCGGCAATAGCTAACTTGACAACAAACCAAAAAAAATCACCCACATTATTTTATTTCAAGTAGGATAGCAGCCTATACAGTAAATAACTTATATTGATAACCATCTAGATATCAATTCATACATACAGTACCTTCAGAAAGTATTCACAACCCTTTACGTTTTCCACATTTTGTTGTTACAAAGTGGGATTAAATTGTCATTTTTCTCAACGATCTACACAAAATACTCTGTAATGTCAAAGTGTAAAATATTTGGGGGAAAAAATGTGCTAATATATCTTGATTAGATAAGTATTCAACCCCCTGAGTCAATTACTGTTAGAATCACCTTTGGCAGAAATTACAGCTGTGAGTCTTTCTGGTTAACTCTGTAAGAGCTTTGCACACCTGGATTGTGCAACATTTGCCCATAATTTTTTTCAAAATTCTGCAAGTTCTGTCTAATTGGATCTTGATCATTGCTAAAGAACAATTTAGGTTTTGCCATTTGTCTTCAAGACAATTTTAAGTAAAAAATAACAGTGGGTTAACTGCCTTGTTCAGGGGCAGAACGAAAGATTCTTACCTTGTCAGCTCGCAGATTCGATCCAGCAACCTTTCGGTTAATTGACATACCTTTCGGTTAATTGCCATAAACAATGTAATCAATTTTAAAAAAAATTAAAATTTTTAAAAAATTCAAGTGGTCTTAATAATTTCAAATGCACTATATATATCCAGTTGAAGCCGGAAGTTTACATACAACTTAGTCAAATACATTTAAACTCAGTTTTTCACAGTTCCTGATATTCAATCCTAGTAAAAAATTCCCTGTTTTAGGTCAGTTAGGATCACCACTTTATTTTAAGAATGTGAAATGTCAGAATAATAGTAGAGAGAATGATTTATTTAAGCTTTTATTTATTTCATCACATTCCCAGTGGGTCAGAGGTTTACATACAATAAGGTAGTATTTGGTAGCATTGCCTTTAAATTGTTTAACTTGGGTCAAATATTTAGGGTAGCCTTCCACAACCTTTCCACAATAAGTTGGGATAATGTTATAATGTGGCCCATTCTTCCTGACAGAGCTGGTGTAACTGAGTCAGGTTTGTAGGCCTCCTTGCTCGCACATGATTTTTCAGTTCTGCCAATACATTTTATCTAGGACTGAGGTCAGGGCTTTGTGATGGCCACTCCAAAACATTGACTTTGTTGTCCTTCAGCCAGTTTTCAACACCTTTGGAAGTATGCTTGTGGTCATTGTCCATTTGGAAGACCCTTTTGCGACCAAGCTTTAACTTCCTGACTGATGTCTTGAGATGTTGTTTCAATATATCAACATAATTTTCATACCTCATGATGCCATCTATTTTGTGACGTGCACCAGTCCCTCCTGCAGTAAAGCAGCCCCACAACATGATGCTGCCACCCCCGTGCTTCACAGTAGGGTAGGGATGGTGTTCTTCGGCTTGCAAGCCTTCGGACATTATGTCAAGCAAAGAGGCACTGAGTTTGAAGGTAGGCCTTGAAATACATCAAGAAGTACACCTCCAATTGACTCAAATTTTGTCAATTAGCCTATCGGAAGCTTCTAAAACCATGACGTAATTTTCTGGAATGTTCCAAGCTGTTTAAAGACAGAGTCAACTTAGTATATGTAAACTTCTGACCCCCTGGAATAGTGATACAGTGAATTATAAGTAAAATAATCTGTCTGTAAACAATTGTTGGAAAAATTAATTGTGTCATGTTCAAGTAGATGTCCTAACTGACTTGCCAAAACTATAGTTTGTTGACAAGAAATTTGTGGCGTGGTTGAAAAACTAGTTTTAATGACAACAACCTAAGTGTATGTAAACTTCCGACTTCAACTGTATTATACACAGTACCAGTCAAATGTTTGGACACGTACTAATTCCAGGGTTTTTCTTTAAAAAAATTACTATATTCTACATTGTATAATAATAGTGAAGACATCAAAACTATGAAATAACACACGTGGAATCATGTTGTCTCCAAAAAAGTGTTTAACAGATAGAAATATATTTAATATTTGATATTCTTCAAAGTAGCCATCATTTGCCTTGATGACAGCTTTGCACACTCTTGGCATTCTCCCAACCAGCTTCATGAGGAATGCTTTTCCAACAGTCTTGAAAGAGTTCCCACATATGCTGAGCACTTGTTGGCTGCTTTTCTTTCACTCTGCGGTCCAACTCATCCCAAACCATCTCAATTGGGTTGAGGTCAGGTGATTGTAGAGGCCAGGTCATCTGATGCAGCACTCCATCACTCTCCTTCTTGTTAAAATATCCCTTACAAAGCCTGGAGGTGTGTTGTGGGTCATTGTCCTGTTTAAAAACAAATTATAGTCCCACTAAGCGCAAACCAGATGGGATGGCATATCGCTGCAGAATGCTGTGGTAGCCGTTCTGGTTAAGTGTGCCATGAATTCTAAATAAATCACTGACAGTGTCACCAGCAAAGCGCACCCACACCACCTCCTCCATGCTTCACGGTGTGAACCACACATACAGAGATCATCCGTTCACCTACTGTGCATTTTAGAAAGACACGGCGGTTGGATCCAAAAATCTCAACTTTGGACAGATTTCCGCCGGTCTAATGTCCATTGCTTGTGTTTCTTGGCCCAAGCAAGTATCTTATTTTTATTGGTGTCCTTTAGTAGTTGTTTCTTTGCAGCAATTCGAACATGAAGGCCTGATTCACACAGTCTCCTCTGAAAAGTTGATGTTGAGATGTATCTGTTAGTTGAAGTACTCTTTGAAGCATTTATTTGGGCTGCAATTTCTGAGGCTGGTAACTCTAATGAACTTATCCTCTGCAGCAGAGGTAACTCTGGGTCTTTCTTTCCTGTGGCGGTCCTCATAAGAGCCAGTTTCATCATAGCGCTTGATGGTTTTTGCGACTACACTTGAAAAAAACGTTTGAAGTTATTGACATTTTCCGAATATACTGACCTTCATGTCAGTATATAATGATGAACTGTGATGAACTGTCATTTGCTTATTTGAGTTGTTCTTGCCGTCATATGGACTTGATCTTTTAACAAATTGGGCTGTCTTCTGTATACCATCCCTACCTTGTCACAACACAACTGATTGGCTCAAACACATTAAGAAGGAAAGAAATTCCACAAATTAACTTTTAACAAGGCACACTTGTTAATTGAAATGCATTCCATGTGACTACCCCATGAAGCTGGTTGAGAGAATGCAAAGAGTGTGCAAGGCTGTCAAGGCAAAGGGTGGCTACTTTGACAAATCTCAAATATAAAATATGAACGGTATATGAATAGGAAAGGTGTGTATAGCAATAGTTATATAGGATGAGCCTTGACTACCATACAGTAAATACATATGAAGTGTGTAAAAACTGACCTTTTGAAATTAAGTAAATTCATCTCGAAGAGATACAGTGCCTTCATAAAGTATTCATACCCCTTAACTTATTCCATATTTGTTGTGTTACAGCTTGAATTCAAAATGTTTTTTTACATTTTTATTCTCACCGATGACAAAGTGAAAGCATGTTTTTGTATTTTTGTTGTTGCAAATGTATTGAATATGAAATACAGAAATATCTAATTTACATTAGTATTCACACCCCTGAGTCAATACTTTCTATATGCACCATATGTGCTCTCCTTTGCGAGGCATTGCAAAACTTCCCTGGTCTGTGTGGTTGAATCTGTGTTTGAAATTCACTGCTCAACTGAGGAACCTTACAGATAGTTGTATGTGTACAGAGACGAGGTAGTCATTAAAAAATCATGTTAAACGCTATTGTTGCACATAGTCCATGTAACGTATTATGTGACTTGTTAAGCACATGTTTACTCCTGAATGTATTTAGGCATGCCATAACAAAGGAGTTGAATACTTATTGACTACACTTTTTTTAAATTAATTTGTATAAAAAATTTAAAAAATAAACATAATTCCCTTTGACATTATGGGATATTGTGTATATGCCAGTGACAACAAATCTAAATGTAAGCAATTTTAAATTCAGACTGTAACACAACAACAAAAAAGTCAAGAGGTGTGAATACTTGTTGAAGGCACTGTATATCTCCAATATCACTAACATCTATCATTTAGGAAATGGTGGAAGGAGAATGCAGGGAGATTTGGCATCACCTTTGACCTTGTTAAACATGTTTGCTGGAGTTTTACTGTTATTTCTTTTTGACCATTTTAATTGGAAACAATCACAGTGAGGTGCTTAATTGTTACCCAGAAATGATTTGATATTGAGATCAAAATGGCTGCATTGGACGCTAAAGTGTTTTCTACACTGTTATGGTTACAGTCATCTCTCATGACAGATATAAACAGCTAGCAAGGTGGCATACACAATATGTGATATTTGACTAAGGATTTTGAAGAGCAATAGGTTCGAAGAAAAATCACACCGAGATTGGGACCTGATTGTGCATGGTGGTAGCTATTTAGGCACACGTGCATAAGCTCAACCCCTATGCTTTGATTCATCATCCTTGTGTTCCTGTGAAAAGGAAGAAGGCTAACATTCATGATAGCCATTTCACTGTAATATGTGGGACCATTTATGGATTTAGACTGAAGCAAACAGAACTGCAGAGAAAAATCTTGACTCATTCTGCTTCCCTTGATGTATATATAACCTGCCATATATTTCAGAGGTTAATGAATGCGGCTCAACTGAAAGCTCACATGTGCTAGAAACATGCCCGCTTCCCAACCCAGATGTTTTTTTTTACATTTCATATGAAACACCCATGGAACCCCACCATTTCTTTCTGCCTGCTCCTTGTGTTTTAGTTGGTGACCTTGTATTTTTGAGAGAGAAGGTGTGGTTCATATTCCCTCCCTCCCTCCCTCTCTTCTCTCTTGTGGAGAACACAATTGTTGTTTTTGTTCTACTGCGCTGAAGCAGGGTTCTGGAGAGGTATTGGCAGGACGGACAAGCTGCTACATGTCCAAGAAAAGCTCTCTGAAATCCCTTAATCTTGCCGCAACACGCTCTGCCGTCGGTGACTAGCCGAGATACTGGTTGGGATTTCACGTCGAATGAAAATTCAGACAAACATTGACTGTAGAGTGTCTGAGACACAAAGATTGAACATTATAATGTTCTTCCCTCTAGAGTCTTTGGTCCGTCGGTGTTCCTCTAACTTATACCTGCTTTCCTCAGACGGTATTCATTGGCAAGCCATCATAACTTAGGAAGCTCTTGCTTTTGTCTCCAGTGTAGTGACAGAAGCGGTCTCTCAATTATCTCTCATTCTTCCCAAAGTGTGCACTTGTTCACTTCCCTTCAGTGATTTGAATATAAAATGACTGGTATAAGAAATATGGTAGAAACATCCACTAGCCCGTGCCTCCACCACTCTAATACTTTTAGATTTGTGAGAAGTAGTGAATGAGTGCACACCTCAGGAGAAAGGAGATATTATTGGGACACACCTAGAGGCTGAGGTGGTGTAGCATCCTATCCCTCATTGCCTCTTTTCTAACTTGAATCAAGCATTAATTATCTCTTTCAATCTATGCACCCAAGTTCAACAGCCGTCTTCAGTATGATAAGCTGTTGCTCAAGTCCAACCAATCAAAATAAAAAAAATTGGTATGGCTCCTGTTTACAGTGACCATTTCACACAGAACGATTATGTTTCAGTCATAGCTGACACTGAATGAGAATGATTTTTCAGTCACCTGACCTGTTGAAATAAAGTAAACAGATCTCCAAAAGAGATATCTCTAATACATCTAGGGCTCTATTTTCATCTGGAGTTAATCGCCAAAGCTTCATTAAAATAGAATTTTCACAGCAGCAAAACAGTGAGTGGACAGCTATGTAGGCTATTACATCATTTTAGCCAGCTGCTGTTATTGTTTTGGATATGCATTAAAAAAAACTCCATATGTAGGCTATATGCCCATCATGGAACGACAGATTAGATAATCCGGTGACACTTGAATTTAGAAAAAGAGTTATTTTCCTGTAACAATTGCTTGTTTTCCATTTAGTTTGATTAAAAAAACAAGCCCTTAGTAGGTTACCCTTACCCTACTCAAACAAAAGCTTGTTCGACAGCAATGCGTTTGGTGTCTTTCTTATCCTGGAATGCATTAGCCAAGTATCCTATCCATTAAAAGGTTTCTAAATGGTCTACCCATGAGGCTTTCATGCGTTTGCATTATCCTCAATTCATATAGGCCTACCTGCAGGGCATACTCCATTCTGCTTGGATCTATCCCCAGTGCCTCTTGTCTGGTTACCAAAGGTGCGCTCCTCCAAACACAGGCTATGCACATTTTCAGTCCTATAACACCATATCAACGGTAGGTCTCTAGGCTATATCTTGCTTCTTGAGAACATACAATACAATATAGCGCAGTGCTTAAAGGCCAATACTCTTTGAATCCAATTACAACAATGCTGACTGTCAACACTCAAAACATATTGAGCAAACATTGGATGTGTTTTTTTCCTACTGTTTCTATCACTTGTTACTGTAGCTATTTAATACTTAATACTTTAATCTTACCGTTATTTCCTAAACTGTATTATCAATCCACAATTGATAATACAGCCGAATTGGAGTTGATGACAACAAAAAGACTAACACATGCAATATTAAGCCATGGGAATGCCTTGATTGGCCAGTGACTGTCCAAGCCCTGGTCACACCTACAACTTGTTTATGCATCAAAACCCATCCCTTTCGTGCCACCACCAGCTTTTGCGCTCATAATAACTGCTGTGAAAATAGCACTAATATTTCTGACCCACCCAGGGACCTGTAGCGCTTACTGCCAGCGCTTAGATTTACCATTACATTAGGTTTGATAAAATAATCTGTAATAACATTGGAGATGTCTCTAATATTTCTAATAATCTCATCTCTAATGATGATAAAGATATCAACAACTTTTGACCTTAATAAACATGTTGGCTGGAGTTTTACTGTTATCTATTGCCAGGGAAGGAGAGTTGTGTAATAAGTCCAGTGTGACTCTGGCAAATAGTATATATTATATTTCTAATAATCTCTGATCTATTGATCTAATCTCTAATGCTTTTGGATATATCTAAAATATTTTGAAATAATAGAATATATTTTATTATCTTTAATATTGTCTTTCATTACAGGGGCATTTGTGATCTGCTGGACGCCGGGCCTGGTGGTGCTGCTGCTAGACGGCCTCCATTGCCAACAGTGCGAGGTGATGCTCTTTAAGCGCTGGCTCCTCCTGCTGGCAGTACTCAACTCGGTCATGAACCCTGTCATCTACTCCTACAAGGATGACGAGATGTGGACCACCTTCAAGAACCTGCTTCGCTGCGTGGGCAATGGCACCAGGCGCCAGCGCTCGTCCAGGGCCAACGCCCGGCCCCTCAGCTCAGCCCAGGAGACGGGCACCACGCCGCAGACCTCTGAGGAGAAGGAGACCACCAAGGGCTCGGACGCCCAGGAGATGCTCAAGGCCTGAACCAAGACCTGAGGCAAGCAAGGCCGTTGTGGGAGTGTCTCTACAAGTGGATGTAGAGAGACATATGAAGACACAGATGGGTCTTATATGGTCCAATGTTGTCTTCAGTGTAGCTGACTGGTTTAAAGGGCAGCTCAAACTGGGTCTGGGCCTTAGTGGAGGATTCCAATATGGGATATTAGCCTGCAAATTAAGTGGGCGACTACAGTATATCCAAATGGCTGAAGAAAGATGTTGTGATATGAAGTAGACAGTGGTATAATGGTACATTTCCTGTTTTTACCTCAATCGTTTTTTTTTTAAAGATCTTTAAAAGAGTAACTGATGCTTTTTCCACCGTATAACCTTTAAATCTCATGGATTTGTTTCATCAGGGTATTAATCTTGCCCTTATTTCATTTTGAAAACAAAGTACTGTACTTGATGAAATAGCATTGTTCTTAATACATCATTGTATTATAGTACTAGGCTTATTAGGGGTTAAAGATGGTTTTCAATTCTCATTGTTCCTATTTTTGATACACCCAGGGAATCATAATCTACTTTATTTGGCTGCTAACATCCCTGGATGTTGTGTTAATGAATTGACAAATTCCTTTCTAATGGAAGGAAAGTATGTGTCTCTCAACTAGAATAGATAGCACTAGTCCCATTTCTTTTGCCAGATGCATCATCAGTACATCTGTCACTCCCTTTAACACTACTACATGTACAGTGCATTGACTTTATTCAAATGTTGTTGTTACAAAGTGGCATTAACGTTAATTTCATAGTCTTTCTTTTTCAATGATCTACACACAAAAAAAAATTATTAAACACGAGTTCAGTGCTTTCAGAATGTATTCACACCCCTTGAATTTTACACCTTTTGTTTTGTTTTGTTTGTTTTGTTACAAACTGGGATTAAAATGGATTTAATTGTCATTTTTTTTGTCAGTATACACAAAATAATCTCATGTCAAAGTGGAAGAAAAATTCGAACATTTGTAAAATGTTAATGAAAAATAAAACACTAATATATCTTCATTAGGTAAGTATTCAACCCCCTAAGCCAATTTATTAGAGTTAGAATCACCGTTGGCTGCAAATACAGCTGTGAGTATTTCTGGGTAAATCTCACACCTGGATTGTGCAACAAAACTAGGATTTTGCCTGTGCTTAGCTCCACTACCTAGTCCGATTACAAGCATACCCATAACATGATGCAGCCATCACTATGCTTGAACATATGTGGAGTGGTGCTCAGTTATGTGTTCTATTGGATTAGCCCAAAAACATAACACTTTGTAATCGGAAAGAAAATGTATTGCTTCACCATGTTTTGCAGTATTGCTTTAGTGCAGGGGTATTCAACTCTTACCCTATGGGGTCTGCTGTTTTTCTGTTCTACCTGATAATTGATTGCACCTACCTGGTGTCCCAGATCTAAATAAATCCCTGATTAGAGGGCAATAATGAAATATTCAGTGCAACTGGCATCGAGGTCCAGAGATGAGTGTGATGGGTTTAGTGCCAGGATGCATGTTTTGGACTATTTTTTATTCTGTACAGGATTCCTTCTTTTCACTCTGTCAATTAGTTGTGGAGTAACTACAATGTTGTTGATCCATCCTCAGTTTTCTCCTATCACAGCCATTAGACTCTGTAACTGTTTCAAATTCACAATTGGCCTCCTGGTGAAATCCCTGAGCGGTTATCTTCCTCTCTGGCAACTGTGTGAAAGACGTCTGTATCTTTGTAGTAACTGGGTGTATTGATACACCATCCAAAGTATAATTAATTACTTCATCATGCTCAAAGGGATATTCAATGTCTGCTTTTTTCATTGTTTTTTCATAGGTGCTCTTCTTTGTGAGGCATTGGAAAACCTCCCTGGTCTTTGTGGTTGAATCTGTTTTTGATATTCACTGCTCGACTGAGGGACCTTGCAGATTATTGTATGTGTGGGGTACAGAGATGAGGTCTTCATTTAACTTATTATGTGACTTGTTAAGTAAATGTTTACTCCTTAACTTATTTAGGCTTGCCATAACAAAGTGGTTGAATACTTATTGAATCAAAACATTTCAGCTTTTCATTTTTAATACATTCGTCAAAATTTCGAAAAACATAATTCCACTATGACATTATGGGGTATTGTGTGTAGGCCAGTATAAAAAAAAAATCTAAATGTAATACATTTCGAATTCAGGCTGTAACACAATAAAAGGTGTAAAAAATCAAGGGGTGTGAATACGTATGAAGGCACTGTATATCAACACACAGTCAATGTCCAAGCTGAGAAGAAAAAGAAAAGCCTGCAGCACTGTCAACATCAAAAAATGTTTTTTACTTTCGCAGTGGAATTTTTGCACATCCTTTCATGCAACTCGTAATGGCGATCGCCGCCTCATGTTGACAAAACAGCTGCTCGCTCACCTGAGAGCAAGGCCCAGGCTTGTAAACATTGCGACACACTGGATTCCTGCAGTAGATATGCCTGCAGGCAACTGACAAGGATATGACTGGAGCACCCCTTCCTTCCACAGGAGACCAATGATTAATCATTTACTGGGTCATTGAAACTCTTTACCTACTGTACACTATTTATGTGGTTAAACCACTCTTTGTGTAAAAGGAAAAGCTTCATTAAAACACATTTTTCCTCTAACTTTGTTTGATTCAGTCGGACGTGTTGGAATGTCGTACATGTAAACAGGATGATGAAAGCATTGTGATAACTCTGTCGTCCAATGATATAAACGCAAAAAAAAAACAGGAGACCTCTTGGTTACAGAGTCTGGGTTGTTGAGCGGTGCTAAAAACAGGAAAGGTATGCGTGCTGTGGCCTCAACAGGGTAGTGTTCTTTAGGACACACCGTAGCAAAACAATGAGCATATCTTATAGGACAAGTACAGATAGTTCCTCCCCGTTTCACTGCGCCTAGATCTTTTTCTTCTGTTTGGTGCCTCATCAACAGTATCTAGGTTTTTCTCCAAACCCACATGGTCAAAAAGTCCCTTTTAGTCAGTGTTTCTCAAACTTTGATGTATCAGTGACCAGCATGCAATTTGAATAAACATAGTGATGTCAGTTTACTCACAGTGGACCTTGGTTGTGTTCATTAAGGAGAAAACATTTTGAAATGGATTGAAATGGGGGAAGTGCTATCTAACTGAACGTGTTCAATAAGAACACGATAAATGTGTGCTCTTATTTGACACTATCAGGTAGCACCTTCCTGTTTCACTCTATTTCAAAAAATGTCTACCTATTGAACACCAGATAGAGTAGCATGGGTGGAGAAACACTGACCTAGATTGCTTGTGCTCAAGTAGAGGTGCTTCAGGGTGATTTACTTTGTTTTGCTGGACTAATGGATGACCCTTGGTTGCTATGGGTTCAATTAAGTCATTTGTTAAAGTGCTACAGAAAATCGTTGGACATTTAGAAAGGAGGTACATTTGACCTTTATAAAATAAACTGCTCTCAACAGTTTACTATTTCAGACAAATGTTAGTTCCTTAACTCTGATTTGCTTGACTGACTGAGAACTGCTGGGAACATTTACATTTTACATTTACATTTAAGTCATTTAGCAGACGCTCTTATCCAGAGCGACTTACAAATTGGTGCATTCACCTTATGACATCCAGTGGAACAGCCACTTTACAATAGTGCATCTAAATCTTTTAAGGGGGGTGAGAAGGATTACTTTATCCTATCCTAGGTATTCCTTAAAGAGGTGGGGTTTCAGGTGTCTCCGGAAGGTGGTGATTGACTCCGCTGTCCTGGCGTCGTGGGGAGTTTGTTCCACCATTGGGGGCCAGAGCAGCGAACAGTTTTGACTGGGCTGAGCGGGAACTGTACTTCCTCAGTGGTAGGGAGGCGAGCAGGCCAGAGGTGGATGAACGCAGTGCCCTTGTTTGGGTGTAGGGCCTGATCAGAGCCTGGAGGTACTGAGGTGCCGTTCCCCTCACAGCTCCGTAGGCAAGCACCATGGTCTTGTAGCGGATGCGAGCTTCAACTGGAAGCCAGTGGAGAGAGCGGAGGAGCGGGGTGACGTGAGAGAACTTGGGAAGGTTGAACACCAGACGGGCTGCGGCGTTCTGGATGAGTTGTAGGAGTTTAATGGCACAGGCAGGGAACCTATCACCCTTTATTGGTTGAAACTCAACGTAAGCCTACTGATGGCAAGATTACATCATCAAACAGCTATTTCACAGTCTGTTGTCAAATTAAATCTGTTGGTGACATTTCATGTTGTGTAAGGTACATTATCATTAAGCAAATTAAGTCTTAATTTTAGTCAAGGTATGATATATTTGGGCTTCAAATAGGACGTCTCAGACTGCCTCTTTCAAAAGAGTGTACAACTTTGACTTACTCAAAAACGTACCCTGAAATAATTGGAAAGCTAGCCCACCCTAAACCTAATGTTACTGTTGCTCACTGTTCTGCATTTATATTCTCTCAGACATGGACTGTAAACTTTGTCCAGTGGTCTCATTTCTACTGCTTTACTGTTATTACCGTGCTCTTGTATTGCAAATTAAAGCTGCAATATTTAACTTTTTGGGCAACCCCAGTGTACATTTTAACAGAAGCTCTTATCCAAAGCGACTTACAATAGGTAGTGCATACATTTTCATACTTTTTCTATACTGGTACCCTGTGGGAATTGAACCCGCCGTGCTCTACCAACTGAGCCACACGGGACCATAGAAATCTGCGTTATAGCTCTTTCATTCTCATTGAACGCAAGTCTGAGAGGTGGTAGATCCCTGGGTTGTTAATCTCATCGCAATTGTGAGTGTTGTATACTGTAAGTGCATGCAATGGGCCAGTTTCTACCTTTTTGCTATTACTTCTCGGAAATGGTCCATTGTCCATGTACAGTAGATACTTACACTCAATATGATATTCCAGGAAACAGTTGTGTGTGAAAGGTACACAGCAAATTCACTTGTGTACATTTAACTCGGAGACTGTTAAATGTAACACCACTACATACTCGTTTCACAGACTACATACACAACAATAACAATCGATTTGTTTTTTAAAACTCAATGGAGGCTTAAAAAAGAGAGGGGCAACTACATGCCCAAATACTTGGTTCTGTTGGTTGTCTCCTGTTGGTGTTGGTGAAGGTTAGGTGAAGGTGAGCCACAGCTCCAGAGAGCCAATCCCCAATCTCTGATTGGAGAGACTATTTTTACTGATTGAACAATTAAGGGGGCTTCAGTACCTCCGTTGAGAGTAGAGGGCAATCTGGGCACACACACACATGCTCCCACAGTCTCTCTCACACACACACACACACACACACACACTCATACACACTCACTCGCTCACACACATAGTTGGTCGGTCAGTTAGTCAGTCATTCTGGAGCTTGCCATTCACAGAAACAGACCTCATGGCTTTATGGATAGCCCTATACCTATCCCTTTTCTTGGTAAGTGCACAACACAAACTGTGGATGTTGTCTGTAGAGTGTACATTGTATGTGCAGGTAACCAAGCTGTTGTGATGGTGCCTGTGACTAGGTGGCAGTGCCACCATATCTATGACCAGAGGAGTGTTGGAGGTACGTTTGGTGTGATTGAATTGATCTCAATGTAGCTGTTCCATAGTCTGAGCATCTTAGTGCATACAGACGTCCACACCATGGCGAATGTCATTTGGATTTTGTTCACAAAAATAATATGCTCATTATTGTTGAGGGAACACCCTTGCTTTTGTTGTCGTGTCAGAAACACTTGTGGCTGCAGACATGACCTGCGTCATTTCACCGGGCAAATGTAGATTGCACTCTGGCTAGAAGTGTCTGTCTGCAAACAGGGCTGCTCACCATATGTCTGAGTCTGGTTAAGATTTGTAAAGGTACATTTTCTTTAATATCCTTAGTCACTACATTTGTCACCTGCCCTGATGTTCTCTATCTGTGGTGACTGTTTGTTATATGGGGTAATTACATCAGAGGGTGATTTTCTCAGTGAGTGCTGCCTCACTTACCTAAATAGCATTTTATTATGAATTCACTGCTTTTCTTTGAATTTTGATTTTGCCAACAGATTACCAAACAGGCTAGTGTTGAGTCTGAGCGCACATGTGAGGTCACATTAAATCCGATGGTGGGCCAAAAATGTTACTTTTTATTTTATTGTTTTATTTATTTACTTTATATACTATACTTTGTTTAAGCTTTTTGATGGATTAATCTGTTGCACGTAGGTTGTCGATTGCTGGCATGATCTGGATAACACCGAGTATGACTGTTGGCCATTAGATAGCCCTAATGATTACAACATGATCAACTGTGGAGGTAAGTCCAACCCCATTCATTGTGTGCAATTGACTTAAAGGAGGGAAGGCGGGCTGTTGTTGTAGTGCTAATAATTTGATGGTTAGAAAGTGCAGAAATATTGCTTTGATGATTGCTGGTGTCAGTGGATTCCTTATCTTGGAGAATACACACAAAAAGTCCTTCCTCAACAGTGTGTGTCTCTGTCTGCCTGCCTGCCCGTCTGCCTGTCTGCCTGTCTGTCTGTCTGTCTGTCTGTCTGTCTGTCTGTCTGTCTGTCTGTCTGTCTGTCTGTCTGTCTGTCTGTCTGTCTGTCTGTCTGTCTGTCTGTCTGTCTGTGTGTGTGTGTGTGTGTGTGTGTGTGTGTGTGTGTGTGTGTGTGTGTGTGTGTGTGTGTGTGTGTGTGTGTGTGTGTGTGTGTGTGTGTGTGTGTGTGTGTGTGTGTGTGTGTGTGTCCAGGGCTGGAGATGTCGTGGGTGCTGCGGCCACCGGAGAAAGTGACGGACGGGGAGGAGTTCAATGTCACCTACACCATCACCATCAGACGACTTCTATGAGTATGCAGTCAAAAACAAAATATTCCAGTTCAGGTAAGACAATGTCTGTAATTCACTCCCTGCCTATCCGTCAGTACATTTGATGACCACAACATGAGGAAGATTAAAAATGTACTGGGAATGGGAATGCAGAGAAAGATACTCAAACATTTACTTTATAGATTGAACCTTACAGTGTACACAGTAGATCTACTGTGCATCCAATCTAGTAGATTGCCATCTACTGTGTACACTGAAAAGTCCAATCTATAATATAAATGTTTGAGGCATATCTTCGCAATCTAGTGTAAAGATATAATTGACATTACATTACTCAGTCAACATTTGTGTAAAAAGTTGTTGAGGTAACCAAGTATAGGGCCTTTTAAATATATTACCTGTGAATCTCCTGTGTTTTACTGTAGCCTCATATCTGGATGCCTTTAGATACTGTACATAATTGCTGTTTAAACAGACTGTAAAGATCTATCTGTCTATCTACCCACCACTCTCCAGCAACGCCTCCGAAGCCAAAAGGTTCTGTGACAAGCACGACTGTCCCGCAAATTGGAACAGCGCCAACGAGATCAACTGTTGCATTTACCATGCCAACATTCACTCCTGCCCTCTGGCTCTCATGGTCAGTACTGTCACCCTAAAAATCTGGGTTGTGTTCATTGGGCACTAAACGTAAGAAAACGGACTGAAACAGGGAGATACTACATGGACTTGTCTAATAAGAAATGTTCATTTTTGTTTTCAATTTCAGAACGTTTTTAAAATGTTTTCTGTTTCATGGCTTAATGAACATGATCCTGGGCTTCCCTGTCTGTATTGGGTCGCTGCCAGTCTGATGAAAGTACACTGAGGGGGAAGACAGATGCAGGCTAGGCTACTTGATATATGTAAGAGGATGAGATAAGAGTGAGCAATAGTCATATTGTGCCTCCACTTTGCCTTCTGATTGAATGGTATGTATCATATTATAACACCTATCCAGGGGCATAGCTCTCGACATGTGTATGTATGAAGTTGTCAGGAAATAGACAGAAGATACATTTCTGGTCTAACCAAATGGACAATAATGCTATTCTATTATTTTATTCAACACTTTTAGGTCTACTCAAGTGGCCAGGGTAGGGGCAATAGGGGTTGACTTTAAGCAACTTTTTGGGCTAGAGGCATCAAGTATGTCTCATCAGAGGTCTGAATGTATTGTTAGCAGGGATGGTAAAGAATTACAAAATACATTGAAGATCAATGCATCTAAATAAACTACAAAATACTTGTATTTTGAAATGTATTTCATTAAAATACATGTATTTTGCATTTTAAAATAAAGAAATACATTTGCAAACAGCAACAACATTCTCAGTAACAGTTACAGAAACCTTTTACTTGCTTTGACTGTGACATGACTGTAAGTCACTCTGGATAAGAATGTCTGCTAAATGTACAGTATGTGTGAAAATAAACATACCATTTACCATGTACATTGTACATTTACATTTAGTTAATTTAACAGACACTCTTTCACACAATAGTGTCATAAGACTTCTGATACCAATGTTGTGTGAAAGAGAGCCACAAAATCTCGATCCAAAATAAAAATGGTATACACAAGTACTTTGAAAATACAAATTACAGCTCTCAAAAGTACCTTGTTACAAAAATCCATTGGAGTGTAGTTCAGCCCAGAAGTCATTGAAATATACATATTTCAAATAGGTGTAACAGAAAAAACTGTCCATCTCTGCTTGTTAGCACTCATTCTCTCTCCCCCCCGCCCACCAATCACTGTTTGTTGAGTACAATGGTATAACATTGTGGAAGATTGAAGGATTTAGATTGGTTTTGATTATGATGCTAACCCAATCATGTCGCCCCCACAGAGGCACGGCGGTATTTGTGGCCCGTGGATCCCTGATGACGGGAAGATTGTGACACACACCGTGTCCAAAGCAGGAAAGATGAGCCAGAAGTTCTGGACATCAAAGGTACCTACCACTGCAAAGTGAATGTAAGGGCTATTCACACAACTGAGCCGAACCGAGCTGAACCAAACCAAGCTGTACTGCTCTGGCCTAGTTAAGCATCCACCTTTGTTTTTTGGAATTGGGCGGAAAAGGACAATGTGAAAAGAAATATCCAAGCCAGTATGGGCACGATACTGTGTTAAGGGTAGTAGTAAACAATAGTGGTCCTTCTGTAGCTCAGTTGGTAGAGCATGGCGCTTGTAACGCCAGGGTAGTGGGTTCGATCCCCGGGACCACCCATACGTAGAATGTATGCACACATGACTGTAAGTTGCTTTGGATAAAAGCGTCTGCTAAATGGCATATATATTATATATATTATTATATATTAGTGCTCATGTTGTCTTTATGTGCTTTGGTAACTATCTGACAATTGAGTTTTTAATCACGGTCCCATCCAGGTGGTTCTGATTCATGTAGGAGTGACCTCAGTCATTGCACATATCAAAATTGGACATATGCATGCAGCTCTGGAGTCCAAGGTGCTGGTTGTCAGTGCTCAAGGTCAGTGTGCTGCTAACACCAGTAGTGTATCAATTTGTTATTATGCAAAACTGCTATTGCTACTCAAGGCTCAGCACCAAACTTTGTTCTTTATTTGTTGCGGAAAAATACAGACATTAGGATGTTGTTGCTGCACGAAGTGTTAAACTCTAGCCTGGGTCGTAGTGGTAATCTTTTCTTCTTGGTGCTTAGATTGACACGCTAATGTTATTGATGAGCCAGCTGGTTTCACAAGTTCCCAGTAGTTATTTCAAGGCACTCTTGTGCCATAATAGTTACATGGGATTTTGTGTGTGAGTGTGCATCTCTGTGTGTGTGTGTGTGTGTGTGTGTGTGTGTGTGTGTGTGTGTGTGTGTGTGTGTGTGTGTGTGTGTGTGTGTGTGTGTGTGTGTGTGTGTGTGTGTGTGTGTGTGTGTGTGTGTGTGTGTGTGTGTGTGTCTCAGTGTGTGGGGATGACGTCTGTGAGCTGGAGGAGAACTGTCTCACATGCCCGGCGGACTGTGGTGCCTGCCCCATGTCCATCACCATCAAGGTGGCCATCGGACTGCCCGTCACACTCTTCTTCGGTGGCTTCATCTTAACTATGGTGGTGAGAAACCAAACAAAACATATACACCAAACAATACTACTTTTTTTATATTCTCTTGCATCCAGACCAGGCACAAAACAAACTCACTTCAGAGTTTGGTCATGACCAGGCAAATCATTCTCATTCAATGCAGATGTTTTTGATAGATGTCTTCTCTCTTTCTCTATAGTGGTTCCAGTACCAGAAACAGAAGATGTTTTGGGACGAAAGCTGGATTATCAACTATAAAAATATAATGTTTGGTAAGATGAGATGTCATCTGAGATGAATTTATGAAAGAGAAAATAAGTGAAAAAAGCAAACAGGTGAACTCTTTTGCTTGCTTGCTTATGCAATGCAGTTCAATACATACAGTGGCAAGAAAAGGTATGTGAACCCTTTGGAATTATCTGGACTTCTGCAGAAATTGGTCATAAAATGTCATCTGATCTAGGTCACAACAATAGACAAACACAATCTGCTTAAACTAATAACACACAAACAATTCTATGTTTTCATGTCTTTATTGAACACAACATGTAAACATTCACAGAGCAGGGTGGAAAAGTATGTGAACCCTTGGATTTAATAACTGGTTGACCCTCTTTTGGCAGCAATAACCTCAACCAAACATTTTCTGTAGTTGCGGATCAGACCTATACAACGGTCAGGAGGAATTTTGGACCATTCTTCTTTACAAAACTGTTTCAGTTCCGCAATATTCTTGGGATGTCTGGTATGGACTGCTTTCTTGAGGTCATGCCACAGCATCTCAATTGGGTTGAGGTCAGGACTCTGACTGGGCCACTCCAGAAGGCGTATTTTCTTCTGTTGAAGCAGTGTTTTGGGTCATTGTCCTGTTGCATCACCCAACTCCGGTTGAGCTTCAATTGTCGGACAGATAGCCTTACATTCTCCTGCAAAATGTATTGATAAACTTGGGAATTCATTTTTAATTTTTGTGCCTTTTTCCCCCCACACATAGTGTTGTATGTTCCTTCCAAACAACTAAACTTTAGTTTCATCTGTCCACAGAATATTTTTCCAGTAAAGCTATGGAACATCCAGGTGCTCTTTTGCGAACTTGAGATGTGCAGCAATGTTTGTTTTTTTTGGACAGCAGTGGCTTCTTTCGTTGTGTCCTCCCATGAACACCAATCTTGCTTAATGTTTTACGTGTCGTAGACTCGTCAACAGAGATGTTAATGTTGATGTTAACACGTTCCAGAGATTTCTGTAAGTCTTTAGCTGACACTCTAGGATTCTTCTTAACCTCATGAAGTATTCTGCTCTGTGCTCTTGCAGTCATCTTTGCAGGACGGCCACTCCTAGGGAGAGTAGCAACAGTGCTGAACTTTCTCAATTTATAGATAATTTGTCTTACAGTGGACTGGTGAACATCAAGGCTTTTAGAGATACTTTTGTAACCCTTTCCAGCTTTATGCAAGTCAACCATTCTTAATCTTGGGTCTTCTGAGATCTCTTTTGTTCGAGGCATGGTTCACATCAGGCAATGCTTCTTGTGAATTACAAACTCTAATTTTGTGAGTGTTTTTTATAGGGCAGGGCAGCTCTAACCAACATCTCCAATCTCGTCTCAATGACTGTACTTCAGGTTAGCTGACTCCTGACTCCAATTAGCTTTTGGAGAAGTCATTAGCCTAGGGGTACATACTTTTTCCAACCTACACTGTGAATGTTTAAATTATGTATTCAATATAGACAAGAAGAATACAACCATTTGTGTGTTATTAAGTTTAAGCACACTTTGTTTGTCTGTTGTTGTGACTTAGATGAAGATCAGATCTATTTTATGACCAATTTATGCAGAAATCCAGATAATTCCAAAGAGTTCACATACCACTGGTTTTATTGTCCAGGGATGGTAATTTGCAGCATTCACAATTGTAATTTGCAGGATTATTTTTTGGTTTCTTTAACATATCTCGCACAATATAGCAAATTAATTCATGTAAAAGAGCATGTCACGCATCCAAACATGTTTTCTTCAATGCTGCACACAAATTGCCATCCGGGGAATGGAGTCTTTTACATACATTTCTATACCTAATAGTTTCCTTTTTTTGGCATACACAGGTAAAGTGTGTTACATGGGCTTCTGCAGTACGACCAGTCTCCAGCCGGTGAAGAGTAACTCCAGTGTGAGCCGAACTACAGACGTGACTATCTGCACTGTGGTCAACACCACCTTCAAACAGAGCTTCATCCAACCTGCCATTTAGTAAGACGTCTTACTTGAACACTGTTCTGCATAACACATGTCTAAGGCATGGTATTTATTACACAGTTAAAGGGGGAAAGTACTGCGGCCTGGGACTGCTCTAAAGTGGAGCATGCAGAGATATTCACGGCTATTGATAGTAATGTATTTGATTCAGAACTAGTGCACTGCAATGCACTTAAAACGGAGTACATGCACTTATCCAATGTGCACTTATCAGTCGTCAACTATATTCTCAGACAATTATTGTATGAGGAACATAGTTTTATTTGTATAACTAATGTTTATTTTAACACCTGTTGCTTTGCATCTGTCAACGTGTAGTAAGTTTGCTGTTTTTCTTGATAACAAAAAAAAGTCATTATTTTCTATTGGTTAGTGATGGAAGGACTGTAGCAGTGAAACACATCCAGAATAAACACTTCACCCTCTCCAAAACTATCAGGAGGGAGGTGAAAGAAGTGAGGTGAGTAAAACGTGTGTACTCCTAAAACCCCATACACATACATAATTACCTAGAGTATATATTTTGATTGATCTCATTCAACATTTTCATCACTTACTGAAGATCTGATAAAAGTCACATAGTAGTATCCCATCAGTCAAAAGCATGTTGAATTACCCAGACAGGAAGACCTAGTCAGCGACTCAACCCACTCAAGTGACGCACCCCTCCTAGGGACGGCATGGAAGAGCACCGGAAAGCCAGTGACTCAGCCCCTGTAATAGGGTTAGAGGCAGAGAATCCCAGTGGAGAGAGGGGAACCGGCCATGCAGAGACAGCAAAGGCAGTTCGTTGCTCCAGAGACTTTCCGTTCACCTTCACACTCCTGGGCCAGACTACACTCAATCATATGACCTACTGAAGAGATGAGTCTTCAGTAAAGACTTAAAGGTTGAGACCGAGTCTGCGTCTGTCACATGGGTAGGCAGACCATTCCATAAAAATGGAGCTCTATAGGAGAAAGCCCTACCTCCAGCTGTTTGCTTAGAAATTATAGGGACAATTAGGAGGCCTGCGTCTTGTGACCGTAGCGTACGTGTAGGTATGTATTGCAGGAGTAGAGACCAGAGAAGGCTCGGCCTCTGACTCCGACTTGCTGCTTAATGGGACCGGTTGAAAGTTTCTGTCGGCTGAATGAGTGACACCGGTTGACCATTCCTACAGCATTTCCCTCCAGAAGCCATGAGAAAGTTGTCTGGCTGTGGGGACCATGCGAGGGGATTTATACTTCTAACGTTACCATCTGTACTTACTGGTGGCACGGACGCTGTTTCATCCTTTTCTACACTGAAATTACCCTTGCCTAACGATTGCGTCTGAAGCTGGGCTAGCAGCACAGCTATCCTTGCCGTAATGCGATCGTTCTCCTGTATATTATGAGTACAGCGACTGCAATTAGAAGGCATCATGTTAATGTTACTACTTAGCTTCGGCTGTTGGAAGTCCTTGACGAACCATGTCCAGATAAAACGTCTGCAGTGAAAAAAGTTGGGTGAGGGAAAAACAAAAAATATAAACGGTAATTAAAAAGTAAAAAACGTAAAGTTGTCCGGTAGCAAAGTAAGTTTGGCAACCAAACCCTATGTAGACCTTTCCTGCAGTCAATGACCAAAAGCGCCCTCTTTGGCTCCATTTCAACCTAGATTTCAACAACATATCAACGGCAGGGTGATTTCAAAGTTTGGTTTATTTCCAATAAATTCACCTTCGTTGACAACTCAACATCAACTAAAATTGGATGTTGATTTGTTGTTGACGTCCGGTGTGATTGGATATGACACATTTGCACCACTAGTTAATTTCTAGATATGGCATTGCTTTTCCTTAGGGAACTGGATCACCCAAATCTCTCCAAGTTTATTGGTGGTTCCATTGAGGTCCCCTACGTCAGTATCATCACTGAGTACTGCCCCAAAGGAAGCCTGGCTGATGTCCTCCTGAATGAGGATGTGCCAATCAACTGGGGGTTCAGGTGAATGTCACGATATCAGCTTTTTCTACCATCTGTCTGAAGAGAGAATACTGCACTATGTAGGCCGGTTTCCTAGACATTAACCTAGTCCTGCACTAAAAGCATTTTCATTAAACATGCTTCTTAGTCTAGAACTAGGCTCAATATGTGTCGGGACCGTGATGTAATAGAACCATTTTTTTGTGTGTTCTTCATTTATGTTCTTTGTGTTCTTCATTTATGCTGGCACACAGGTTGTCCTTTGCTACTGACATAGCCCGTGGAATGGCTTATCTCCACCAACACAAGATGTTTCATGGCAGACTTCACTCAAGGAATTGCGTCATTGACGACCGCTGGGTTTGCAAAATCTCAGGTGATACAATTAAGACTTCCCTCTGTAGGAGTGTGTAGGCAGGCACCATATCTCAACATGACTTTATCTTCTACTGTTGTGTCCTTGAGCAAGGCACTTAACCCCTAACCTGCTCCAGAGGAACTCCTCTGCAGCTGACACTATTTTGTTTCAAGTATATATAATTGAAGTCGCAATTGAAGTCGGAAGTTTAAAACGTGTTTTTCAACCACTCCACAAATATCTTGTTGACAAACTACAGTTTTGGCAAGTAGGTTAGGACATCTCCTTTGTGCATGACACAAGTAATTTTCCCAACAATTGTTTACAGACAGATTACTTCACTTATTATTCACTGTATAACAATTCCAGTGGGTCAGAAGTTTACATACACTAAGTTGACTGTGCCTTTAAACAGATTGGAAAATTCCAGAAAATCGGCTAATTGACATCATTTGAGTCAACTGGAGGTGTACCTGTGGATGTATTTCAAGGCCTGCCTTCAAACTCAGTGCCTGGAAAAATCCAAAGAAATCAGCCAAGACCTCAGAAAAAAATTGTAGATCTCCACAAGTCTGGTTTATCCTTGGGAGCAATTTCCAAACGCCTGAAGGTACCATGTTCATCTGTACAAACAATAGTACGCAAGTATAAACACCATGAGACCACACAGGCATCATACCACTCAGGAAGGAGACGTGTTCTGTCTCCTAGAGATGAACGCACTTTGGTGCGAAAAGTGAAAATCAATCCCAGAACAACAGCAAAGGATCTTGTGAAGATGCTGGAGGAAACAGGTTAAAAAGTATCTATATCAACAGTAAAACGAGTCCTATTTCGACATAACCTGAAAGGCCGCTCAGCAAGGAAGAAGCCACTTCACCAAATCCGCCATATAAAAGCCAGACTACGGTTTGCAACTGCACATGGGGACAAAGATCATACTTTTTGGAGAAATGTCTGGTCTCTGGTCTGACGAAATAAAAATAGAACTGTTTGGCCATAATGACCATCGTTATGTTTTGAGGAAAAAGGGGGAGGCTTGCAAGCCAAAGAACACCATCCCAACCGTGAAACACGGGGGTGGCAGCATCATGTTGTGGGGCTGCTTTGTTGCAGGAGGGACTGGTGCACTTCACATAATAGATGGCATCATGAGAGAGCAAAATTATGTGGATATATTGAAGCAACATCTCAAGACATCAGTCAGGAAGTTAAAGCTTGGTCGCAAAAGGGTCTTCCAAATGGACAATGACCACAAGCATACTTCCAAAGTTGTGACAAAATGGCTTAAGGACAACAAAGTCAAGGTATTGGAGTGACCATCACAAAGCCGTGACCTCAGTCCTATAGAAAATGTGTTGGCAGAACGGAAAAAGCGTGTGCGAGCAAGGAGGCCTACAAACCTGACTCAGTTACACCAGCCTTGTCAGGAGGAATTGGGCGAAATTCACCCAACTTATTGTGAGAAGTTTGAGAAAGGCTACCCGAAATGTTTGACCCAAGTTGAACAATTTAAAGGCAATGCTACCAAATACCAATTGAGTGTATGTAAACTTCTGACCCACTGGGAATGTGATGAAAGAAATAAATGCTGAAATAAATTATTTTTTCTACTATTATTCTGACATTTCACATTCTTAAAATAAAGTGGTGATCCTAACTGACCTAAGACAATGAGTTATTACTAGGATTAATTGTCAGGAATTGTGAAAAACTGAGTTCAAATGTATTTGGTGTATATAAACTTCAGAGATTTGGAACAACATAAGAAAGAAAAGGCAACATTTATTTCACAAAGGACAATTAAAATGTTATTGTATTGTAACATATTATGTTTGGTTTACATTAGTAAGTACACAGGACCAGTAAAACATCAAAAGAAAACATTTGAAAATGTAATTTATCCTGTGTTGTTCCAGACTATGGCCTGACAGCCTACAGAAAGGATGACTTTGAGGTAGTCAGTAATGGGTTCCACTGTGAGGATACCTACCGTATATACTATGCCCCTGAGGTCCTCCTGGGAAGCAGCTCTAATGTCACTCCGGCTGCTGACATTTACAGGTACTGTAGCCCAACTGCGACAGCTATTATATAGTTGCACCATGGGGATAACCATGTTTGGGGCTAATTCCATTTCAATTCAGTCAGTTGAAAAGTAACGAGGGAAATTCAAATTTGACTTCGTGAATTTACAGTTGAAATGGAATTAAGCCCGACCCTGGTGAAAACAATTGTATTTACTGTATGTAATATTATTGTGCTGGTATGGTAATGACTTAAATACTAGACCATGGACATGTTGTTTAAATCAGCACACACAGTACCTGCACGTTTTTCATCCAAAGTGATTTACTATATGTCAGTAGTTTTATGCTATGCTAAATTGAGTCTCAGACATGTAGGCTATAAAAGAGCATGCATGACAAATCTGGGATATGGTGATACCATCTGTATGATCTCGTGTTATTAGATGTGTTCAATGGTTTCTGTGTCTTCTCCTCCCCAGCTACTCTATCATCTTAGTTGAGATTGCCACTCGCTCTGACCTCCTTTCAGTAAGTATGATACAAAGATAATACTAATGATAATGACCTTTGACCAGGCACGCTTAGGTTTTTGTTTAACATTTTTTTCTATGAACACCTCTCCGACAGGACCAAACAGAGGGCGTGAAGTTGGATATCATGTGGCGTCCTTCCCTGCCTGAACTGAAAGCTGGGAAAGCGGATACTGATTGTCCTGACCGGGGAGATTACTGTGAGGTCTGTGACAAAATCCACTGACATTTGCCGTGGCTTATTATTTAATATACTTTGTCCAATGATTCAGATCTATTCATTTAAGCACTTTAAGGAGCATTTTACACCCAAATATTTTTTTTACCTTGTATTTCTTTGTTCATGTTTGTGTATGTCACCATTCAAGTTTTGGGGTAAAATCCTTCAGTTGTACTGTAAGTGTGCCAAAGATGCAATTTTTTTTTTGTATCTCTACTCTAATACTTCAACAGCTGATCAAGAAGTGCTGGTCTCAAAATGTCACATTGAGGCCGACTTTTGAGCAGGTGAAGAAGATGCTGGATAAAATGAACCCACACAAAGTCAGCCCTGTGGACATGATGATGAATCTGGTAATGCTATGATATAACATTTGGCCACTTAAAGGATGAGTAAGTTATTTCAGTAGCTAACAAATTCATTACTTACCAACAGCTGCAAATCTCAATTAAACTACATATTGTTTTGAAGTTCCCTTTCCTTACTTTTTCTTAATACACAATCGTTAATCTAGCAAACCAATTTTGTGGGTCAGAGTGCAGTATTTATTTTGTTTCATAGCACAAACACTTGCTCGCAAGTTTCTCACACTGCCTTTAGCCTGGGCCTCCCTGGAGATGCATCCAGGTGCAGCCCCGAAGCAGCTTGCGCTCCCTTTCCTATCCTCCTTTCTGAGTGAGATTCCTTTCCTGACTTCTTTTTCATTTCCTGGCCATGGTTAAATCCCTACCACATACTGTACATGTGAACTCATTTTCTTTCTAGATTGCCCTTTTCTCCTTCACTATAATGGGGGATCCTGTTTTCTGCAAACAATGCTTGAAGTACCCCGGTCGGCCTTGAAATTCGTGGATTGAATGAGGGGGGCAGTCATTCTCCCCTGGTTCTCCCCCGGTTTAGCGTAACAGCTCAAATGGCTTTGAAAAATACGATTTCAGCTAATCGGGAGAAGTAGGCCTATCTAAGAAAATAACTACATTGGGCATTCACTAATCATAAATCATTTTTAAGTGATAATGCCCTCGAAGCTGGTGTTTGGAGGATATATTGGCATTGTTAGGCCTGAGACGAAGTCGAGGTCAAACCGTGCCAATATATCCTCCAAACATCGGCTTCGAGGGCATTATCACTTTTTTACAACGGGTTACCAACATATTCAAATAATGATAGACTTATTTTCATTAAAAACGTTATTTTGATTAATTTATTCATATTATTTCATCCTTCCACCAGGTATAGTCTTTTTTTTTTCACCAGGTATAGTCCAGACACAATTCTAGGGTTGCTACCCAAGCCGGCTGGTGTTGTTCTGTATCTATGGACCCAGTCGTTCGTTCTAAATGTTCCATTTTCATACGGGCTAGCAATGTTCTTATCCATTGCTTGCTAGCTAGCCAACTATGGCTAAAATGTACAGCCAGAATAACAGAAAAGTAGCTTCATTTGCATTTGTTTAACTGTTTTCTAGTGACATTTATTTGGATACATACATAACAATAAGCTAATGAGGCGCGATTTCACCTGGCATAGAAAATGTGCTCACTCGTCAGGACACTTGTTCAGAGGAGCTAGCCAACACCACAGCTAACACAATCACTTCAAATTGACGCTGGAAGGACTCTAAACTACAGTAGCTGCACTTCATTTCGTTTGACCTTTTTTTTCTTCAAATTACGTTTCTTTGTATATATCCATAAAAATGATGCCAGCTGATTCATGATTTAGACTTACTGAGAAACGTTGCCTATCTGTCTGTTTCGTCCCGACTCGTTCATTGCAACGGGACAACTGGAGATCGAATTTGATTATTGAAATAATGTTGCAAATGTTGGAGAGACAGACAGACAGCAAGGTTTATACGAATCTCCACTGTTGAAAACTAAATGCTAGTCTAAAAGAAATGCGAGATAATGTCTAAATGTTATTTATAGTGGAGATCAAGTTTATAACTGGCCTAGCTGGGATGATGAGAGTGGATTGCGCAGTCAGATGGAACAAAGTAAACGGGCATTTTAACGTCATAGATTTAGCCGGTGGTAATTTGTGGAATAGACACTGTCTGGAATGCGCTTTTCACCAGCATTCAGGATTAGACCCACCCGTTTTATTAACATATAACAGAAACATTGGTATATTTGTGGACAAAATTCTAATTTATGGCTCTAGTCAATCTGCGTTGCTGAAGCGTTACTGATTGTGTGATAGAAATGTAACGGTCATTTCCGATTGAGCCGACTTAAGCAGCATTTACCGTGAATCTCCGTTAACGTGGAAACATTTCCTTTAAATTTCTATCACGCTGTAATGCTGACCTTCCTCCATACAGATTGAATAGAGTCCGTACTGAACCTTTAAATCAAAATGTTATATATTTGGAGAAGGAAAATCAGCAGACTGATTATTATGTTTATCACAATACATGTCATGAATATCACAAATCTGTAATATAAAATCATGTGGACTTTAGATCTAAATGGAGATCCGTTGTGTATGGATCTCTGGAACTGCTTTCTAATGAGCAACTTACAGTATATGTTCTTATACGTACAGTGCATAACATGATGTCTGTTACAATTCTAGATGGAAAAGTACAGTAAGCATTTAGAGGCCATTGTAGCGGAGCGAACACAGGATCTTCTCCAAGAGAAACAAAAGACAGACTGTTTGTTATACAGTAAGTACATGAAACCACAAATGGTCCACGATATGGCTTCTTACACTATATATACAAAAGTATGTGGACACCCCTTCAAATGAGTGTATTCTGTTATTTTAGACACACTTGTTGCTAAAGGGTGTATAGAATTGAGCATACAGCTATGAAATCTCCATAGACAAACAATGACAGTAGAATGGCCTTACTGAAGAGCTCAGAGATTTTCAACGTGGCACCGTCATAGGATGCTACCTTTCCAACAAGTCAGTTGGTCAAATCTCTGCCCTGCTAGAGCTGCCCCGGTCAACTTTAAGTGCTGGTATTGTGAAGTAGAAACTTCTAGGACAAATAACAGCTCAGACTCAAAGTGGTAGGCCACACAATCTCATAGAACGGGACCACTTTAGTGCTAAAGTGCGTATCGCGTAAAAATCGTCTGTCCTCGGTTGCAACACTCACCACCGAGTACCAAACTGCCTCTGGATGCAACTACAGCACCACACACAAGCTTAACATCACCATGCGCAATGCCAAGCATCAGCAGGAGTGGTGTAAAGTTCACCGCCATTGGACTCTAGAGCAGAGGAAACCCATTCTCTGAAGTAATGAATCACGCTTCACCATCTGGCAGTCTGACAAACAAATCTGGGTTTGGCGGATGGCAGGAGAACGCTACCTGCCCCAATGCATAGTGCCAACTGTAAAGTCTGGTGGATGAGGAATATTGGTCTGGGTCTGTTTTCATGGTTCGGGCTAGTATGACAATACACAAAGCGAGGTCCATACAGAAAAGGTTTGTCGAGATCGGTGTGGAAGAAATGGTCTGCTCTGCACAGTCCTCACTTCAATCCCTTCGGGATGAATTGGAACACCGACTGCGAGACAGACCTAATCGCCCAACATCAGTGCCTGACCTCACTAATGCTCGGGGCTGAATGGAAGCTAATCCCCGCAGTAATGTTCCTCTAGTTCATCTAGTGGAAAGCCTTCCCAGAAGAGTGGAGTCTTTTATAGCACAAAAGCGAACCAACTCCATATTAATGCCCATGATTTTGTAATGAGATGTTTGACGAGCAGGTGTCCCCATGCTTTTGGTCATGTAGTGTATTATGTGTGGTGTTGCCTCCACTGTCATCTAGTGGTAAAGAAGTAGAATTTACCACAATGACAACATAAATGCTCCCAAAATACATTTGGATGTTGCTATATGCTGTTTTTAACGTTTTGAAGAGAAAGAGTTGTTTGAATACAAAGCCATTGGTTACACCAATGACCAGCATATCTATATTCAACAAAATTCCTGAATGAAACAGTTTAAAAGGCAGGAAAATGTTTTGAATCTTAAGTTACTTCTTGTCACCAGGTATGTTACCAAAGCCGGTGGCCGATGACCTTCGTCAGGGTCGCACAGCAGAGGCTCAGAGCTACTCCAATGCCACAGTCTACTTCAGGCAGGTGTCATTTGTAGGGCCAAGAGTTTTTCCTAATCAGGTCACGTGATCTGGAAAAACTCTTGGCTCTAGTCATAAGAGAGTGCAGTATTGTGGTACATCCACATTAGTTCATGTATTGTGTCCTATGGCGGTGTTGAATTCGGTTTTTATTTGTACATTAAGAGAGTTCTATCCAGATTCCCTCCCAGCTGTCACTGTCTACCTTTTCAAATTTAGAGATGAGTAACATTTCTTTCTCCTTGTTGGCAGTGACATTGTGGGTTTCACAGAGCTCTCTGGCTCAAGCACTCCTCACCAGGTGGTGGACTTTCTAAATCAGCTCTACACCACGTTTGATGACATCATTGATAATTATGATGTCTACAAGGTGGAGACTATAGGAGACGCTTGTAAGTATGATGGCAAATAATCTGTCTCTGCTTCCATCCATCTGTTTGTGACTGCCTGTCTGTCTCCATCAATCTGTCCATCCTTCTGTCTGTTAGTTCGTCTGTCCACCCATCCATGTGTGTGTGTTTGGGCATTGTTATCAAGATTGATCTAAATGTGTCTGCCCCTCCAGACATGGTGGTCTCTGGTGTTCCCAATGAGAATGGCATAAACCATGCGGGGGAGATCGCCAGCATGGCTCTGGGTCTGGTCAATGTTTGCCATGCCTTTAAAATCCCACACAAACCCACCACGCAGTTGAGGATACGAGCTGGCATACACTCAGGTAAACAAGTCCAACTGGATACAAACCTTGTGATGTCTCACTGTTTGAGTGGAATAATTGTAATAATTGGTAATAATGGTAAAAATATCTAACTCAATTGCATCTGGTCTGCCCTTGTTGAAATGTTAGGCAGTTTTGCTAACGGAATGTAAAATGTATTTTGTGCTATGTATTCAATCTGAAATTAAAAAATGTGTGTTTTCACATGTTTAAATCCTACTTGTATTTGTGATAGGTATTTTCATATTGAATGCACCGAGCTGTCTGTTTGAACTACTGGCACAAAGCTCGGACACCCATGCATACCCCACTAGAGGTCTCTTCACAGTCCCCAAGTCCAGAACAGACTATGGGAGGCGCACAGTACTACATAGAGCCATAACTACATGGAACTCTATTCCACATCAAGTAACTCACACAAGCAGTAAAATAATATTTGAAAGAAACAGATAAAAATACACCTTAAGCAACACAAACATAGGCACATAAATATAAACACACGATAACATACGCACTATACAAACATGTGCACATGAATTTTGTGTTATAGATATGTGGTAGTAGAGTAGGGGCCTGAGGGCACACAGTTAATATGATGTGAAATCTGTTATGAATGTATTGTAATGTTTTTTGCCTTGGCAGCAGCTAATGGGGATCCATAATAAATCAAATACAAATACATCCCCACAGGACCTGTAGTTGCTGGTGTCGTGGGAACCAAAATGCCACGGTATTGCTTATTCGGTGATACAGTGAACACAGCATCGCGGATGGAATCAACAAGCGAAGGTACTCAAAGATCAAATACAACCCTTGAGTATATCAATTTAAACTCTGTGAGAGTGCAGTTTGTAGGCCAAAGTAACAGTGAAATATTCTGATTCTTTACCTGATTCAGGGTCTTTAACAGGCCAACTGACTCTACAGACCACTCAGCCTGGCTAAGGTTGAGCATATTGTTCATGGGCTGGGTGGCAGCTGAGGTTGCCATTGGTGGGGCACCGATTTAGCCCCTCTGCCTTTATGCCAAGCTGGATTTTCTCTGTCTGTGCTCTTCAGCACCCTGCAGAGGGGTTACATCACGAGAGAGAGCCGTTCTCCTCACTGAGCTCTTATAATCCCCGGGAACCAAGCAAAAAATGACAATGAGGGTAGAAAACAGTGACCCTCGTGCTGCAGTGATTTTAAAACCTGAAACAGTGGCTTTTAGGCTACTACATGAAAATATATTATTTCTCATGTGATAGGGCAGGATGCACAACATTACTTTTGTCGTACTGAATTACTTGTTGTACAATGTTACTTTTCTAACACTGTATTTGCCTTTTGTATATTGTCATTTATAATCCAGCTAGTATAAAACAAAGTGCGATTCTGTCCATAGCTCTGAAGATCCAGGTCAGTGGAGCCACTGCTGACCTGCTAAACACACTGGGAGGTTACACTCTGATCTGCCGAGGATCACTAAACGTCAAGGTAAGATAATCAGCCATTTCCCACTCATTAGTATCGATAAGGACACAGTTGCCAAGGGTTAATGAGGAGAAAATCTAGCCTGGTCCCAGATCTGTTTGTGCTGTCTTGTCAACTCCTGGTCATTGTCTTTGCCCAAAAATGGGTTTGACAACTCCTATGGTCGTTGTTTGGGAAAGACAGTGGCCATATGCAAGACGGCCTATGAAATACAAACTGTATCCAACAATAGTGTTGTCATATCACCTTCTCACACTACTAGTTTGACCTTATTTAAGAATGCTCCTAGTTAGCAAATTTACAATATAGTATTATCTGTCTGTTCTGTGAACTGCGATTGTCGGTTAAAAAAAAGTGGTGTGCTAAGAGTGTGCTATGTTAAGGACATTTTTTGACTTGGCCATGGTGGTTGCTGTAGAAATCTTGCCAAAAACAAAAATGTATTATATTCACCCCCTCCGTCTCATGGGCTGGTATTCATGCAGTCACGAAGACCTTTGATTTGAAGGGAGGGAGGGAGTTAGTAGAGGGTGGACAGAGAGGGGGGGCAAGTGGATCCCATGGGATGGGGCCCACGGTTCATACTCATTGAAAGACTGCATGTCTCCATTAGGGAGCGGCCTCAGCTGCCTTGTGCTTGTCCCTTACCAACCCTAATGGCCCTCATTTAGTATTTACAAGGACACACACATGCTCCCCAAATACAGCCCCTTTCTCAGGAGGGAGAAAAAGCAAAACAACATTCATTGGTCTTGATAGGCTGTCAGACATGTCAGGCATACAGTATGCTGCTTTTGGATGGTGTATGACCTACAAGTTTAGCCTCCATTTCTTTGTATCAACGATACTGCTCTTTGTTTGTAAAGGGAAAAGGTGAAATGACGACATGGTGGCTGGAAGCAAAGAAAGAAGAATCCTCTGACCCACTCCTCAGATCCACCGAGTTCAGAGGAGTCCCTGTGCCAGTTAGCAACTAGCCAACTACTAGCCTTCATAGTCTCTGTCTGCATAATATATGGACCACAGTTTGTGTTTAACAGCTGTATTGTGCAATTGATATCAAATATATTTCTATACTGCCCGAGAGTCTTGGAGCTGTATTGTGAGTTTGTACAGTGATTTTATGTTCTGGCAGTTATTGTATTTATTCATATCCATATGGTGGATATATACTTGATATGTGCACTCATATTATACACTGCTCCAAAAAATAAAGGGAACACTAAAATAACAGATCCTAGATCTGAATGAATTAAATATTCTTATAAATTTTTTTTTTTTTTACATAGTTGAATGTGCTGACAACAAAATCACACAAAAATTATCAATGCAAATCAAATGTATCAACCCATGGAGGTATGGATTTGGAGTCATTACTCAAAATTAAAGTGGAAAACCACACTACAGGCTGATCCAACTTTGATGTAATGTCCTTAAAACAAGTCAAAATAAGGTTCAGTAGTGTGTGTGGCCTCCACGTGCCTATATGACCTCCCTACAACACCTGGGCATGCTCTTGATGAGGTGGCTGATGGTCTCCTGAGGGATCTCCTCCCAGACCTGGACTAAAGCATCCGCCACCGCCAACTCCTGGACAGTCTGTGGTGCAACGTGGCGTTGGTGGATGGAGCGAGACATGATATCACAGATGTACTCAACTGGATTCAGGTCTGGGGAACGGGCGGGCCAGTCCATAGCATCAATGCCTTCCTCTTGCAGGAACTGCTGACACACTCCAGCCACATGAGGTCTAGCATTGTCTTGCATTAGGAGGAACCCAGGGACAACCGCACCAGCATATGGTCTCACAAGGGTTCTGAGGATCTCATCTCGGTACCTCATGGCAGTCAGGCTATCTCTGGCGAGCACATGGAGGGCTGTGCGGCCCCCCAAAGAAATGCCACCACACACCATGACTGACCCACCGCCAATCCGGTCATGCTGGAGGATGTTGCAGGCAGCAGAATGTTCTCCACGGCATCTCCAGACTGTCACGTCTGTCACATGCGCTCAGTGTGAACCTGCTTTCATCTGGGAAGAGCACAGGGCGCCAGTGGCGAATTTGCCAATCTTGGTGTTCTCTGGCAAATGCCAAACGTCCTGCACGGTGTTGGGCTGTAAGCACAACCCCCACCTGTGGACGTCGGGCCCTCATACCACCCTCATGGAGTCTGTTTCTGACCGTTTGAGCAGACACATGCACATTTGTGGCCTGCTGGAGGTCATTTTGCAGGGCTCTGGCAGTGCTCCTCCTGTTCCTACTTGCACAAAGGCGGAGGTAGCGGTCCTGCTGCTGGGTTGTTGCCCTCCTACGGCCTCCTCCACGTCTCCTGATGTACTGGCCTGTCCCCTGGTAGCACCTCCATGCTCTGGACACTACGCTGACAGACACAGCAAACCTTCTTGCCACATCTCGCATTGATGACCCATCCTGGATGAGCTGCACTACCTGAGCCACTTGTGTGGGTTGTAGACTCCGTCTCATGCTACCACTAGAGTGAAAGCACCTCCAGCATTCAAAAGTGACCAAAACATCAGCCAAGAAGCATAGGAACTGAGAAGTGGTCTGTGCTCCCCACCTGCAGAACCATTCCTTTATTGGGGGTGTCTTGCTCAATGCCTATAATTTCCACCTGTTGTCTATTCCATTTGCACAACAGCATGTGAAATGTATTGTCAATCAGTGTTGCTGCCTAAGTGGACAGTTTGATTTCACAGAAGTGTGATTGACTTGGAGTTACATTGTGTTGTTTAAGTGTTCCCTTTATTTTTTTTTAGCAGTGTATATTGTAATGGAGATGGATGGGGGAGAGGGAATAAGCACAAAATTAGATTAGCCAGTGTGGAATTCAAACCACAAGACACATGATTTTTTCTTGCGTCTCTAACATTGCCGCCAACAAGTCTAATGACCACCAGAATCACACCCCAAATGCCATAGGATATCTGGAAAATAATCCATTGCAGAGAGGTAGTCTAATTGTCCGCATAGTCCAATATGGTGAATTGAAATGCACAGTGTTGTAGCATATAATATATTCTGATATTATCTTTACCTGATTTGATTCCATGTGTAAAATACTGTAAGCACGTTATTGTTCTGTATTGCTATGTAGCGCCTTTTGTTGGTAGGGAGGTTGTGTTTTCTGTTGCATTTCCCACACACCTCATTGCTACCAAAATAAGAATTAAACTGTGATCCTTCTGAATTTCTTCACTTCGTTATAACATGTTTCTCATCTGGTGCAACACAAATAATACATAATTTGGCATTATAAACTGGGGGGTTCGATCCCTGAATGCTGATTGGCTGACAGCTGTGGTACATCAGATCGTATACCACAGGTATGACAAAACATTTATTTTTACTGCTCTAATTACGTTGGTAACCAGTTTATAATAGCAATAAGGCACCTTGGGGGTTGGGGTATATGGCCAATATACCAGGGCTAAGGGCTGTATCTAAGAACAGCCCTTAGCCGTGGTATATTAGCCATATACCACAACCCCTCATGACTTATTGCTTAAATAAACCATTCAAAATATATGACAAAAGTATGTGTTATTTACAATGTTACTACAATTGAAACTTGACACATTACATTTAAGGTTTCTCTCCTGATGGCAGCTACATGTCTGCTTGACCCAGAACAAAATAAAACAGACATTGCCTGTGTGATGAACTGTTGTGACATTGCAGATACAATAGTGGTGATGCACCACTATGCACCCTCACTCTCAGTGAAAAGCATTGCACTAATCTAGCTTCAACAGCCTACCATTCACATGCAGTGTTGACAGATATTTTTTGTATTAGTAAATTCATGGAAAATGTGTTTCTACACCAGCCCTGTTCCTGGAGAGCTACTGTCCTATAGGTTTTCACTCCAAAAACCTACAGGAAAGTAGCTCTCCAGGAACAGGGTTGTGATATGGTCCCTTTATTGTACACAAGGATTGGGTGAAAGAGCAAAAGCAGGCTACGTCATTGCAACCTTTTGAAATCATGCTTCAAACATCTTCAAACATGCGATTGCTTGCTGAAAGTGTAGTTTGGGAATTTGTCGAAAATATTATAGGTTTGCAACCAATCGAGTAAGGAGGTGTTGGTTGCCTGACAACGCAGTAGCCAATCCCTGAGGTGTTTAGTTAGTCAGCTCCGGAGTCTACAGGCCAAGCAAGCTCGTCAGGCGGGTTATGCGTTTTTTTCCGAGGGTACCTTCATGATGATATAACACGTAGGTTAAGTTTTATTACACGTCACCTGTAGAATGTTTTATGTAGGAGACATTCGCATATCCCTTGGTCTAGATATTGGCGTAATGTTAGTAGCTTGCATGCTAACTCTACTGTACCTGGTTTGACCGTTCAAACAAGTCATCGTTAGCGAGCTAGCTACTGAGGCGTTAAAATCTGTCCTGCAAACGATATTAACTGCGCTGTTAGACGAGCTATATATGAGTGCTCCAGCTTGTTGTCTTGCTAGCTACCCCTTGCCCATTGTTCTACAACGGGCTGGTGAAAACAAGCATCTGTGTTTGGTTAAGACGCGTCCATATGTTTAGCACAGTTTTTAATATATATATATATGTTTTTTTTTTTCATGTTTAGCACAGGTGTCTTGTGGTGAGGAGTTTTGTTAAGAGCCGCGACGCTCTGTCTAAATATACACGCATCGCTTGCGCCACGGTTTTGGAAGACCTTTCATACTGGCGATTTTTTTCTTCTTCCTAAAACAAAATGTTAAATTAATACACAACTTTATAGAGTTAAGGTTCCCACATGACCATATTTCAGAATCAGACGATATTAGCTAAAAATGCCAAAGCCGTTATCTGCCTGATGTCTAGTTTAAAGCCGATGTAAAAAAACGATGTCAAAGCTGACGTGCATGCCTATATAACATAGGTACACAAAGTAATGACGCCACATAAAATGTTGCGCTACATGTTCAACACAGCATTCCTAACCCAGCCCACAATGTCTACTCTGTGGATCGAGCAGTCAACAAGTCAAGCAGTCATTTGAAAGAGTAAGAACATTTCAGCGAGACAACTCAAAGGCGAAATCCATTAACTCCAAGACAATGGAATTCATTGCCCTTGACAATCAACCATTCTCTGTCGTGGGTGATGTTGGCCTTAGCGACTGGTCGAGCACCGGTACACACTATCGTTACCAAGTGCGCTATTGTTACACAGTAATAGCGCCACTGCTTTTCGCTTCACTGATTTGATTGGTTACTAATAATATCATTTAAAATCACTCCAATTGTGTCCTATATGTGTTTAGACACGGTGACCATTTACGGTGTCATGCACAAAGTAGATGTCCTAACCGACTTGCCGTTTGGGTCTTTGGAACGCCATTTGGGTCTTAGCTTGTCAACACTATTTGACACGTCAAATAACACTGTTCTTTTATAGAATGTTGTATGTTCTGAATAGAGGTCGGCCGATTATGATTTTTCGATACCGATTTATTGGAGGACAAAAGTGGCCGATACCGATTAATCGGACGATTTTTACAATGTTTTTAAAATGTATTTGTAGTAATGACAATTATAACAATACTGAATGAACACTTTTAACTTAATATAATACATCAATAAAATCAATTTAGCCTCAAATAAATAATGAAACATTTTCAATTTGGTTTAAATAGTGCAAAAACAAAGTGTTGGAGAAAAAATTAAAAGTGCAATATGTGCCATGTAAGAAAGCGAACGTTTAAGTTCCTTGCTCAGAACATGAGAACATATGAAAGCTGGTGGTTCCTTTTAACATGAGTCTTCAATATTCCCAGGTAAGAAGTTTTAGGTTGTAGTTATTATAGAAATTATAGGACTATTTCTCTCTCTACCATTTGTATTTCATATACCTTTGACTATTGTATGTTCTTATTAGAGGTCGACCGATTAATCGCAATGGCCGATTAATTAGGGCCGATTTCAAGTTTTCATAACAATTGGAAATCGGTATTTTTGGGTGCCGATTTGCGGAATTTTTACATTGGTTATTTATTTTTTATACCTTTAGCCAATCGGCCATTCCGATTAATCGGCAGACCTCTAGAAACAACATTAATAATAATAATAATAATATATGCCATTTAGCAGACGCTTTTATCCAACCAGTTTGTGCCCAGTGGGATAACTCAATCAGATGGAAGGAATTCGGCTGTGCAGTTATACCTAAACCACTGGGCAAAAACCTGATTGAATCAACTGTGTTTCCACGTAATTTCAAACCCCAAAATATGTGACGGCGTTGAATCAACGTGAAAGATTCATTTGATTTGTAAGAAGTCATCAACATAAGGGCATTTAGACTTTTTTTTCACCCAACTTTTAACCTAGGCCTAAATCCAATGACGTTGAATCCACGTTAGTTGACAACTCAACCAATTGTAAATCAAAACTAGACATTGAACGGACGTCTGTGCCCAGTGGGCAGGATTTATCAAGTTAATTAACAGTCAGTTTATTAAGTGTCTGACTTGCCTAAATAAGCTTGGTAGGTTCACCATCTGTCCAGTAGATTCAATTAGATTAAGTGTCACCAGAAGGTCCTGGTGGTTTGGGTGGTAAAGCAATATAAATTATTGAAACAATCCCAACATGCATAAATTGTTTTCCCACTTCCTAAAATTGTATTTTTTGTTTTGTTATTGTGATTTTGTTTACTTCAATTTCATTTTGTTGACCCATTTCAAATTTAACAAAGCCTACATTTTATAGCCCTAGGCTAACCCTACAATTATTCATTTCCTCAGTGCTTGTCTGGTCAACTGTTTTTGAAAGGGTAGCCTACAAGCCATTGGTTGTTTTAATTGCACAAGGGACTGTCTGTTTCTTTAGATAAAATACCATATTATGTCTCTTGGATTAGGCTGGTGATAAGAGTATGAGGAGATGGTATGTAGCTATTCCATTTGTTAATAGCTTAACTTCATTGGTAAAATTGTGTATTGCCCAGTTTCTTTGCTCTGACTTGGTGGTTCCTTCTTTCCTCAACCACATTTGTAGTTGTACAAATCATATGCTATAACATGCTAATATAGAATACTAATATGTAGGTTTATTTGATGTGCAAAAAACATCAGTGCCTTAAACTGCAATTCAACCTTTGGATTCTTACAATGACGATATGAATCCCGGCCTGTGTTGCTGTAGAACTGGTGCCTGCTGAGATAAAGGATTTGGCTTTGTCCCTTCCTAATAAGCTCCCCACACTCCCCTGTTCTTTAGGCTATTGCATGTTTCCATCCCTCCTTGTAGACGTCCTTCGTCCCTAGTAATCCCGCGTCCACTTGTTGAATGTGCACTGCTAATCTATTATCTGCCCCTCTATTTCAGGAGCTGTCTGCGTAGGCCATTCTGTGAGCTGCATGTATCCTGGGAGGTAGCGGATGATCCAGACACATTCAGTGTGTTCTGAAGCACCGCTGCCCTGAGGGAGTCTGGAGGACTGCAGCGATGCCAGAATCTTCACTTGGTGAGTATTACATTGACCTTATGTACCGCTTGTGGTTTTCATTGAAATTGTGATGCACTTTTTCAGCTTTGTGTAGTTTGATTATGATTCTCCATCTGTCACTCCACTAGTAGTATAGAGCTAGCCTACTTAGTGAAAGATGCAGTGATGAGTAGCTAGGCTGCTACTGTCTCATTTTTCTGGTGCTCTACATAAAGTAAAGCCTCATGTGTAAAGGAGAAGATTAAATTGACAGAAATAGCAGATTAATGCTATTTTAAGGTTGTGTGCCCATAGTAACCTCAATTCCAAAATTCACTCGTAAAAGGAATGCCTCATTGCCTTTCTGTTATCACGAAGATATTATACTATCTATGCATACTATTTTGCTTCCCAATAGTCCACCACAGTAGACGCGTCCATAATACCCAGAAAAACACCGAAATGGTTCTAGTGTTAATTTTTTTGCATTACATTTTTACATTGCAATAAAACAGATATTTTTTTATTGTGTGTTTGGTGCAGGCTTACCTTGGCGCAACGTTTTGTAATTTGTGTAATTCTCTCTCGAACAATGTGAGTTTTATCAATATATTCACCTCAATTTACTCCAAAAAATGTGCAATGCTAATTATTGATAAGTTACCTGGCCCGAGAGAGATTTTTGCGGTCATCAAAATGTCGCGCCAGGGTAACCCTACATGAAGTAGTTCTAAAATCCCAGATGGAAAAATGTAATAGTGAAAAAACTATTGAAACATTTTCTGGGTTTTATGACTCATACTGTTGTACTCAATGTCATTTTCTGTTCCCAGAATTTTGTATTTATTTCATGCTAATGATTCAAAATTAGACTGACAATAAGGTTGGAATTCAAGTGTTTCTAATAGCCCTGGATTTTCACTCAGTTTTTATACTGTAGCCTATTGGGTGTTTCAACCATGTTGAAGGAGAATTTTACTATTTAGGGCTTTAATCTGTATTTTCTATGTATATTAAATAAGGGTCCTGAATCTTACCCCATCAGCAATTGACTTCCTCAAACTCAGTACTCTGAACTCAGGAGTTCAGGGCATCCAAAACGTGAACAAAGGCTTCAAAAACACCCAAATACGTAATTTTACAAACGGCAAAGCTCTCACGAACATTTCTGACTATGAATAAGAGGATGAAGTCGAATTTGCAGGTGAACCTTATTTCTTTGAACCGGAATACACAGACGAGGAGCTTCAACAGATGGAGGATGACCGAGAAAGGAGAGAGACAGAGCAGGCAGAGGCTCAGGCTTATAATCATCAAGCATCCGAGGCCCGACTCAGGACATCTGGGGGCTAGTGCTGTACCTGAGGGCAATGCCAAGCAATGCCCACTGAGAACTGGTGTCTTTGCTGCCCAGATTGGGACCTGCTTATGCCACCCTTGGAAAATCTATGTGTCTGGCGACGAGAGAACGTTGACCCGCGAGCCCACCCTACTCTGTGTAACCAGTGACAATAACTTTCCAGCCCTCATTAACCCGGCAGTTTTAGAAACTTTTTCCATGTGCGAAAAATAAGCTGGAAGAAGAGACCTCGGCCAGGGGGACCAAATGTCCACCTGTCAATAAAGTAAGTACCGGTCGTTTTTAAGTGATAAATAGACTTCCCAGCATTACAGTATTCATAGGCTGTGTCAAATGTCATCCCTCACCCAAATGCTCACCAGTAGGCCTACCTAGTGTTATTCTGCTTTAGCACAGATATTTATATTTATTAATTTTCTAGGCAATATAGACTTGTGGTCTTGGAATGGGGATTGAAAGGCAAATGACTTGGCGTTGGCCAGAGACGAGTGTTACTCAGTTGCATCGTCAGAATCATCTGCAACAAGTCTCCTTCACCCACCGGTGTCTACGTTGGATTCAAGGAGGCAGATGAAGCCTTCAGAATCCTTTGCACAATCTTCAACCGATGGCTCATATCCTTTCCCCTTCTATACTAGTGTATTCGGAAAGTATTCAGACCCCTTGACTTTTTCCACATTTCTTGCTACATTACAGCTGTATTCTAAAATTGATTAAATCATTGTATTCCCACATCAATCTACAAACAATACCCCATAATGACAAAGTGAAAACGGGTTTTTAGACCTTTTTGAAAATAAAAAACAGATACCTATTTACATAAGTATTCATACCATTTGCTATGAGACTCGAAATTGAGCTCAGGTGCATCCTGGTTCCATTGAACATCCTTGAGATGTTTTTTCAACTTTATTGTATTCCACCTGTGGTAAATTCATCTTTCCCTCAACCCTGACTTGTCTCCCAATCCCTGCCGATGGAAAAACATTCCCCAAAGCATGATGCTGCCACCACCATGCTTCACCGTAGGGATGGTGTCAGGTTTCCTCCAGACGTGACGCTTGGCATTCAGGCAAAAGTGTTCAATCTTGGTTTCATCAGACCAGAGAATCTTGTTTCTCATGGTCTGAGAGTCCTTTAGGTGCCATATGGCAAACTCCAAGCGGACTGTCATGTGCCTTTTTTTTTACTGAGGAGTGGCTTCCGTCTGGCCACATAAAGGCCTGATTGGTGCAGTGCTGCAGAGATGGTTGTCCTTCTGGAAGTTTCTCCCGTCTCCACAGAGGAACTCTGGAGCTCTGTAAGAGTGATCATCGGGTTCTTGGTCACCTCCCTGACCAAGGCCCTTCTCCCCTGATTGCTCAGTTTGGCTGGGCGACCAGCTTTAGGAGGTTCCAAACTTCTTCCATTTAAGAATGATGGAGGCCACTGTGTTCTTGGGGACCTTCAATGCTTCCCCAGGTCAGTGCCTTGACACAATCCTGTCTTGGAGCTCTACAGACCATTTCTCCAGCCTCATGGCTTGGTTTTTGCTCTGACATGCACTGTCAACTGTGGAACCTTATCAGTGATGGAAAAAGTACCCAATTGTCATACTTGAGTAAAGTTAAAGATACCTTTTTAATAGAGAATGACTCAAGTAAAAGTCACCCAGTAAAGTAATACTTCTGTAAAAGTATTTGATTTGATTTTAATTATACTCAAGTATCAAAAGTACAAATACAAATCATTTCACATTTCTTATATTATGCAATCCAGACGGAACGCTTTTCTTGTTTTTTAAATTTACAGATAGCCAGGGGCAACACTCAAACATAATTTACAAACAAATCATTTGTGTGAGTCCGTCAGCTCTGAGGCAGTAGGGATGAACAAGGGTGCTCTCTTGATAAGTGTGTGAATTGAACTATTTTCCTATCCTGCTAAGCATTCAAAATGTAACGAGTACTTTTGGGTATCAGGGAAAATGTATGGAGTAAAACGTACGTTATTTTCCAAGAGAATGTACCGTAAAAGTAAAAATATAAATCTTAGGGTAGAGATGCCACAAAAATCTTCTTAAATGTACTTTAAAGTATTTTTACTTAAGCACTTTACACCACTGGACCTTATATAGACAGGTGTGCCTTTCCAATCAATAGAATTTACCAGAGCCTGACTCCAATCAAGTTGCAGAAACATCTCAAGGATGATTATGGAAACAGGATGCACCTGAGCTCAATTTCACGTCTCAAAGCAAATGGTCTGAATACTTATGTAAATAAGGTATTTACGTTTTTTATTTTTAGTATATTTGCAAAAATATCTTTAAACCTGTTTTCGCTTTGTCATTATGGTGTGTGTGGATGGAGGGGGAAAAAAGAATTAATCAATTTTAGAACAAGGCTGTAACGTAACAAAATGTGGAAAAAGTCAAGGGGTCTGAATGCTTTCCAAATGCACTGTAAATAAGAGCTGACTCAGTGTTTCACCTTTCATCAGTGATGTTACTTTATTAGGTAGGTAGCTAGCATATCTCTTACCTCGATTTCAATTTCTGCTGCTCCTAGACAGGCCCGGCAACGTCTTTCAACGGTTGGTATTGTTGGATTCGGGGTTAAACTTGGAACATTGTTATATTCAGAAGTATAGGAACATTAGTTACAAAAGAGACATGAGGGGTGCCATAATGAAGCTTGGGAGGGGCTGAGTGCAGGGAAAACAATTGCATGTGACAGTACTGATAAGGGGAGAAACCGTTAGTCTCATATCACTTAGTTCCCTGCTTAACAAGAATAATGCAATGTTTAGAGATGAGGAGGAGACTCCACTCATAGTGGTGTATGAATACCACCACGGGGAAGCCATGTCTGTGTCTGAATTACAGCTGTATCGACCCTTTGGGGATAGTTAAACTTGGTTAAAACCTCTTAAAGCTAGGGGGCAGAATTTTCACTTTTAGATAAATAGCGTGCCCAATTTCAACTTCCTGCTACTCATGCCAAAAATATAAGATATGCATATTATTATATATTATTAGATTTGGATAGAAAACACTCTGGAGTTTCTAAAACTGTTTGAATCATGTCTGTGAGTATAACATAACTTTTTTTAGCAAGCAAAACCCCGAGGACTAACTGTTCAGATTATTTTTTATTCCCATCTCTGTTCACTATATTGCAATAGGAACCAATTTTCAGTTCCTACCGCTTCCACATGATGTCGCCAGTCTTTGGAATATGGTTGAGGTCTTATGAAGAAGTAGGCCAACTCGGAACTGGGGACACTTTTGTGAGTTGCGCAAGACGTGAAGAGCAGAGCTGGTTTCTTTTCGTTCATGTATTGAATACAGATTGCCCCGTCTACAATTTGATCGATTATTAACGTTTAAAAATACCTAACGTTGTATTACAAAAGTAGTTTGAAATATTTTGGCAAAGTTTATAGGCAACTTTTGAAATATTTTGTAGTGACGTTGTGTTTTTCTAAGCTGTTTTTTTCTGGATCAAACGAGCTTTATAAGTAGACATTTTCGATATGTAGCTTTGTGGTATATGCTAGTACCGTAAAGTTTAGAGTAAGTCCTGAGCAGGATAGATCCTGTATAAATCCTGTGGAGGGTAAGTCTCATACCTTTAAAGAGAGTACGTCTTGAGCAGGATAGATCCTGTGAAGGGTAAGTCTCATTGCTTTAAAGAGTGTAAGTCCCAAGCAGGATAGTTCCTGTAGAGGGTAACATTTCATAAATAAAGTCCCAAGCAGAAAACCTGTGGAGTGTAAAATCTCATAGAGAGAGGGGAAGTCCTGAATAGGGTAACCTGTGGAGGGTAAAAACCTAGTGTAACGTATATTGGCCAGACCCGTAAGAAGGGAGTCGCAGTGGCCGTGACAGCGCAGGGTGTGAGTGTGTGTGTGAAAGAGAGGTTCATTTTATGCCCTGTTGGGGTAGTGAACCATGGCAGATTATGTGGAAATAGGAAGACAAGTGTGAAAATTTTTGTTGTGAAGTGCTCAATAATAGTGAATACGGGAAAAAGCCATTAAGTCATCCGTGTTCTCCAGTAATACATTTCCAGACGCTATGGTATTGGTTCTAATACAAGGTATTAAGTGCCGTGACCTATTAATTGTTGTCCGGGGAAGTGTGTAGCGCGAATAATAGTTGTGTATTTTAGACGGGAGTGAAGAAATCCAAAACACACTTAACACCGTCGGGAGAGGTTAAGGAATAATAACTATTGATATGGTGACAAACGGCCCCGATTCTCCCTGTCATATGGAGCTAAAGGATTTTAATAAAGCCATGGAGGTGCTGAAAGAAGAACACAAGCATTCTAATACTTTGGCTCGAATATGGGAAAAGTTAGTGATATTGGGCAGTTTTAAGTATACTGTGGGGTTCGTTTTGGATGGGAATGTTTTGAACGATATTTAAATGCGTTCTGAAGGACAGGGAAAGAAAAGGGAGAGGAAATATTTTAATGGTGTCAAATGCCTGATCATCTCCACTAGAAATGATCAGAACAAGGGGGATTCCATTATAAAATGAATGAGAAACACCAGTCTCTATTCAAATTGTGCCATTACTTTATGAGATCATTATTATTTCTGTAAGGAGTTATAAAGAGTCGTAATTCTAAGTTGATTAGTTATTTGAATTTGTTTACTTTTGATTTAACATGTTGTTTTTGAGTCACATGTTCGGATGGGGAAAATGACCATTTCCCTGAGGTCCTGGTCTTTGGGTAAAGATGCATATAGAAGGGAAAATATAGGTTAATAAGGGATGACCGTGACTTGAAATGGATTGTGATATGTGTATTGCTGATTTCATTTTGTGTTTTTGTTTCAATACAAATTTCACCAGATTGGGATACTGGAGTGTGGGATTCTTCGAGGGGTTAGGGTGCTAACTTCGTGATCTGGTAACTTTTCTGAGAGGTCGTCAGTAGAACAAGGGAGTTATCATGGAAGGTGACGTCAGATCGTGTCTTAATGGATGGTAGGAATCATTTGACCACAAATAGTGTGTGTATGTGAACCTCAAAACCCTCCCTAACCGGCTGAAGAAAGAAGACAAAGGAGTGCAATGCGACACTGACTTTTAACACTTCTATCTGAGTCCGAGCCATAAACTGGGGTGGGGGAGGAGTGCTGAGAGTGCGTGTGGTGTGAGCGTGGAGAAAGAGAGAACAGCTCGGGTGAGAGACTCGTGTACGTGGGAGAAACGGATGTATCTACTTGGATATTGAAATCAGGACATTATCAAGGGCCATCGAAAGGGACAGGCAAGAGTTACATGTGTCACTGGGAAGATGAGCTGTAAACGATACCTGAAAAAGACACGCTAGAATGATAAGTGCAGGGAGAAGGAGTGGGGGGGGGTCTACACACTGCGAACAATTTAGACTATGGATGCATTGAGATACTGATCTTTCATTACCAGGCCAACGTGACAGGAAAACAGGGACGAAGGGGGTATCTAATTAGAACAGTTATTACCGACAATAAAACGGTTTTGTTTATAAATGTACATTCTAACAGGGATGATGTGTGCTAAGTTGAGAAGCTGGGATTCAAGTCCTATTCTTAAAGTAAGCACTAAGGAATGTAATTTTAAATTTGGTTTAAATTATTTATAGAATGTTTTAGTTATGATTTGGACACAGCGAGAGAGACTTGAAGGGTGGGGGCATTGCTAAAATTTATTTGACCGAGGGAGGCTCCATAAACCTTATCTCTAAGTGTCAACCGTGAAAGTTTTGTTACCATGTAGTCAAAATTTTTATGTTAAATCGCATCAATGGGTGGTGCTAAGTTATTAAACATGTACTTTTTAAAAATGTCCTTTTTAAGTCAATATGTTTTTAGGTTTCGTGGAACATAAGAGTGATCATTGTTCCAGAGGAGGGACTGATGTATATTGACTAATTGATTTGAGAATGTTTTAGTATGTTTATAACTGTAGAAATGCATTAGGAGTAGTAACTAGTGTGTTATGGGTTAGATGGAATGATAGAGGAGTATCATCCCCAGAGACTGTATATTGTTACAGGTGATAGCTCATGGGAGAGGGAGGACAGCTAATTGTACACAATATGGGGATTTAATTGAACATTACACATACCCAGATCATGGTGAGAGTAGAAGAGATAGTGGTGGCATTTCAGACACTATGGTAAGCGTTCAAGAAACCTGTGACTCAGTTTTGTTAGGTTGGATATTCTTCCCGACTAATTGATCTTTTTCCCAATTTCTAACAGCCGATGAACACTTGACAGATGAATTTTAAAGTTAATTTGTCACGTGTGCTGAATACAACAGGTTACAGTGAAATGCTTACTTACAGGCTCTAATGAATAGTGCAAAGAAGGTATTAAGTGAACAATAGGTAGCTGAAGAAATAAAACAACAGTAAAAAGACTATATATATAGCGAGGCAATATACAGTAGCGAGGCTATAAAAGTAGCAAGGCTACATACAGACACCGGTTAGTCAGGCTGATTGAGGTAGTACGTACATGTAGATATGGTTAAAGTGACTATGCATATATGATGAACAGAGAGTAGCAGTAGCGTAAAATTGAAGGAGGTTATAGGCATGGGCCATGTTAGTAGTAGCAGGGGTTACTTTAGTAGCATTGTTGGGATATCAGTTTATGAGGACTCATGTCACATGGCTTAGTAACTGGGAGACCGATGGGAGTACAGGGGAGGCTGTTATTCAAATGTCACAAATTAGTGATCGTGCCATAAGAGGAGAGTCTATGTTGTCAGGAAATGACGCATGTGTTGCAGTGTGTATATCCTCAGGTGAAAGCAGAGATAACCAAGGGCACGGCTGAATTCTGGAGATTGAGTGTACATCAAGATACACCAGGCGGGGGTGTTGGTACAGCATTGGTTTGGTCCACACACAGTACTCCTTACAGCACCTGCAGCGGTAAAGATTGTCATGTCTCTCCTTGGTGGGTGCATTGTTCTCACGTGAAGTGAGGTCTAGCTGCATAATGGGTGAGCTTGAAGACACCATGGCAGAGGAAATGGAGCGAAAGAGAGGGAGCGAGACTAGATTCCACTGTAAGACATGCAGATGAGTTGGGTCTGGGAGCTACTTTAAGCATCATAGTTTGGGTTGGGTTAGATCAGGGGTGTCAAAGTCAAATGGACGGAGGGCCAAATAAAAAATTTAGCTACAAGCCGAGGGCCGGACTGTTCGAATGTTCATTGAAACATTTTTAAATGACGCATATAGTCTAGTGAACCTAATTGAACCTACTGAAAACCTAACAAATATATTCCAATATGATCAGATAAATAAAGCAATATTTTCTTATGGCTCTGTCAGTAATCTTTAATTTTCAACAGACACAAAAGACAAATTTCCTTTATATAAAAATCCCCATAACATGAACATTAAATGAAAGAAACCGGTATTCAAGGCACCATCAGTAGCCTATATTTTCTATTTTAGCAAAAGTGGGCTAAATTTACTTCAAAGAAAAAAACAATAATAGCAATTTTCTATCATCCACTCAACTGAAATATTTTTTAAAATATAATTGGATTTAATCAAAAACAACACTTTGTTTTGGTAACATGCAGTGAAAACAAATATTAAACTTTAACTTTTAAACTTGAACTGAGTAAAAACTCTAAATATGTGATTGCACAGTAATGTTCAGGTTGAGGGTGATACTTGGTGGTGTCCCATCTTTTCCACAAGTTCATCAATGTTCGGGGTAAGGCTCTGAGGAAATCCTCAGAATTGAGTGGAGGTGTTCAGCAGTAAGTCGACTTCTGTGTGATGTTTTGTTCAAGTTCATCAAAGAAAACAGTTGTTCACACAGGTATGTGCTGCCAAACATAGACAACGTTTGAGCAGCCTGGATGCGCAGCTGGGGCATTGTGTCGGGAGGAAACGGGCGAACTCCGCAGCACCCACTGCCGCATATTTTGCCCTCAGTGCATCATTGCATTGAGGTCAATCAACTCCATTTGAGGTTTGGTGGTGAGCTTTCCACGTCAACAGCAAATGGGTTACCGAGCAGTTCCAACCTGCTTTTTTGTGCTTCAAAGTCAGCAAATCGGCGTGAAAGTCAGCGGCAAGCATACCTATTTTATCAGCCAACTGTGCGCTCGGGAACGCACTGGTAGAGAGCTTCTCTTTCATGGTCTGGCAGCTGGGAAAGTGGCTCAAATTTTCTTTCCGCATCTGCGTCTCCCACAGAGTCAGTTTGGTTTTAAATGCCTTCACTGTACTGTACATATCAGAGATGACACGATCCCGACCCTGCAGCTGCAAGTTCATTGCATTCAGATGACTCGTAATGTCACACAGAAAAGCCATTTCACACAGAAACATTGTCTCGGAGTTGTGTTGTGTCTTTCCCTTTGCTGTCCAAGAACAGACAAATCTCCTCACGAAGCTCGAAACATCTTTGAAGCACCTTTCCCTGGCTTAGCCATCGCACCTCTGTGTGATAAGGCAAATCACCATGCTCCGTTTCTAACTCCGTCAGAAATGCCTTGAACTGGCGGTGATTCAAACCTTTGGCTCTGATAAAGTTAACTGTGCGCGTGATGATGCTCATTACATGCTCCATTTTCAAGGCTTTACCGCACAACGCTTCCTGGTGTATGATACAATGATAAGCTGATCTTCGCCACCAGTCCGCTCCTGTGTCCACACATCGCAGGTGCTCCTTGTCAAACCCACGAGTTTTTCCCAAGGCAGCTCCATCTCATTTACACATCTTGACACCTCTTCATACAAATCATGCCCCGTAGTTGTGCCATGCATAGGACGTAAAGCCAAAAACTCCTCTGTCACGCTTAGGCTGGAGTCCACTCCGCGGATGAAAATTGACAACTGGGCAATGTCAGAAATGTCATGCTCTCATCCACAGCCAAGGAATATGCAATGAAATCTTTTCCCTTTTTCACAAGCTGCTCTTTTAGATTGATGGACAACTGGTCTACTCTCTCGGCAATGGTGTTTCTGCTCAGACTCACATTTAAAAAGAGTTGCCTTTTTCAGTCACAAACTTTAATCATGCAGTTTTTGATGAAATGATTTAGCGATCTCTTCTGCCAAAATAAAACTGGCCTTGACAGCAGCCTGGCCTTGTGATTTGGCTTTTTTGAACAGAGCCTGTCGAGATTTGAGGCCTCGTTTTAATTCCTCTGCCTTTTGTAGCCTTTGTTCCATGTCCATATTCTTGTTTTTGTCCGCGTGTTTGTTTCATAATGTCGTCTCAGATTATACTCTTTCAGTACCGCCACACTTTCTCCACACAGAAGACACAGGTTTTCCAGCTACCTCCGTGAACAAATACTCCGACTCCCACCTTGTTTGAAACCCCGGTTCTCAGTGTCCACCTTCCGTTTTGCCATTTTTGATGGGTATCTGAAAGTTAAGAGATGCTGACAAACTGTGCCAATAAATATTTAAATGAAGCAGCCTACTGCTCGGTGCGTCACCGTTGCATTGTGGGAAATGTAGTATTGGTGCGTGTAAAAGATCTGCGGGCTGCCGGCTTGCTGCGGTCTGCGGGCCGGTTCTAATAATAAATCAAGATCATCCCAGGGGCCGTAAAAAACCTTCTCGCGGGCCGGATGTGGCCCGCGGGCCTTGACTCTGACATATGTGGGTTAGATGCTTTATTGGTTAATGCATCATATGAAAGAGGATAGATGTTGGTGTAATTGTACTCTAAACAACATGTTTAAGGCATTGATGTTAAAGCATATACTGTACTGAGTTACCTTAATAAGAGGATGTAGGATTGTTGCAATGGAGGAGAATTGGGAACAAAGTGAAAATGACATGGCTTGCAAACACCTCTCGGAACCTGGGGCCGGAAAGGGGCAGACTGGGCGAAAGCATGAGAAGGCTTTTTAGCGATTTCATTTTTGTGGAATCCAGCAGAAAAGTATCCTGGAGACACAGAGTCAGGTGAAGAGGGAGTGGGAATTGTCATGGTCTCAGTCTTTGGTTTTCATGCATATATAATAATGCATAGCTTATCACATTGTTAATACTGTTATGTTTTGTGTGTTTTTGTTGCTTTCCAAGTCTTGTGCTATCACTCTCGTAGGAAACAGAAGGAGAGAGTGGAGAAACAAAAAGCAGCTCCAACTGACATGGAACAAGACAGCAGATTCAGCTGAAATGTCATTTTGTTGTGTGAATAGAGATGGAAATAAGATTGTGTATGGTGTGATCATAGTCCAGGCCATAAGTCTCCGAATTTGTAAACCTCCCGGTGGTGAAGGTTTTTTTAAATCATTGTTCGTTCATTTATAATCATGTTTTATTTAATTTTTTAAAATTCATTTTCGTTATAATTTTTTGTTCATTTATAAGTAATTTCTTGCTTTTTCTTGCTTCCCCCACAACAGGGGAAGCCATGTCTGTGTCTGATTTACAGCTGTATCGACCCTTTGGGAAGAATTAAACTTGGTTAAGCTTCACTAGTGTCCGTGAGTTATTTACTCTGAAAATTAGAACCTAACAGTATAGTTGTTTTCTTCAAATATATATATTTTTTTTTACCAATGATTTTTCTTGTTGGTTGTGGTTTTCAGAGGTCGTCACCAGAGAAATGCTCACTACAAAACCGTAGATCCAGTCTTTAGATGGGAGTGTTTATGCATCTTTGCAGGACAACTAACCAAAGCCTCAGTAAATCTGGGTCCAAAGGAAGTCCGTGAGAAGATATCGGACTGTGTTTTCTCTTTGCGTTGTCACATGTTGGGATTTCACATCTGCAAACCATTTTCAACAATATTCAGCTATTAACCTAACAAAAACTACTTCTGTCCCATTTTCATCGCCTGGCTGATCTCATGACTGACTATCAAACGTAGCTAGCTAGGTACCTAGTACTGTATCTGTGCCAGTAGCGTGCCCCCTATTTACACACTCGCAGTAGCGAGAGGAATTGGATTGAGGAAGTACATGCATGGTAGCGAATATGCTTGAGCTGTAAATTATTGCTTGAGTTCAACTAAATGGATTATAACGTTCGGTATGACACAATTTCATGTGTACAACATCTAAAGACTATACTGGAGCAATAGAGCATTTGTTCATGTTTTTGGATGCCGGAACTCCAGAATGAGGCTGAGGATGTCAATTGCTGGTGGGGTAAGTTTTTCAACACCAAGTGAAATTCCCCCCCCAAATTTCTGCACCCTTCTATGACATGCCATTTACATCAAAAATACAGATTAGGGTCCTATATAGTGAAATTCTCCATTCACTCCAACATAATGTATCTTAACCGTTTTGTGGTTGGATGGCTTGACCTCCTTCAATCATTTTCATTGGACATTTCATTTCAACACTAAAGCAAGATGGCTGCACTTCTTTGAATCACATACATGAGGATTCTATTCTCTTTGTCCACTTTGAAAGACAGTTTGCAATTAATTGATTTTTACCTAACTCTAGTAATGGCAATCCTTTTGTCCTATTATTCCTGCACAGAAATCAAGGACACTCCCTGCAGCTCTTCAAGATACAGAATGTCTTCTCTGAGGCAGTACAGCCAATCATCAGTGCTCCCTCTGCCAATGACCAGAAACCCCTACAACATGCCTACAATAAGTGCCTTCTGTACAGAGGACAATGTGTCAGAATGTATCTCATACATCAATTGGGTAAGAGACCTCAAATGTTTTAATTCATAAAAGATGTCACAATGATGTCATTGCAACCTTTGTTGCCTGCTGGATTCATGCTTGCTTTCATGTGTTAGATGCCAGTAGCTAACCGCTAAGCTGCATGTCTGATCCCATCCCTGATTTGCCTCTGCAGGAGGTATCCTCTCTGGGCTTTCCATTGCTTTGCACAGAGTCTAACAACGGTCCTGAACTGAATCTGGTGGCCGTGCTGAACAACGTGTACAACCTGCTCCAGCTGCACCGCCGGTGCCTGCAGACAGTGGAGGACATTGAAGTGGAGCAGGTCAAGTCCAACAGCAACATGGACTATCTGCAGCTCAGCAACACTAGACTGAAGGTTTGGCCTTGACTTACTCACTCGCTAACCTTCTTAGTTTATTATCCTTTATTTATTCTCTTAGTCCTGTCTATGCACATCAATTGCTGTTCAAACGTGATTTACCCTTACGCAAACACATAACACATTATAAAGCGTGGACATGTAGTTTTATTATGAATTCTAGCTTTGTAATTAACACCACAGTTTTTTATATATTTGTTTTTATATGAATCCTTATAGGATCAACTTGAACTCTCCAAGAGGGAAAACACTGGACTTCTTGAGAGAGAACGTCAGCTACAGCTGAAAGTGAAGAGCTTACATAACTGCCTGAAAAATGAAAAAGAAGAGGTACGCTTCGTTGATTTATATGGAAACTTGAGATAAGATTAGAATATCTAGTACCAGTCTATTTATTCCTAGAAAGGATTATCATGTAACAGCCTACTTGTATTGTTTTCGTGCCAGGTACAGAAACTTCAAAGCATCATAGCAAGCCGTGCCACTCAGTACAATCATGACATGAAGAGGAATGAAAGGGAGTTCGGAAAACTAAAGGAGCGCCTGAATCAGCTTCTGATCGACAAAAAGGATAAGAAACAAAGTAATCATTCAAGTTATGCTTCATCCTCTGATCTCCATTTTTTATTTAATACGTAAATATTTTCCTTTTCACCAAATGCTATGCATCATACAGTTGATATTGTGATGGAAGTTGACCTATGTGTAATTTCTCTATTCTAGCGTTTGAAGTATTGAACTACGTGGGAAGATCGGATGGGAAGAGAAGCCTTTGGAAAACTGGGAAGACTGAGGCCAGGTAACTATGTATACTGAACCAAAATATAAATTATGTAATAACTTCAAATCAGTCAATTTAAATAGATAAATTAGACCCTAATCTATTAATTTTACGTGACTGGGCAAGGGCGCAGCCACGTGTAAGCCTGGGAGGGTATAGGCCCACCCACTTGGGAGCCAGGCCCAGCCAATCAAAACAATTTTTTTCCAACAAAAGGGCTTTATTGCAGACAGAAATGCACGTCAGTTTCATCAGTTGTCCGGGTGACTGGTTTCAGACGATCCTGCAGGTGAAGAAGCCGGATGTGGAGGTCCTGGGTTGGTATGGTTACACGTAGTCTGCGGTTGTGAGCAAGGTTGGACGTACTGCCTAGTTCTCTAAAACAATGTTGGAGGTGGCTTATAGTAGAGAAATTAACGTAAAATTCTCTGGCAACAACTCTGGGGACATTCCTGCAGTCAGCATGCCAATTGCATACTCCCTCAAAACCTGTGACATTGTGTTATGTGACAAAATGGCACATTTTAGAGTGGCATTTTATTGTCCCCAGCATAAGGTGCACCTGTGTAATGAGCATGCTGTTTAATCGGCTTCTTGATATGCCACACCTGTCAGGTGGATGGATTATCTTGGCAAAGGAGAAATGCTCACTAACAGGGATATAAATACATTTGTGCAGAAAATATGAGAAAAATAAGCTTTTTGTACATATGGAACATTTCTGTGAGCTTTTATTTCAGCTCATGAAACATGGGACAAACACTTTACATGTTGTGTTTTTTTGTCTCATATTGGCACTCATGACATTACCAATTACTTCTATCCACAGTGAGCTCCAAACGTATTGGTACAGGGACAGTGTTTTTTGCTCTGTAGTCCAGCACTTTGGATTTGACAAGGATGTTAAAGTGCAGAGTGTCGGCTTTAATTTGAGGTTATTTTCTACCAAATTAGCGCCTTTTGTACGTAGCCCCCCATTTTAGGGGACCGAAAGTATTGTGACAAATTCACTTGTGTATTAAAGTGCATCAAGCTTGTGACTCAACAAATTTGTTTGATGCGTTTGCAGTTTTCTTTGGATGTGTTCCAGATTATTTTGTGCCCAATGGAAATTAATGGTAAATAATGTATTGTCATTTTGGAGTCACCTTTATTGTAAATAATAGTCGATTATGTTTCTAAACACATCTACATTAATGTGGATGCTACCATGATTACGGATAATCCTGAATGAATCGTGAATAATGATGAGTGAGAATGTTAGACGCACAAATATCATACCCTCCCCAAAATGCTAACCACTGTTATTGTAATGGTGAGAGATAAGCATGTCTTGGGGGTATAATATTTGTGTGTCTAACTTTCTCACTCATCATTATTCACGACTCATTCAGGATTATCCGTAATCATTAATGTAGAAGTGTTTAGAAATATATTCTATTCTTATTTACAATAAAAGTGACTGCAAAATCACACACTCCATTATTTACCATTCTATTGGGCACAAGCTTGAAGTAGTCATTGCGTGCTATGAATATGGGACCAAATACTAAACTTTTTACTACTTTAAAACACATAAGTGAATTTGTCACAATACTTTTGGTCCCCTAAAATGGATGGGACTATGCACAAGAAGTGCTGTAATTTCTAAACGGTTCACCCGATTTGGATGAAAATAACCTCAAATTAAAGCTGGTAGTCTGCACTTTAACCTCAGTCATTGTAACATTTCAAATCCACAGTGCTGGAGTACAGTGCCAAAATAACAAAACATGTGTCGCTGTCCCAATACTTTAGAAACTATTGCTTGGTTTGTGATTGTTAGCTTAACTTGTGTATCATTTTAAGCATAGGATCTGGGATAGTGTATAGAAACCTCCAAATACATTTAAACTCAGTTTTTCACAATCCTAGTAAAAATGCCCCGTTTTAGGTCAGTTAGGATCACCACTATTTAAAAGCTGAAAAGGGATATGGCTATTTTAAGAATGTAAAATGTCAGAATAATAGTAGAGAGAATAATTTATTTCAGCTTTTATTTCTTTCATCACATTCCCAGTGGGTCAGAAGTTTACATACACTCAATTAGTATTTGGTAGCATTGCCTTTAAATTGTTTAACTTGGGTCAAACATTTCTAAGTTGGGTGAATTTTGGCACATTCTTCCTGACAGAGCTGGTGTAACTAAATCAGGTTTGTAGGCCTCCTTGCTAGCACACACTTTTTCAGTTCAGCTCACATTTTTTTTAAGTATTTAGGTCAGGACTTTATAGTGGCCACTCCAATACCTTGACTTTATTTTCCTTAAGCAATTTTGCCACAACTTTGGAAGTATGCTTGGGGTCATTGTCCATTTGGAAGACCCATTTGCGACCAAGCTTTAACTTCCTGGCTGATGTCTTGAGATGTTGCTTCAATATATCCACATAGTTTTCCTGCCTCATAATGCCATCTATTTTGTGATGTGCACAAGTCCCTCCTGCAGCAAAGCAACCCCACAACATGATGCTGCCATCCCCATGCTTCACGGTTGGGATGGTGTTCTTCGGCTTGCAAGCCTCCCCCTTTTTCCTCCAAACATAACGATGGTCATTATGGCCAAACAGTTCAATTTTTGTTTCATCAGACCAGAGGACATTTATCCAAAAAGTACGATCTTTGTCCCCATGTGCAGTTGCAAAACGTAGTCTGTTTTTTTTATGGCGGTTTTGGAGCAGTGGCCTTTTCCTTGCTGAGCGGCCTTTCAGGTTATGTCGATATAGGACTCGTTTTACTGAAGATACTTTTGTACCTGTTTCCTCCAGCATCTTCACAAGGTCCTTTGCTGTTGTTTTGGGATGGATTTGCACTTTTGCACCAAAGTACGTTCATCTCTACGAGACAGAACGCATCTCCTTCCTGAGCGGTATGATGGCTGCGTGGTCCCATGGTGTTTATACTTGCAGACTATTGTTTGGACAGATGAACATGGTCCCTTCAGGTGTTTGGAAATTGCTCCCAAGAATGAACCAGACTTTTTTCTGAGGTCTTGGCTGATTTCTTTTGATTTTCCCATGACGTCAAGCAAAGAGGCAGTGAGTTTGAAAGTACACCTTGAAATACATCCACAAGTATAGCTCCAATTGACTCAGGTGATGTCAGCCTATTAGAAGCTTCTAAAGCCATGACGTCATTTTCTGGCGTTTTCCAAGCTGTTTAAAGGCATAGTCAACTTAACGTATGTAATCTTCTGTCCCACTGGAAATGTAATACAGTGTATTATAAGTGAATTAATCTGTCTGTAAACAATTGTTGGAAAAATGACTTGTGTCATGCACAAAGTAGATGTCCTAACCGAGTTGCCAAAACTATTGTTTGTTTACAAGAAATTTGTGGTGGTTGGTTTTAATGACTCCAACCTAAGTGTATGTAAACTTCCGACTTCAACTGTATGTATGTATGTATGTATGTATGTATATATATATATAATTTTTTAAACCTTTATATAACTAGGCAAGTCAGTTAAGATCAAATTTTTATTTGCAATGATGTCCTACACCGACCAAACCCAGACGACTCTGGGCCAATTGTGCGCCTCCCTATGGGACTCCCAATCACGCCTGGTTGTGATATTACTTGGATTCGAACCAGGGTGTCTGGTTGTGATGCCTCAAGCACTGCGATGCAGTGCCTTAGACCCCTGCGCCACTTGGAGGCCCCCATCATCACATGCACTGAGAAAAGACTAAACACAGGTGAATTTCTTTATTTTTCAGACATGAGGGAGAGATGTATAAGACTCTACTGAACGACTACGACAGTCGCCACAAGGACCTATTGATGGAGAACGCAGAGTTAAAGAAAGTATTACAGCAGATGAAAAGGGAAATGGTCACCATTTTGAGCCCCAGGAAACCTAGCCAAAGTGGCGAGAAACATGATGACAGTCTAGAACAGGTTTGTCTGGTAGTATTGTCTTTGTCATGGGTACCCAAAATGCTGTACCGGATGGTGTATTTGGTATCTACAGTCCCCTCCATATGTGTGTGGACAGTGAGGTTAACATTTTTAAATGGTCTCTAAGCTAACAGTTTTCATTTGGCTCTATACTCCCGCATTTTGGATTTGAAATCAAATGTCTCATTTGAGGCAACAGTACAGAATGTCACCTATTTATTTGAGGGTATTTTCACACATCTGATTTACCATTTCGAAATGAAGCACATTAGGTATCTAGTCCCCCTATGTGAAGTGATAACAATTTGGGCAAATTCACTATGACTCAACAAACTCGTTGGATGCATTTGCAGTTTGTTTTTGTTATGTTTTGGGTTATGTCAAATTGTAGAAACCTCTCTAGGATGACCAATGGAAACAGGATGCAACTCAACTAGGGTTGCACATTTTGGGGAATATTCAGGGGTGGAAACTTTCCGTGGGAATTAACGGGAATATATGGGAATTAACAAGGATATATGCAAATTTATATTAATACCATTTAAATGTAGATTTTTTTTTGCATTGGATATATTTACCGTATCATAAGTAGACATAATTGCAAATTATTAAATCCTTCCAATAGAAAAAAATAAATAATAATTGTTACGAATTGAACTTTAATTAAATAAGTTGACTCTTTGCATGGGATGATTTCACTGAACAACAAAAGAAAGGGAATATTGAATGATCCCCAAAGATCCATCATATCTCCCAAAAATGTTTTCATCATACGTCTGTAAAATTATAGTCTAGAAACAAAAGCTTTGGTTGTCTTCCTCTCAGGCCTCCATGTCTTCTCACTGGACCTCCTCAATGTCCACCTCTTGAACATCAGACTGAGGCCTCGTCTTCACTGTCACTTTCCAACCTATTTGAGGATGGCTCGTTATCAGGCTCAAATTTGCCCAGATGGCCACCAATTTTTCAACCCTTGTATTGGTCAGCCTGTTGCGTGGTTTTGTGTGTGTTCCCAAATAAGGACCAGTTGCGCTCTGAGGCGGCTGATGTTGGTGGTATTTGGAGGATGATTGAGGCAACAGGAAAAAGAGCCTCAGGTCCACAAAGTCCCTTCCACCAGGTGGCTGATGAGATATGTTGGCACGACTGCCATATTGCATTTCCATCCCAAAGTCCTCACCAGACTGCAAAGAACATTGGTCTCATCCAGGCGGCGAGACACAGTAGTGATGACACCATTGATCTCTGCACCAGACAGGGTGCTCCTGGCAGCATACTTGGGGTCCAACATATACGCTGCAGCGTGTATGGGCTTCAGGCAGAAGTCTTCACGCTTTTTGATGTATTTTAGAACTGCAGTTTCCTCTGCTTTTTTATTTAATTTAACTAGGCAAGTCAGATAACACATTTTTATTTTCAATGATGGCCTAGGAACAGTGGGTTAACCCCCCCTCCCCCCATGGGTGTTGCTGGGCAGCTTCAATGTGCTGGACTTTTTCTTCTCACTTTGCTTGGTGAGGTAGATTGCTGCTCTAACCTGATGACCCTTCACAAACCTAACCATTTCCTTGACTCTCTTGTAGAGTGTATCCACTGTTTTCAGTGCCATGATGTCCTTGAGGCGCAGATTCAATGCATGAGCAGCACAGCCAATGGGTGTGATGTGAGGGTAGGACTCCTCCACTTTAGAGCAATCAGCCTTCATGTTCGCCGCATTGTCGGTCACCAGTGCAAATACCTTCTGTGGTCTGCAATGTAGAGACCGGTGTGTCTGTTGTCCCTTGTGTCTGTGCTCTTGTAGAATATTGGTTGAGGGATGGAGATGTAGTTAATTAATCTTTGGCCCTCGAACAGTTTACCACCCATCAGAGATGGTTTGATTTGCTTGATCTTCACTTGAAATCTGTTGAACTCTGCATCCAGCATATGAGTAGATAAAGCATGTCTGGTTGGAGTGGTGTGTGCTGGGGGAAGAACATTCAAAACATCTCTTCCTGTGAGCATCAGAGGTGAACCAGGTGAACAGCTCAAGCAAGACATTCATCAGCCATTCTCTGAATACGTTCCTCCATTGAGTCAAAAAAACTTCTCATTCCAGGAAGACCATGAGCTGTTGCTATCGATAAAGTGTCTGATTCATAATTTTCACCTCTGACCAAAGTCCCTCTACTTCTATTCTAGATTGCTTGTTGTGAGCGCTGAGGGAACTTTATGCACTTGGCCAGATGATTCTGCTTCTTTGTTGCATTCTTCACCTGTGATTCGGCACAGTATTTGTATACAGCTTTTCCTTCTACATTAGCTGCATATTCCTGTAAAACTTTGAAGAAAATGAGTTTAAAAAAAACAATAAATACAATTCCATGTACAGATAAATAGTTAAGCAGTTAGATTAAACAACTCCTTTGTAAGAGAAATGTTTTAAATTAAACATGTATGGAAACAGGTGAATTAACACTCCTCAGTTAATAGGCAAGCAAGCTAAAAACCCACATGGTAGCAAAAACTAACTAGCAGAAATTGTTAACAAGTTAGAAATTATTTAAACACACTTTGCTGTAGGTTACTATTTACCAGTTAACAAAAAATCATGTATGTCGTATGAAATAGTTCACTGAAATTACTCCGGCATAGTTTTAAAACCATCTGCACACAAAAATAGCACACTATATAAAGGTGAATGCTTAATTAAATAAATTAACCAATTAAATAGTCTATGCCTGTTGTCACGACATCTCTCTGCAACAGACCAGCTCAGAAGAGGATGAGGTGTGTGACTCAAGTAGAGAGAGCCTGGAGCTGTCCTGTGAGCATGCAAGGGAACAGCTCACCAATAGCATTCGCCAGCAGTGGAGGAGACTAAAGAGCCACGTGGAGAGACTGGACAGCCAAGGTATTCTTTGTCACATACTACTCACATCATCTCTAGAGGGCAGACACTTGTGAGGTTTTGTTAGCCTCGTTTACTTACCACCGTAGAAAGAGGCCACTCAGGATGCACAGTTTTATTGTCTGTGGTATAGTTTTGTTGTAAATAACATGAACAACTACCGCACTTTGAGTTGATTAAATGTCCACTTAAAGCTCAACTGAACAGTGATACAAATCGCTTGTTATAAGTAATGTCAAGTCAGTTGATGGGTGGCCACTTTACTCTTATCAGCCAAATCAAATGAAAAGAGTCCAATAAAAGTGGTAGCCACTGTCTGTGAAACATGAACCAACAGACACCTCTAGTGGTTCTTTGAGGAGAAGCTGTTTTTTATTTGTATATTTTTCAAACCCAGACCTTCATTTTTTTAAATCCATTAGTTAAACCTATTATTACCATAATCATAAACAATAAACCATCTCAGAATCACTGGTAATGTTGTGACGTGATTCCTGTCCAGCATCCTTGGTAGGGGAGAGAGCCAACATGAACGCCATCCCCAAAGAGGTCCATGAAGAGGAGATGGACAGGCTGAAACTGGAGATCCAGCAGTATAAAGACTACATCCACACGCAGCAGCAGCTCCTGCAGGTATACACTTAACTCTCTTCTCTATGATGCTGCTAGAGTTCAATACTTATTCAGCCTGGTTTGTTTTTAATTAATCTGGCTATTACACCTACAGTGTCTTATCTACCTCATTCTAGCAGACCTGTAATTCTGTCTACCTATTGCCTCAATAGATTGATCTATCAGCATAGACATTAAAGTAAATGGAAAATACTTATTAACAACTCGAGATCTTGGGACTATAAGGTTCTATTTGACATTTTTGTCAAAAATGAGTTCACATATAATTGATCTTTTAGATGTGTTCATATGTCTGTGAAGTTAGATTTTAGAAAGAATGCATTTTAAGTGGGAAGAAAATGACAAACTACAAAATTATGAGGTTCTGTCTGCAATCCAATCACAAGCCTGAACAAATACAAACAGACCAATCAGAACACGTCTTTGCTATCTCCTTCTATTATGGTCTTGTCTAGTCAGTAATAATGGCACGTAAAGCAAAAAAAAACACTTGTCAGAAATCTTAAAGTAAATTATGTTGTCTGGTGACAGTAATTTGTTTGATCATAAATGTTTATTGTATTTGATGTGTTCTGACTATCATTTACGTATTTAAATAGTTTGTTTTCTTAACTGAACATGTGTAATTCAGAAGTGTCAGATAGAACCTTATGGCTAAACTCAAATGGCGCAAGGTTCTACTGCGATTGCACCCAACTAAAAATGTTTTTTGGTTTTTTTTCACCATTGTTTAACCAGGTAGGCCAGTTGAGAACAAGTTCTAATTTACAACTGCGACCTGGCCAAGATAAAGCAAAGCAGTGAGACAAAAATAACACAGTTACCCATTGGATAAACAAACGTACAGTCAATAACACAATAGAAAAAATCTATATACAGTGTGTGCAAATGTAATAAGATTAGGGAGGTAAGGCAATAAATAGGCCATAGTGGCGAAATAATTACAATTAGCATTAACACTGGAGTGATAGATGTGCAGATGACGATGTTTAAATTCCGGTAAAATTGCAGAGCGCGAAATTCAAACTGCAGAATTATACAAATTTAACTTTCATAAAATCACAAGTGTAACACATAAAAATAAAGCTTAACAACTTGTTAATTTAGCTGCTGTGTCAGATTTCAAAAGGTTTTACAGCGAAAGCACACCATGCGATTATCTGAGGACAGCGCCCCTTCATACAAAACCATGAAAAACCTATTTCAACCAGGCAGGTGCGACACGAAAGTCAGAAACAGCAATATAATAAATGCCTTACCTTTGATGATCTTCTTCTGTTGGCACTCCAAAGGGTCCTAATTACATCATAAATGGTCCTTTTGTTCGATAATGTCCTTCTTTATATCCATAAAAACTCAGTTTAGCTGGCGCGCTTGAGTCAATGATCCACCCAGTTTACCTCCATCAAAATGCATACAAAATGAATCCCAAATGTTACTAATAAACTTTTCCAATCAAGTCAAACAAAGTTTATAATCAAGCCCTAATACTTAAATAAACAATCAAATTTAAGACTGAAAATCGTTATTGTTTTTACCGGAGGAAAATACCAAAGAATGCGCTCTCATTCACGCGCTTGGAAACACTACAGCCAAAATGGGAGCCACCTAGAAAAACAAACATTTCTGGCTCATTTTTCCAAAAACCAGCCTGAAACTCTTTCTGAAGACTGTTCTTGTGGAACCATCGGAACTGCAATCTAGGAGGACTTCGCCTTATAATAAAAGTGACAGCCATTGAAAATAGTGGTAGGCTGAATTTGTTTTTTTTGGGGGTCTTCGTGGTTTCGCATGCCATATCAGTTCTGTTATACTCACAGACATTATTTTAACCGTTTTAGAAACTTTCGAGTGTTATCCAAATCTACCAATTATATGCATATCCTAGCTTCTGGGCCTGAGTAACAAGCAGTTTACTTTTGGCACACTTTTGATTAAGGGTTAAGTAGAGATACTGTGGTGCAAAAGAGCAAAAATAAATAACAATATGGGGATGAGGTAGTTGGGTGGGCTATTTACAGATGGGCTGTGTACAGGTGCAATGATCGGTAAGCTGCTCTGACAGCTGATGCTTCAAGTTAGTGAGGGAGATATAAGTCTCTCGCTTCAGTGATTTTTGCAATTCGTTCCAGTCATTGGCAGCAGAGACCTGGAAGGAAAGGCGGCCAAAGCAGGAGTTGGCTTTGGGGATGACCAGTGAAATGTACCTGCTGGTGCGCGTGCTATGGGTGGGTGCTGCTATTGTGACCAGTGAGCTAAGATAAGGCGGGGCTTTACCTAGCAAAGACTTATAGATGACCTGGAGCCAGTGGGTTTGGCGACAAATATGAAGTGAGGGCCACCCAACAAGAGCATACAGGTCGTAGTGGTGGGGTGTATATGGGGCTTTAGTGACCCAACGGATGGCACTGTGATAGACTACATCCAATTTTCTGAGTAGAGTGTTGGAGGCTGTTTTGTAAATGGCATCGCCGAAGTCAAGGATCGGTAGGATAGTCAGTTTTACGAGGGTATGTTTAGCAGCGTAAGTGAAGGAGGCGTGTTGCGAAATAGGAAGCTGATTCTAGATTTAATTTTGGATTGGAGATGCTTAATGTGAGTCTCAGGATTTTTATACTCTGCAACTTTAGGACCTTTATGGGTTATGAAAGAAGAATCCACTACAAAACAGATCTGGGATGTGAAAACATTGATGCTTTAATATCTCAGAACTTTGTTTTGCACCGATAGAACATTATAGTCCCAAGGTCACGAACTGCTACCTCACTTGTCAGTAATAATCAGTTGTCTGTAATTCTCCCTCCTAATCCTCAGTCTCCACTGCTCTGTGTGTTCTGTTCTCACAGCAGCAGCTGAACTCCCCATGTGACGATGAGACAGCCTCGCTGCTCAACGACTGCTACATGCAGGAGGAGAAGGAGCGCCTCAAGGAGGATTGGAAGTCATTCGAAGAAAAAAGGAAGAACTTTGAGGCGGAAAGGAGGAACTTCACAGAGGCAGCCATAAGACTGAGCCACGAGGTACAGAGAGTGTACAAGAGGGCAGATAACTTGGAAATTTGATTACTTGCAATTTCATTAATTATTTTATTTCAAAGTGAATTATTCAGGCTAATATTCAAACATTTGTCCTGCAGAGAAAAGCATTTGAGGAGGACCGCGCCACATGGCTCAAACATCAGTTTTTAAACTTGACTCCATTTGGAGACCAAATGAAGCCACAGATGTCAAAGTCTCAAAGTGCCTTATCAGGATGTAAGTAATCAGCTCCTCCTGAATACCATCAGCACCAAGCTGGAGGAGATGGTGGCTCTTCCTTCATATCAGTCAAATCAAATAGAAAGCATTTGTCTCTGAACATTTCATAAAGCGACCTGCACCGAAATTCCCAAAAGAGAAAGTCTACTGTAGGGCACATTGGTGGAATTGGTGAAAACTGTTTTGTCTGATTGTTGACACATCATGACTCATTTAATATCTTTTGCCAGGGGCTGAGTCAGAGGTTAGGCCTGTGTCGACTCCAGCAAAGTTAAATAAATCACTATCCCACACGGCTTTCTCCACATCCAGAGCCTCCCCAGCGAAGACGCCATCCACGGCAGATCTGTATCGCACACACCGCCTTATCCCAGAAAAAAGGTACCCTACACATGATTTAGATATTCATAACATGTACACGTTACAGTGCAGCACTCAACACAATTTCAAAACGAAAACAAACTAATTGCAAAAGGAAACTAACAACGCAGAGCTTAAATCAATTGAAACAACCGTCTCATACATATGTAGATAGATGTCCTCTGTATGCACTGACTGTTTGTTGCTCTGGTTTAGAGGAACTGCTAGCTAAATAACTATAATGTCAAGAATTCAAGACTTTGCTCTGGATGGGGATGAAGACGTAATGCTGTATAAAATGTTATTTCCAGCACAAGCACAATCCACCCAAAGCAAGACTCCAGTATCCTTCGCAATGGTGACGTTCCTGCCCAGCTCCGACACGTGAATGGAGGAGCAAATTGAAGAGCATACACATTCACGGGAGATAGAAATGGCTCCATTTAAACACAGGGATAGACACCTTGGCCTTTTCCCATGACAATCCATGCTCTTAAACCATTCAATATCAAGTGTAGTATCAAAGGTAGTCAGACACACTTAAATGGAATTGCCAACCACAAAATATATTTACTTCTTGTTTGTAGAACTTTATAAAATAAAAATCTATAATTTAATTAGACAAAAAGGACCCGGACAGACGAGGCCCCTGTCTGTGTTTTGATAGAGCCATAATATTTTGGCTGCTGAGTGGCTCATTGTAAATGACAGGGACAAATTAGTGTGGTTTTTAATGTAATGTTGGTGTTTGTAGAAGTCGTTTTGTATATATTTAACGTCAAATGTCTTTGTTGTATTACCTTTTTGTTAAGGTCATGTAGTTTTATAAAGTTGAATGTTTATCCGTAGGCACTCTGTAAGACAGCGTAATGTATTTATCATGGTCAACATTGTTTCCCCCTTAAATATTTGATAGCATCTTAGAATGTACTTTTATTTCAATGCTGCTGATACACCAAAGGCAATAAGATATATTAGTTCTGTCAATTTCATAAATACATTTAAATTGTGTCTTTCCCCGTGATTGTGATGATGATGAAAAAACAATATTGCTCAAGGCTATTGTGTTTATTGTTGTTGATGCAGCGCACGGAACAGTCACAGTGAGGCGGATGCACTTTAACTGCATATATCACCTTGAATGTGTTTTCTGCATTGATTTCTTATTTTACAATTCACCATGAAAAGTGATTGCAATTAGATTGCTGTTGTTAGAGGGCTGTAATGTATCAGAGACCATCTTTGAATGCACAGTTGGATTTATTACAATTTGAATGGTCAAGATCTCAGTGATGTGAAATGATGTATTTTCTGTTAGAAAGGTTACATAGTATCTGCTCCACCAGAGCTCTAAGCACACTGCTCAGAGCAGCAACAGGCCACATGGGCTTCTGCCTTCTCCCTCAGGTCCACACTCTAATCATAGATGCTGCTCAGACCTTCAGAGCGGTTCAGGTTGGAATCTGTAATATGAAAGAAAGTAAGAAATCAGTATTTTTTGAATACGTCACATACAGTATGGTGTCTTCAGTAAAACAGTTGTCCATTCTAGATTCACTGACTGCCAGGCAGTGGAATTGTGTAGGTGGTCCTCACTGGGAGGCAGACAGTGCAGGACATGCTTAACAGTAGCATTTGGACTTCTTGCCATCAACAATCACCTGCTTCTCCAGCTTCAGACTCAGGATTCATGTGACATTCTGGGATAGAGAGGTACAGTAATAATGTTAACTAAATGAACTGACATTTGTTAAAGTGATGCAACATCGGCGGTTCTCGGAAGAAAGCACCCAAGAATGGGCAAAGCTGATTGGGCTCTGGAGGCCACTAGGTGTTCCGTACTCCTGTCTGACTTCCCCATCAGCCTTTCCACAGATTCAACAGGTCTGTCCCTTCATCCAGTCCACAACTTGAAACTGAGTGCCAAAATCATGCGATTTAAAACTTCTCTAGCTTATGATTTAGTACCCTTTAAAAGCACTAACCTTTTGGTGACATTTGGTTGGGGGACACTTCACCTAATTTTAAAGTGAATTTCCAGCAAATCTATTTTGCCGTGGGGCGGAGATGTTTTAGTTTCACATCTGAATCCTAGGTTTCTTCCTTGGTTCCTTTCTTTCTATGGAGTTTTTCCTAGCCACCGTGCTTCTACATCTGCATGCAAATCAAATGTATTTATATAGCCTTTCTTACATCAGCTGACAAGAGAGATGAAACACCAGCTGTGTTGAGATTGAAAGGCAATCAATCCATTTGAGTTTTGGGGGTCTGTGCATACCTAATAAAAGAAGAAGAAAAACATTGATGGATTTATATTACATACAGTATCTGATGAATTCCAATTGAATAAGTCATGCATGGAATTTAGAATTGTAAGTCGCTCTGGATAAGAGCGTCTGCTAAATGACTTAAATGTAAATGATATCTCAAAGTGCTGTACAGAAACCCAGCCTAAAACCCCAAACAGCAAGCAATGCATGTGTAGAAGCACGGTGGCTAGGAAAAACTCCCTAGAAAGGCCAGAGCCTAGGAATACACCTAGAGAGGAGCCAGACTATGAGGGGTGGCCAGTCCTCTTCTGGCTGTGCTGGGCGGAGATTTTAACAACATGGGCAAGATGTGCATAAATGACCAGCATGGTCAAATAATAATCACAGTAGTTGTCGAGGGTGCAATAGGTCAGCAACTCAGGAGTAAATGTCAGTTGACTTTTCATAGCCGATCATTGAGAGTATCTATACCACTCCTGCTGTCTAGAGTTGAAAACAGCAGGTTTACGACAGGTACCACATCCGGTGAACAGGTCAGGGTTCCATAGCTGCAGGCAGAACACTTGAAACTGAAGCAGCAGCACGGCCAGGGGACTGGGGACAGCTAGGAGTCATCATGCCAGGTAATCCTGAGGCATGGTCCAAAGAGAGAATTAGAGAGAGCATACTTAAATTCATGCAGGACACCGGATAAGTACTCCAGATATAACAGACTGACCCTAGCCCCCCGACACATAAACTACTGCAGCATAAATACTGGAGGCTGAGACAGGAGGGGTCAGGTGGCCCCATCCAATGATACCCCCTGACCGGGCCAAACAGGCAGGATATAACCCCACTAACTTTGCCAAAGGACAGCCCCCACACCACTAGAGGGATATCTTCAACAACCAACTTACCATCCTGAGACATGGCCGAGTATAGCCCACAAAGATCTCCGCAACAGCACAACCCAAGGGGGAGCCCCAACCCAGACAGGAAGACCACGTCAGTGACTCAAACCACTCAAGTGACGCACCCCTCCTAAGGACAGCATGGAAGAGCACCAGCAAGCCAGTGACTCAGCCCCTGTAATAGGGTCAGAGGCTGAGAATCCCAGTGGAGAGAGGGGAACCGGCCATGCAGAGACAGCAAGGGCGGTTCATTGCTCCAGTGCCTTTCCGTTCACCTTCACACTCCTGGGCCAGACTACACTCAATCATAGTACCTACTGAAGAGATGAGTCTTCAATAAACACTTAAAGGGTGAGACCGAGTCTGCGTCTCTCACATGAGTAGGCAGACCATTCCATAAAAATGGAGCTCTATAAGAGAAAGCCCTGCCTCCAGCTGTTTGCTTAGAAATTCTAGGGACAATTAGGTGGCCTGCGTCTTGTGACCGTGTAGGTATGTATGGCTGGACCAAATCGGAAAGATAGGTAGGAGCAAACCCATGTAATGCTTTGTTGGTTAGCAGTAAAACCTTGAAATCAGTCCTTGCCTTAACAGGACGCCAGTGTAGGGAGGCTAGCACTGGAGTAATATGATACTTTTTTTGGTTCGAGTCAAGATTCTAGCAGCCGTATTTAGCACTAACTGAAGTTTATTGAGTGCTTTATCCGGGTAGCCGGAAAGTAGAGCATTGCAGTAGTCTAACCAAGAAGTATCAAAGCATTGATTAATATTTCTGCATTATTTTTGGACAGAAAGGTTCTGATTTTTGCAATGTTACGTAGATGGAAAAAAGCTGTCCTTGAAACAGTCTTGATATGTTCGTCAAAAGAGAGATCAGGATCCAGAGTAAAGCCGAGATCCTTCACAGTTTTATTTGAGACGACAATACAACCCATCAAGATTAATTGTCAGATTCAACAGAATATCTCTTTGTTTCTTGGGACCTAGAACAAGCATCTTTGTATTGTCTGAGTTTAATAGTAGAAAGTTTGCAGCCATCCACTTCCTTATGTCTGAAACACAGGCTTCCAGCGAGGGCAATTTTGGAGCTTCACCATGTTTCATTGAAATGTACAGCTGTGTGTCATCCACATAGCAGTGAAAGTTTACATTATGTTTTCGAATGACATCCCCAAGAGGTAAAATAAAAAGTGAAAACAATAGTGGTCCTAAAACTGAACCTTGAGGAACACTGACATTTCCAGTTGTTTATCAAACCATCCACAGAGACAAACTGATATCTTTCCTACAGATAAGATCTAAACCAGGACAGAACTTGTCTGTGTAGACCAATTTGGGTTTCCAATCTCTCCAAAAGAATGTGGTGATCGATGGCATCAAAAGCAGCACCTAGGTCTAGGAGCACGAGGACAGATGCAGAGCCTCGGTGTGTAGCCATTAAAAGGTAATTTACCACCTTCACAAGTGCAGTCTCTATGATGGGGTCTAAAACCAGACTGAAGCATTTCCTATACATTGTTTGTCTTCAGGAAGGCAGTGAGTTGCTACGCAACATCTTTTTCTAACATTTTTGAGAGGAATGGGTGATTCGATATAGGCCGATAGTTTTTAAAAATATTTTCTGGGTGTCACGCCCTGATCGTAGATTGCTTTGTATGTTTCTATTTTTTGTTTGATCAGGGTATGATGTGGGTGGGCATTCTATGTTTGTATGTCTAGGTTTTGTATTTCTATGTATTTGCCGGGTATGGTTCTCAATCAGGGACAGCTGTCTTTCGTTGTCTCTGATTGAGAACCATACTTAGGTAGCCTGTTTTCCCACTGTTAGTTGTGGGTGGTTATTTTCTGTTTAGTGTTGGTTGCACCTTGCAGAACTGTTTTGGCTATTCTTTTGTTATTTTGTATTCAGTGTTCAGTCAGTTAAGTTATTAAAGATTAATACGTACCCCGCTGCACTTTGGTCCAATGACTCTTCTTCTTCCGACAAAAGCTGTGACACTGGACAAAGGTTTGGCTTTTTCAAGAGAGGCTTTACTACTGCCACTTTTAGTGAGATTGGTACACCTCCCTCCGGTGGATAGTGAGCCGTTTATTATGTTCGACATAGGAGGGCCAAGCACAGGAAGCAGCTCTTTCAGTAGTTTAGTTGGAGTATGGTCCAGTATGCAGCTTGAAGGTTTAGAGGCCATGATTATTTTCATCATTGTGTCAAGAGATATAGTACTCAAAACTTTTGAGTGTCTCCCTTGATCCTAGGTTCTGGCAGAGTTGTGCAGACTCAGGACAACCTGCTTTGGAGGAATACGCTGATTTAAAGGGGAGTCCGGAATTTGCTTTCTAATGATCATGATCTTTTCCTCAAAGAAGTTCATGAATGTATTACTGCTGAACTGAAAGCCATCCTCACTTGGGGAATGCTGCTTTTTAGTGAGCTTTGTGACAGTATCTGAAATAAATTTCAGATTGTTCTTATTTTCGTCAGTTAAGTTGGAAAAATAGGGTGATCGAGCAGCAGTGATGGCTCTTCGATACTGCACAGTACTGTCTTTCCAAGCTAGTCGGAAGACTTCCAGTTTGGTGTGGTGCCATTTCCGTTCCAATTTTCTGGAAGCTTGCTTCAGAGCTCGGGTTTTTTCTGGATACCAGGGAGCTAGTTTCTTGTGACAAATGTTTTTTGTTTTTAGGGGTGAGACAGCTTTTAGGGTATTGCGCAGTTAGGTGGTTAATTGATTTTTGTAATCTGGAAGGGCATCAAGGAATCTTTGGGTTGTCTGAGAATTTGTAGCCTGACTTTTGATGATCCTTGGTTGGGGTCTGAGCAGATTATTTGTTGTGATTGCAAACGTAATAAAATGGTGGTCCGATAGTCCAGGATTATGAGGAAAAACATTAAGATCTACAACATTTATTCCATGAGACAAAACTAGGTCCAGAGTATGACAGTGAGTAGGTCCGGAGACTAGTTGGACAAAACCCACTGAGTGGTTTTGATGGCTCCGAAAGCCTTATGGAGTGGGTATGTGGGCTTTTCCATGTGAATATTAGTCACCAAAAATTAGAATATTGTCTGATATGACTACAAGGTCCGATAGGAACTCAGTGAGGAACGCTGTATATGGCCCAGGAGGCCTGTAAACAGTAGCTATAAAAAGTGATTGAGTAGGCTGCATAGATTTCATGACTAGAAGCTCAAAATACAAACATTTTGTTTTTTTTGTAAATTGAAATGTGTTATCGTAAATGTTAGCAACACCTCCGCCTTTGCGGGATGCACAGGGATATGGTCACTAGTGTAACCAGCAGTTGAGGTCTCATTTAATTAACACAGTAAATTCATCAGGCTTAAGCCATGTTTCAGTCAGGCCAATCACATCAAGATTATGATCAGTAATTAGTTAATTGACTATAACTGCCTTGGAAGTGAGGGATCTAACATTAAGTAGCCCTATTTTGAGATGTGAGGTATCACAATCTCTTTCAATAATGGCAGGAATGGAGGAGGTCTTTATTCTAGTGAGAATGCTAAGGTGAACACCGCCATGTTTAGGGGAGTTAGAGCCCTGTCTATGTTCGTAGATAAGATGAGAGCACCCCTCCAGCTAGGATGGAGTCCATCACTCCTCAACAGGCCAGGCTTGGTCCAATTATCTACAAATTCTATCTTTTGGGAGGGGCAGAAAACAGTTTTCAACCAGAGATTGAGTTGTGAGACTCATCACTCCCCCGAATTGGGAGGGGGCCAGAGACAATTACTCGATGCTGACATCTTTCAAGCTGATTTACACACTGAAGCTATGTTGCGCTTGGTGACCTCTGACTGTTTCATCCTAACATTGTTGGTGCCAACGTGGATAACAATATCTCTCTACACTCACCAGTTTTAGCTTTAGCTAGCACCATCTTCAGATTAGCCTTAACATCGGTAGCCCTGCCTGCTGGTAAACAGTGCATGATCGCTGGATGATTCATTTCAAGTCTAATACTGCAGGTAATGTAGTCACCAATGACTGGCGTTTTCAATTTGTCAGAGCTAATTTATTTTTTATTTTACCTATATTTAACTAGGCAGGTTAGTTAAGAACAAATTCATATTTTCAATGATGGCCTAGGAACAGTGGGTTAACTGCCTGGGATTTGAACTTGCAACCTTTCGGTTACTAGTCCAACACTCTAACCACTAGGCTACCCTGCCGCTAATGGTGGGAGGCTTCAGCGTCTCAGACCCCGTAACAGGAGGAGTAGAGACCAGTGACGGCTCGGCCTCTGACTCGCTGCTTATTGGGTAGAACCGGTTGAAAGTTTCTGTTGGCTGAATGAGCGACACCGGTTGAGCATTCTTCAGCATTTCCCTAACCGTAAAGTTGTCAGGTAGCAAAGTAAGGTTAGCAACAAAACGCACAGCAATACGTAAACAGCATTGCTTGCTGTTTGGTGTTGTAGGCTGGGTTTCTGTATAGCACTTTGTGACATTGGCTGATGTAAAAATTGCTTTATTAATACATTTGATTGATTGATTGATTGACAGATTCGCACCCACTTTATGATCTAAATATATATATGTCACCTTGAGCGACAGGGAGAGAGAGAACTCCATGGCCAGACCCTGGTCTCTTCACCATGAGATACTGTCTGCTGTGAATTAAGTATCATTCATACAAATCTTAGCCTTGTGACCCATTCATACATCTGTTGGTTGTCATGAACATCCAAGAGGATAGACTTTTCTATAAAATGCTGTGTCTCAAACCAGCTCATTGAGTTCTCAGTGATCACCTCCAGGGGTGATTACCGACCAGCTCCATTACTGCACTAATAAATAATCAAGTTTGATTGCTGTACTAAAAGTCTCTCCTTTTGATTACAATAATTCCACCACACCTTACCAACACATGCAGTGCCCTTTGCTCTGTTGACCAAATCCTCCCCCTTTCTTTTTCTTTTCTTTCTGAGTAGCCCACACAGCGCTCCCCATCCCAGTAAGGATGTGTCTGTCATGAACACCCTGCGAGACACAACTCGGCTCATGACAACCCCTTGCAACAGCAGTCGCGGTTCTCTTGAAGGAGTCAATGCCCTTAGGCACGACGGGGATTACTTGAGCAACCAATGGCAGTGGCTCAATTCGTCCAGACACGTAGCAATCACCCAGTGCTGAAACAGACATCAACAGAAGTCCCAGAGTTACCACCGCTATCATAGAGGACATAAGACCCAATAACTGCATGCACAAGGGAATAGGCACTGAGTGCCCCAGCTGAAACCGAGCCAGACAGAGCCAGAATGCAACCCTCTGTTGAGACAAATGCATGATTCAAAACTGTGTCCAGAACGAGACCCAGAAACGGAATGCACCGAGCCAGAGTCAAACGACTTCTTTTGTGATTCATTGTGAATCCCAGTGACTGAATATAGTAAACCAACATAGCTGTGTGGAGCTCTACATGTTCCCTTAAGTCCGCTACGACCAGCCAATCGTCCAGATAGGCCAATACTCTGATCCCCTGGCACCGCACCGGTGCCAAAGCCACCTCCACCACCATAGAAAAGTTGCAGGGCGATAGGAAGATGGGGAGGATGTCCAAATGAGATTTGATAGAAGCATTTCATATTGCCTCCAGACAATTGTTGTGTGTAATAAATAGCACATGCATCCTTCAGATCTATGGAAGTGAACCAATCGCTGGGACGCACCAACTGCAATGGAAGTGTGAGCATTTTCAATATTCAACATTGAGGTATTTGTTTAAAACACACAAGTCCAGGATGGGACGCAATGTTCCACCACTCTTGGGTAATAACAACTACTGACTGTACCAACTGCTCTGTACTTCTGACTAGAGGTCTTCACGGATCCACCTTCACCCGAATACACAGGACCCGAGCGGATCCGGATCCAGAATGCTAAATAATGTCACAGGTCTGGGTCGGATCTTATATGATTTCTACGAGTTTCGGGTATGTGTAATTTCAATTGACTTGTCCGGAAGGTCCCATACAGATCCGAACATGACTGCTGCATTAGAGAGAGAGAGGTGGAGAAATTGCATAATTTATGCATATAATATGCTGCTGCTCTTTGCTTTTCATGAGAGTGGCGTGTGTAGCTTGTTGTTGTTGGCCAATCATAAGCCATCAAAGCGGCAATAGGATACAGTCCTGTAGCCTCAGTGTGGGGCAAAAGTGAGGACATATCTAATCAATGGAAGATGTGAAAAGTGATCATACTTTATCACTCAGATATGAACAATGATGCTAGTTTGCAACAGCTTTTGTTTCAATTCAACCCAGGATTCAACTAAAAACAGACAATACAATAAGCTTAGGGTTTCAAGCTCTGGGTAATTTTAAACACAATGATTTTTAGTGATATTGAATTGTATTTGATTATCATCTACATTTGAAGGACAGGCATCTTCTGCTTGGATAGTTTCATATGTGCCACTGACTAAGTCTGGTTTTAATTCCAGTTTGTCTACGAATTAATAATTTATATGGTGGATTCAAGTCTCCATCCCAACCAAAATCAAAGTTAAAGAATGGGAGTAAATCAGATCAAATCAAACTTTAAAGGCACTTTAAATCAAGTTTGATTTGATTTAGTCCTATTATTTAACTAAGATTTTTGGTTGAGATGGAGATGTGAATCCAACATAACATAACAATGTTTTATTTGTCAGTGGCACAGATGGAACTATCCAAGCAGAAGATGCATCTCCTTCAAATGTTGATATTTGGTTGTGTTGATAGCCGAACACCATTAAATATCCTTTTTGAAATACAATAAATAGCCTATTAACTTGTCGACAAGTTAACAAATTATACTGTATGTTGAATTCACATCTCCAACTCAACGAAAACTAAAAGTTAATTAAGTTATTTTGCCAGTGGCTCGGATGGAAAAATCCAAGCAGTTGATACCTTTAAATATGGATATTTGATGGCGTTGTCAAACAAACACAATTCGATATTACTTTCGTAATACAGTAAATAGCCTATCTTACAAACTAATATAACATTCAACCTTAAAATGAGTAACACATCCATGGTCCCATTTTCAGGTAACTGTAACTATACATTTCTTTTTATGTAATCATATAACGTGTGCAAGATGTTCAAGATAGGATGCGTAGGTCGTCGTAGGTCTGGGCATATTTTCACAATTACTGTAATAATCTACACAGAATCTTGAATGGCATTGGTCATTTGCACCATGTAATTATGATGTAATCTCAACTGCAATCCAGGTCATTTGGTTCGGCTCTTGGAAGAAGCACAGTGATAACACATTAACAAACAAAATATCTGACATTGTATTCCAATTTGAACTTTGTTGAAAAACTATTAGGACAGTGACACGTTGTTGTTGTTGATGTGGCTCTGTAGTCCAGCACTTTGGCTTTGAAATAATATGATGACTATGAGGTTAAAATGCAGACTGTCAGCTTTATTTTGAGGGTATTTTCATGCCAGGTAAACCGTTTAAAAATGACTGCACTTTTTGTACATAGTCCCCCCATTTTAGGGAACCAAATGTATTTCGACAAATTCAGTTAAAGTAGTAAAAATATTTGTATTTGGTCCCATATACAGTACCTAGCATGCAATTGTAACCGGTGCAATACTGCACCGCTGTAACTGTGCGTTGTGTGTGGTTGATTGAGACTATAGACGTGGACTTTGGAGGTTAAGTTGTTTAATGAATCAGAATTCACTCTCTGCATCTGCATCCAAAAGGAAATAAAACATTTGTAGAGCACATATGTTCTGAGAATCGTCCCTCTTTCTACAACAGATGCACAAGGGACTGGGATCGTTCGAGGAGCTAGCCATCGTTCACACATTCTAATACCTTAGCTAGCTATTAACCACATATTGAATTCAGAATGTTAATATCATCCTAAAAAATACAATTACATCTTAACAATACTATCCACTTATGAGTAACCTCTAAATATACAACATTATTCATGAACAAAACACTGTGTAGGACTTTGTGCTTAAAAGAATCAAAGCTTTCTGAAGACGACAGAAAAAGCATGCCTACCTCTCATTGTGCATCAAAATGATTTGAGCACGAGCACACAGGGCATAATGTAAGTACAAACTCCCCTACTCCCAGGATGAAGGCATGCATAATTACAAATCAACATGACATATTAGTATATGAACCTGGTGAAATTCACAAAGTACTTTGCACAATGACTACATCAAGATTGTGTCTCTAAACACTTGGACGCATTTGTAATTTTTTTGTTGTTATGCCCAATATAATTATTATTTTTTATTTAACCATTATTTAATTAAGCGAATCAGTTAAGAACAAATTCTTATTTACAATGACGGCCTACCCCGGCCAAACCCGGACGACGCTGTGCCACTTGTGCGCCGCACTGAGGCTCCCAATCACAGCCGGATGTGATACTGCCTGGATGAATGATAAATAATGAATGGTAAATAATGTATTGCGTCATTTGGAGTCATTTTTATTGCCCATAAGGGTCCCGCTTTACTTTCAGCTTATAAAGGCTTCATAAAGCCTTCATAATGCCTTCATAAGCACTACATAAATGTTTTACAAAGCATCTATAACCGTATGTCAGGTTTTATAAATGTGGCATAACTGTGTGACAATCACCAATGTCAAATGTGACATGAAGCACAATGTCTCATATGATCTAAACATGGGCTTTATAAAGGGTGCGAGTTGGGTCGCAGGATTGAAATATGCTCTATTTCTTTATTTATATTTTACCTTTATTTAACTAGGCAAGTCAGTTAAGAACAAATTCTGATTTTCAATGACGGCCTAGGAACAGTGGGTTAACCGCCTGTTCAGGGGCAGAACGACAGATTTTTACCTTGTCAGCTTGTCAACCTTCCAGTTACTAGTTCAACACTCTAACCACTAGGCTACCCTGCCGCTCCTAAAGTGAAGTCATGTTAGTCACATTACACCTAATCTCATTCCCAGACACTTCCGCCCAAATGTGCAGAAGGTCTGGTGGACCAACACATTAAACTTGGCCTTCATTAGTTAAGCTTAGGTTTAACATTACTATTTAAGAAGATAAATTGTGTAAATGGGCAGGGCTTAGCAATAATTATGACTTTTTGACTGTGTTAAGTAGTGATGATGACAAATACTTTACTCGGTAAGGTCACTCCTATAGAATTCCGTCGTCACTCCCACTAAGGCCAACATTGAATGGTTGATATCCCAGGCTTATGTGCCATGTGTGGAGATGATGTTCCACCAAGAAACACTTACCTTGATGAAAGCCCCCAACCTAGAGAAATTGAGTGTGTCTTTCTTCTGGAACCAAGTTACATGTTCCTCAGTACACAAACATGCACACAACAAAAACCAGCCATACCGCACGGTGCTCGGCCCAGTCAGGTCTTTGACACAATGTAACAGGTTGTAATCAACCCTGGTCTCCATCATGGGGACAGAAGAGGAATTGCTGGTGCGGAAGTCTCAGGTTGGACAACTCCAAATAATCTTGGTTCTGACACACACACACAAATGCAAACTTTGCAGATCCATCAATCCATTTATTATTGTTTTATTTTTGAAGTAAATTTTACCCCCCTTTTCTCCCCAATTTCGTGATTACGATCTTGTCTCATTGCTGTAACTCCCTAACAGTTAAAATCAGACCACTTTTGTCATGTATAACACATACATAAATGCATTGTATCATATGACACTGTACTTACTATAAATTCAGACACCTTTGGTCATTCATAACACATACATGAAGGTTTAATGATGTAAACAGGTGTATTGTCAAAAAAAGAATAGAACACGTCTGTGGATGATACTGTTGGATTCGACATTTTGAACATTGAGATATTAAATAAATGATAGGGAAAAAGTAGAGCAACGGTTGAGATAGGGGAGACAGATGGACATCTGTGGACTAGGGGAAGGAAAGGTTGAGGTCAGGAGGTGAGGTCAGTTCCCCTTAATCTCTTAAAGGGAGTAATCCGGGTTTAGTATCTGGTTACCTTCTTCCTGTTGAGCATAAAATGTAAGGATTGGAGAGAAGGGGGAGTGTCTTAAGTGGGATATAAATATCTGGATGGGACAAATGTTGGGTTTTCTGAATACAGCTGTACAGAACCTTTGGGAAGGACTAAACTTGGTTAAAGCTTCTCTGTGATGAGAAAGTTAGAGGCTCAAAGATCCCTCATGACATGCTAATCTCTCACCATTACCAAAATCAGTCATGTATACAGCCATGCCTTCATTGCCTGGTCTTCTCCTGGGCTGCTGCAATGATGATGAATGGGCCATGTCGGTGGATAATGGGGCCAGACAGCTTAGCATTAGCTATAGCTTGGGTTTCATCGTGTTGCTGTGAATGGGGAAGTGGACTGCATTTAATAGCACACACGTTTTCCAATAACAGCAGCATTCTGCAAGGGCTGACCAATACTTTATCAAAGCCTTCGAGCGGTATCGAGCTCGCCTGCTATCAAGATCTCCGAAAATCTATAATCCGGAGAGCAAGGCTGATTTTTAAAGGGGCATTCCATTGAAGGTACACATTTTAATATGTTGTTATTTCCCACATGAGAGTCAGCAGCATGTCAATGTAACCGGTGTGAAATGGCTAGCTAGTTAGCGGTGGTGTGCGCTAATAGCATTCCAATTGGTGACGTCACTCGCTCTGAGACCTTGAAGTAGTGGTTCCCCTTGCTCTGCAAGGGCCGTGGCTTTTGAGGAGCGATGAGTAACAATGCATTGTGAGTGGCTGTTGTCTGGGTGTGAGGGTCCCTGGTTTGAGCCCGGCGAGGGGACGGACTAAAGTTAAACTGTTACATCAACATCACCTTCCTTAGCAGCTATAGAGGAACATTTAGATGTTTACCAATTGACACAGGCACAGTTCTTTAAGTTGCTCAATGTCCTCTCAACTGCCCAGTCTGAGAACAACCAGCAGGCTAGAACCTTCCGCTAGTCTCAAACCCTTAAGCTTTTGCAGATGTATGAAAGAAAGTAAAAGCAATAACATAGTAGAAGCGAGGATAATAGAATTGAGTAGATGCAATAAACCTATCCCATTCCTACTGCCTGCTTCTACCTATCCAGTTCCTACCACATCTACAGTGATGTAATTCTGGTTAATTATACACTATTCATGATGCCCATTTAATGGGAACCAATGAACTTTAAATGCATTTGAAGTTCATTGGTGTGAATTGGGATGAGTATTTGATTAGATCATTTCATTAGTACATTTACATTACATTTAAGACATTTAGCAGACGCTCTTATCCAAAGCGACTTACAAATTGGTGCATTCACCTTATGACATCCAGTGGAACAGCCACTTTACAATAGTGCATCTAAATCTTTTAAGGGGGGTGAGAAGGATTACTTTATCCTATCCTAGGTATTCCTTAAAGAGTTGGGGTTTCAGGTGTCTCCGGAAGGTGGTGATTGACTCCGCTGTCCTGGCGTCGTGAGGGAGTTTGTTCCACCATTGGGGAGCCAGAGCAGCGAACAGTTTTGACTGGGCTGAGCGGGAACTGTACTTCCTCAGTGGTAGGGAGGCGAGGCCAGAGGTGGATGAACGCAGTGCCCTTGTTTGGGTGTAGGGCCTGATCAGAGCCTGGAGGTACTGAGGTGCCATTCCCCTCACAGCTCCGTAGGCATGCACAGTACAGTGCTCTGTTTTTCTCATACGCACTTACACACAGTAGTGACCCAATCTAACTGTGAGCCTTTCTTTCTACCCACACGGATCAATGTACTTCAGTCTAAGAGAAGATCGGAAATCCTCAAATCGGTAAATATCGTTTTCTATGAAAATAACCATATGAACTTAACTGTTGTTCCCATGTCTTTTGCCTCGTGTACGACGTCTCTGATTGGTACGTTCCTGTCCGTAGATGCTGTCCTTCATGTACGCCCACCTGACCTTCTTCCACCAGGGTTACGACCTCTTCAGTGAACTACAACCTCTCATGAAACAGCTGGGGGACAGGTAGGCCTTTACCCCATTTACTCCCATTAAACTGTAACTGTATCTCCACCTGGCCCATCCGAACGCATAGTGGTTCTTAAACCTCTCCTCGGGGATCCCCAGATATTTTACAATTCACCTAGTCAAGGCTTGATGATGATAAGTTGCCAAGTTGAATCAGGTGTGCTAGCTCTGGGGGGGTTCCCCGAGGAGAGGTTTGAAAACCACTGTCCCCTCAGCGCTGACATACCTGATTCAACTTGGCAGCTTATCATCAAGCTCTTACTCTCTATATAGAAAGGTAAAGCCATGCCAGTCAACGCTTTTTTTCTCCTTGCCAAGGAGTTGAACTAGGGTGAAAATGAATTGCTTCGCCCCACAAACCAAACTGTTGTCCATTATTTTCGATGGGTGCATATGTACACAAATGTGCCCTAGTATTTTTTATTTCAGTGGCACTACGTTGGGACAACCAACACTGGGCCTATGGCCAGTAATGATGCACTTTCATTGTGTGTTCCATGGTCACTGGTAGGGCTGGGAATTGCCGGTGACCTCCTGATGCGATACTATCATGATCCATAGATGCCGATACGATAGTTATTGCGATTCTCACAATTTTATATGTATGTATTGCAAATAGCTATTGCACATTATATGTCTGCTGCGGAGAGAAGAGAGAACAAGTTTTGATCAGTCAGATAAATAAAAGTACTGAAGAGATGTTGGCTCACTATTTAAAAAGAAGATATAGGATAAAACAAACTGGAGGGTACAGCCGACTAGCTCAGGTACAGCCGACTAGCGCTAGCTAACGCTACCTACAATAGCAAATGTTAGTAATTTGATTTTTTTTTTAATATATATTTTTTTTCCACCATCACTGGTCAGATACACCAGCAGCTTCCTCTGGGCCAGGGGGAGTTTAAAATAGGGCTGGGCGATATGGCCAAAGTATCCTATCACATATTTATTTTTTAATTGCCGGTTTGACAGCATTTTATGTTTTGTGAGTAGTGCATGACCCTAGGGTGGCAACGCAAACATTCTAAGTGATTTCAATGGGTCTTTCTCCATTCTGATTGTTTTATACTGTTCAATTCAACTTCAATCAAAAATAATTTCCTGCATTTTCTGCACTCATTTGTGATAATTTCCACACTGCCACAAGATATTTCTATTTATTTAACTAGTCAGTTAAGAACAAATTCTTATTTACAATGAAGGCCTAGCCCTGCCAAACCCTAACGACACTGGGCCAATTATGCGTTGCCCTATGGTAATCCCAATTACAGCCGGTTGTGATACAGCCTGGAATCAAACCAGGGTCTGTAGTGACGCCTCGAGCACTGAGCACGTGAGGTCAAAGGGTGCAGGGCAAATAAGATGCCCAGTCACTGTCCTGAAATGGGGAGGTGGGCGGTGCATAGAGGCTCACCTTTTTGGACGGTGACTATGGAGCCAATGTGTTAAGTTAATGTGTTCTGGCTAAGCAACACAAACATAGGCACAGACACATGATAACATACGCACTATACACACACGTACACATTAATTTTGTGTTGTAGATATGTGGTAGTGGAGTAGAGGCATGAGGGCACACATTTAGTGTGTTTTGAAATCTGTTAAGAATGTATTGTAATGTTTTTAAAATTGTATAACTGGCTTAATTTTGCTGGACCCCAGGAAGAATAGCTGCTGCCTTGGAGCAGCTAATGGGGAACCAAAATGGGGAACCAAAATGGAAATATGTTGTGTGCTCCTTTTGGAAATGGATTGATTATCACTCACCAATCTTTGAATTAGTTAGAATGGTTTATTCATGAAAATCTGTACTGTTTTATATATAATGTTTTGGGAGAGCAGTTAAATGTGTATTGTTACAGTGGTATGTTTTGCAAGTGTGTGTGTATATAGGACAGTAATCTGGATAACAGCCTTTGGCTAACTACAAATGTCCAAGTTACCGGGGCTATATGGTGCTCCAGGTGTTACCTGTTAGTGGTGGGGTGTACATGTAAACGTGTACAGCTTGCAGAGTTCAGGTATGATGAGAGAAGTGTTGTACGAGCGACAGTGTATTTTATTTTGGGGGGGGTCAGCTTTAATATTGCAGATAGATTGAGGCTTCCATCAATGTAATTGTCTGCATCCTTTCAAATCCTCCATTAATTTAAAATATATATATACAATATATATATATTTTTTTTAAAATATATTTTCCTTTATTATTTTCCACTAACCCTACCATCCCTCCCCTAATTGGAGTAAACTAATGGACAACAACTCTTAGGCTTCTACTTCCAGCTTATTCATACTATATACACATTTTATCAACCCTGTATAGTTTACAATACTTATTTTTTCTTTGTTTTTAGTACCATCCTTCAGCTCCACTCAACCCATCCCATCCATCTCTGAAAACCATCCAGTTTTGATATATTTTTGCCGTATATTTTTCAACTGTGCTGTGATATTTCACAAAAGTTCTGAACCTTTCTATTGTCATAGATTCTACATATTAAAGAAACATTTTTGCTAAGAGTATTATTAATCGACTGACTATGACTTGTTAAAATGACCCAGTAGTGCTATTTGCAGAGTTAGCTCCAGGTACATTTTGCAATTCTTTAGCCATTCCTGAGCGCTCCAGTTATTGATTATTGAACATTATGATTTCATTGCTGTTATACTGTTAAATATAAATATATATACTGTTAAATTAAATATACTGTTTTCACACAATACCCCATAATGTGAAAACATGTTTTTAGAAATGTTAGCAAATTTGTTGAAAATTAAATACTGAAATCTCATTTGCATAAGTATTCACCTCCCCTGAGGCAATACTTTGTAGAAACACCTTGGCAGCGATTATAGTTGTGAGTCTTTCTGGGTAAGTCTCCAAGAGCTTTGCACACCTGGATTGTACAATATTTGCCCATTATTATTTGAAAAATTATTCAATCTCTGCCAGCTTGATTGTTGATCATTGCTAGACAGCCATACAATTCTTGCTATAGATTTTTACCGTCAAAACAAGCTGCTGTAGGTCACTCAAGAACTTTCAATGTCGTCTTGGTAAGCAACTTCAGTGTAGATTTGGCTTTGTGTTTTAGGTTATTGTACTGCTGAAAGGTGAATTTGTCTCACAGTGTCGGTTGGAAAGCAGACGAAACCAGGTTTTCCTCTAGGAATTGCCTGTGCTTATACAGTTGAAGTCAGAAGGTTACATACACTTAGATTGGAGTCAATAAAACTTTTTTCTTCAACCACTCAACTATAGCTTTGGCAAGTCTGTTAGGACATCTACTTTGTGCATGACACAAGTAATGTTTCCAAAAATTGCTTACAGACAGATTATTTCACTGTATCACTATCCTAGTGGGTCATAAGTGTAAGTACAGTAAGTTGACTGTGCCTTTAAATAAACAGCTTGGAAGATTCCAGAAAATGGTGGCATGGCTTTAGAAGCTTCTGATAGGCTAATTGACATCATTTGAGTCAATTGGAGGTGTACCTGTGGATGTATTTCAAGGACTACCTTCAAAACGCAGTGCCTCTTTGCTTGACATCAAGGGAAAATCAAACGAAATCAGCCAAGACCTAAAAATAAAAAAAAATTGGCAACCTCCAAGTCTGGTTCATCCTTGGGAACAATTTCAAAATGCCTGAAGGTACCACGTTTAGCTGTACAAACAATAGTACGCAAGTATAAACACCATGGGACCACACAGCCGTCATACCGGATGGGACGTTAAACGGGTGTCCTGACTGTCATTACAGATCCGATGGTACTTATCGTAAGAGTAGGGGTGTTAACCCCGGTGTCCTGGCTAAATTCTCAATCTGGCTCTCAAACCATCATGGTCATCTAATAATCCCCAGGTTACAATTGACTCATTCATCCCCCTCTCCCCTAACTATTTCCCAGGTCGTTGCTGTAAATGAGCACGTGTTCTCAGTCAACTTACCTGGTAAAATAACGGATAAAAAAAGACCACTCAGGAAGGGAGACTCATTCTGTCTCCTAGAGATAAAGTACTTTAATCGCAAAAAACTGCAAATCAATCCCAGAACAGCAGCAAAGGACCGTATGAAGATGCTGGAGGAAACGGGTACAAAAGTAATTATATCCATAGTAAAACAAGTCCTATCTCGACATAACGTCGGCAGCGTAGCCTAGTGGTTAGAGCGTTGGACTAGTAACCGAAAGGTTGCAAGTTCAAATCACCAAGCTGACAATGTCCAAATCTGTTGTTCTGCCCCTGAACAAGGCAGTTAACCCACAGTTACTAGGCCACCATTGAAAATTTAAAAAAATCTTAACCGACTTGCCTAGTTAAAAGGTAAAAGTAACCTGAAAGGCTGCTCAGCAAGGAATACACTGCTCCAAAACTGCCAGAAAAAAAGCCAGACTACGGCTTGCAACTGCACATGGGTAGAAAAATCGTACTATTTGGAGAAATGTCCTCTGGTCTGACGAAACAAAAAGGGTGCTTGATGCTTGCAAGCTGAAGAACACCATACCAACTGTGAGGCACGAGGGTCGCAGCACCATGTTGTGGGGGTGCTTTGCTGCAGGCGGGACTGGTGCACTTCACAAATTAGATGGCATCATAACGATATATTGAAGCAGCATCTCAAGACATCAGTCAGGAAGTTAAAGCTTGGTCTTCCAAATGGACAATGACCCCAAGCATACTTCCAAAGTTGCGGAAAAATGGCTTAAGGACAACAAAGTCAAGTTATTGGAGTGGCCATCACAAAGCCCTGACCTCAATCCTATAGAACATTTGTAGGCAGAACTAAAAAAGCATGTGCGAGCAAGGAGGCCAACAAACCTGACTCAGTTACACCAGCTCTGTCAGGAGGAATGAGCCAAAATTCACCCAACGTCTTGTGGGAAGCTTGTAAGAAGGCTACCCGAAACATTTGACCCAAGTTAAACAATTTAAAAGGCAATGCTACCAAATACTAATTGATTGTATGTAAACTTCTGACCCACTGGGAATGTGATCAATTAAATAAAAGCTGAAATGAATCACTACTATTATTCTGACATTTCACATTCTTAAAATGAAGTGGTGATCCTAACTGACCTAAAACAGGGATTTTTTTTACTAGGATTAAATGTCAGGAATTGTGAAAAACTGAGTTTAAATGTAGTTGGCTAAGGTGTATGTAAACTTCCGACTTCAACTGTAGCTGTGTTTCATTTGTTTTTATCCCGAAAAAAAAACTCCTTAGTCCTTGCCGATGACAAGCATACAACATTTTTTGCAGTATTACTTAAGTGCCTTGTTGCCAACAGGATGCATGTTTTGGAATATTTATACTATGTACAAGCTTCCTTCTTTACACTCTTTCATTTAGGTTAGTATTGTGGAGTAACTACATTGTTGATCCATCCTCAAATCACAACAATTAAACTCTGAAACTGTTTTAAAATCACCATTGGCCTCATGGTGAAATCCCTGAGTAGTTTCCTTCCTCTCCGGCAACTGAGTTATGAAGGACACCTGTATCTTTCTAGTGACTGAGTGTATTGATACACCAGCCAAAGCCTAATTGATAATGTCACCATGCTCAAAGGGATATTAAGCATTTGCTTTTTTTACCAATCTGTGCCCTTGGTGCGAAGCATTGAAAAACCTCACTGAGCTTTGTGGTTGTATCTTTGCTTGAAATTCAATACTCGATTGAGGGACCTTATATGTGTGTGTGTATATATATATATATATATATATATATATATATATATATATACTCGTTGGTTATTACTGCATTGTCGGAACTAGCACAAGCATTTCGCTACACTCGCATTAACATCTGCTAACCATGTGTATGTGACAAATAACATTTGATTTGATTTGATGTGGAAAGCTATGATTTTCAGAGTAGGGCACTGGTTAAAGGTGTCATCTCTAGCGTCTCGTTGCACATAGAGGCTGTGTGGTTTAGGGATAACATGCCATGAGTGGTAGACGCACGTTGCTTGACCCAAATGATATACTGAAAGGAGGAAAACGGAAAGAAGGAAGAAAGCCTATCGGTAGTATTGTTGTTTTGATTAAGTGGTTCTCCCGATTTGTGTAAAACTTGGGTATGTGAGATATGGGGTGAGACCGTATGAACAGAAGCCGTATTACATTTACATATTTACATATTTACATTTAAGTCATTTAGCAGACGCTCTTATCCAGAGCGACTTACAAATTGGTGCATTCACCTTATGACATCCAGTGGAACAGCCACTTTACAATAGTGCATCTACATCTTTTAAGGGGGGGGGGGGGTGAGAAGGATTAATTTATCCTATCCTAGGTATTCCTTAAAGAGGTGGGGTTTCAGGTGTCTCCGGAAGGTGGTGATTGACTCCGCTGTCCTGGCGTCGTGAGGGAGTGTGTTCCACCATTGGGGAGCCAGAGCGGCGAACAGTTTTGACTGGGCTGAGCGGGAACTGTACTTCCTCAGTGGTAGGGAGGCGAGCAGGCCAGAGGTGGATGAACGCAGTGCCCTTGTTTGGGTGTAGGGCCTGATCAGAGCCTGGAGGTACCGAGGTGCCGTTCCCCTCACAGCTCCGTAGGCAAGCACCATGGTCTTGTAGCGGATGCGAGCTTCAACTGGAAGCCAGTGGAGAGAGCGGAGGAGCGGGGTGACGTGAGAGAACTTGGGAAGGTTGAACACCAGACGGGCTGCGGCGTTCTGGATGAGTTGTAGGGGTTTAATGGCACAGGCAGGGAGCCCAGCCAACAGCGAGTTGCAGTAATCCAGACGGGAGATGACAAGTGCCTGGATTAGGACCTGCGCCGCTTCCTGTGTGAGGCAAGGTCGTACTCTGCGGATGTTGTAGAGCATGAACCTACAGGAACGGGCCACCGCCTTGATGTTAGTTGAGAACGACAGGGTGTTGTCCAGGATCACGCCAAGGTATGTATAGTGTTACAATTGTAAAAAGTTAGGACACATAGCAAGTGTTTGTCGAAGGAATAACGAGGTCGTAGTTGAAGAGTCGCTGTAATTGTGATGGAAATCACGTTTCCAGAGCGCACTGTAAGGATGAAGGAGGTGTCAGTAAATCAGAGCTATCCAGCAGGTCTCCTATGTGGAGCCAATGAAAATAGGTGAAGGAGTGAGTAGAGTTGAGATGGTAGTGGATGTCTCACTGCCTGCAGTGAATGCCATTCGGGAGAAGGCTCCCGAGTGGCACAGCGGTCTAAAGCACTGCATCTCTCATGCTAGAGGCGTCACTACAGACCCGGCTGTTTCACAACTGGCCGTGATCGGGTGTCCCATAGGGTGGCGCACAATTGGCCCAGTGTCGTCCAGGTTAGGGGAGGGTTTGCCCGGGGATGGCCGTCATTGTAAATAAGAATTTGTTCTTAACTTGACTTTTCTAGTTAAATGAAAGTTAAATAAAAAAAGAAGGATCCCGACACGCAGTGAAGAAGGTTTTTATAGCATAACTGATCAATTGCACTAGTCAAAAAATCTAAGAAGCTAGGCATCATTGTGAAGGCGGCAAAATTCTGTATCTCCAGGACTTTACATCCAACAATGTTACAAGGAATACTGAATGAAGAGGTTCCCCTGTCCCAGGTTCCTGAACGTGTGTAGGGATCTGAATAGAGATTTAAATCAGCCTGAATGAGTGCAGTTTTAGTTTTAGTTTACTTTTGAATAGTATAAGTAGATTTTTCACTTTCCCCTATTATTTTACTAAAGTCTTCACCCCATCCAGTAGGTGGCAGCATGCACCTATAACATTGTTTGCAGACTACCATAATAGCATATAAGAACAAGAAGAAGAATAAGGAGGAGGAACGGAACAGAACAGAGAAAAAAAGCAAGTATGGGTAAGAGCCCTTTACTTGTGCTTGATCCGAAAATGTGGTCGGAGGCGCCGTATGGATGGTGTGACGTAATTGTGAAGCCTCCAGAGGCACGCAGTGGCCAAATTGAGATCAGTACCGCATCGCCATGCGCCTCTCAAATTTTGTAACAATGCGGAGGGTTCAGTATAGCTCCGCATTGACATTATTTGTTGACGGTAGGTGAGGGCAGGTCCTGTATAAACACAAAATCTCTTCCTTCACAGCAGCTTTGTGCTGCTCGGCGAAGCGCAATAAGTATGAATGCCCTGACTTCTGCAGAGACAATATCACCGTAAATGCAGACGGTGGATTGACCACGCAGCACCTTTTACTGCATAAGTGGAGTGTATCTGAAAGTGAGAGGATCAACAGCGATAGGCGTCACATCAGTGCTCTGTATTTGATTGTTTGAAAGTGGGCGTATCAACTGAAGTGGGAGGGTCAACAGCGATAGGAGATTCACCTGCGTTCTGTAAGCTCTGTAATTGGTTAAATGGTTTTGATGGGGCGTGTTGTTTTTAGTTTCTTAACATGTTTTTATTGGTCAGTTCCCAACCATGTGAAACAAGACTGGGAGAGCAAAAATGCCCTATTCTTGATAGAGAATCATACTGGGCCATTTGAATGTTAACACAAGAAACACCTCACTTATAGCCAAAATATCACTTATTGGTCTACCAGTTTTTCATTTATTACCAGTAAATCTTCATTATTGGGCCTCTAACTCATTATGAAGTCTCTTCAGCTATCTGATGACAATGCAATTGTGTTTTGTGAATAAAGCTCATAATTACTATTGGGCATCAAACAGCCTACTGATTTTGCACTTACCAATAAACCACCTCTTTAAGGAATACCTAGGATAGGATAAAGTAATCCTTCTCACCGCCCCCCCCCCCTCCCCCCCCTTAAAAGATTTAGATGCACTATTGTAAAGTGGCTGTTCCACTGGATGTCATAAGGTGAATGCACCAATTTGTAAGTCGCTCTGGATAAGAGCGTCTGCTAAATGACTTAAATGTAAATGTAAATGTATGTTTGATTATTTTAACTCATGGCATCTATTTAACTATTATCAGGCATAGGCATCAAGGCAAGACCCAAATGCAGATGGTTGGAGGCTTGCAATGTTCATTAATCCAAAGGGGTAGGCAAGCGAATGGTCGTGGACAGGCAAAAAGGTCAAAACCAGTCCAGAAACAGGCAAGGGTCAAAACCAGGAGGACTATAAAAAGGAGAATGCAAAAAGCAGGAGACCGGGGAAAAACCACTGGTTGACTTGGAAACATACAAGACAAATTGGCACAGAAAGACAGGAAACACAGAGATAAATACATTGGGGAAAACAAGACACCTGGAGGGGGTGGAGACAATAATGAGGACAGGTGAAACAGATCAGGGTGTGCCATCAGATGATGCCAATAAAATTGTGTTTGGCACAATTTAATTATTCTTGTAGAATTGGGCAGCAAACCAGCTTAGAATGAAGTGTATTCTAGAAAAAGTGTTAGCAATAAAATACATCACTAATATGACTCCCATCATAAAACCACTGTACACGACTGACGAAAAGAAAATGGCAAATTAACTTAATGACTTCAACATAGTTTGACTGAGATTACTTATCTGCCAAAGGTGTTAACATGCGCAATCGCTGTGACCTCAAGTTAGAATTTAATGCTAGAGAGGCCACACAAGTCTTTAAGCATACAGGCAACAGGCCTGATGGCGTCTCTGCTTCGTGCAGAGGAACTTACACCAGCCTGGGTCTCTGTCTTTCAGAGGTCTGTATATTCACACACACTTCCATCTCTAGAAGAAAGTGATCATCACCCCTCTTCCCCAAAAACCTTCTCCCAAAGAAAACAAAGACTGTAGATCTGTTCCTCTGACCTCCATTGTAATGAAGTATCTTAAACATATCATGGTGTGTAAGCTTCAGTCATACTAAACACACATGACTGAGCAAGCCCCCATTCTCATCGGCGTGGCTGTAATGGAGCAGGTTAAGAGCTTCACGTTTCTTGGCGTACACATCACCAACAAACTAACATGGTCCAAGCACACCAAGACAGTCGTGAAGAGGGCACGAGAAAACCTATTGCCCCTCGGGAGACTGAAAAGATTTGGCATGGTTCCTCAGAGCCTCAAAAGGTTTTCAAGCTGCACCATCGAGTGCATCCTGACGGGTTGCATCACTGTCTGGTATGACAACTGCTTAGCGAACATTAGCTTGGTAAATTAAAGTCATGTTAATGTTAGATAGCAATAAAGAGCTAGTATATGTACACCAAAGACACCGATAAAAGTGAATGGCAAAATGTTTTGCTTAACTGAAATTCTTTACTGTCATCTCTACTAACCAAGACCATGACAAAGCCACACTGAAAGTGTGAAACACAGCATACCAAGCAGCCCCGGTTTTTGTGTTAAACGTCCTACAACAAAGCTTTCTTAGTATTCAACAAGCGTTCTCTGCCCTTAACCTTGTACTGAACACCTCCAAAACAAAGGTCATGTGGTTTGGTAAGAAGAATGTTGTTCTCCCCACCGGTATGATTACTACCTGTGAGGGTTTGGCGATTGAGGTAGTCACCTCATACAAGTACTTGGGAGTATGGCTAGACGGTACACTGTCCTTCTCTCAGCACATATCAATGCTGCAGCCTAAGATTAAATCTAGATGGTTTCCTCTACCGCAATCACTCCTCTTGCACCCCAGCTGCCAAACTAACCCCAATTCAGATGACCATCCTACCCATGCTAGGTTACGAAGATGTAATTTAGAGATCGGCAGGTAAGGGTGCTCTCGAGCGTCTAGATGCTCTTTACCATTTGCCACCAATGCTCCTTATATGACACATCACTGCACTTTATACTTCTCTGTAAACTGGTCATCTCTGTATACCTGTCACAAGACCTACTGGTTTATGCTTATTTATAAAACTCTCTTAGGCCTCACTCCCCTCTATCTGAGATACCTACAGCAGCCCTCATCCTCCTTCATTGTAAATAAGAATTTGTTCTGAACTGACTTGCCTAGCTAACTAAAGGTTAAGTTAAAAAAAATACATCAAATAAAAGCCACGCAAAACGTCCTTGTGTGACAACAAATGTGCCCAATTAGCTGATTCGCTTGACATGCGCCCACTTTCAGAGACACTCCATGTACGCATAGCATTTAGCCATGACACAAACTAAAAGGCGGTGCCTGACGCTATCGTCATGTGATACTAGATATATCACGCTAAGCAACGTAAGACCTTCCGTCGAAGATATATTGACGCGCAAACTCCGGATATCAAACCAAAAAACTATTTTGTGCGAAACCTTACCCAACTGTTGTCAACAATGTGGCTGTTTTTGTTTCTGACGCTGGTTAGCGTATGTTGCAAGGCAGAAGTTTGTCCATGCGAGATCCAGGAACTCTGTCAACAAATTCGCGATGAGAAGGACTTTGAGGTAACGTTAGCATGGCCGGTTTAGCAGAAATGTAGCCCGCCATGCTGCTGTTAAAACAGGGTAGCATAATAAACGATGGAACTACTTGAGAGTTTAGGCTGGCAGCCCCATAAAATGTGACACTAAACCCTGACATTTGGGTGAAGTCGTGGGTGAGCGTACACTGACAAACTAGGCTAATGGCAAGGCCCCGACATTTTTGAGATAGCTCTTACAAAACACAAAGTGGATGGTTGTGTACACATATTTTACTGCAAGTGGTTAAATCGATAGATATTGTGACATACACCCTAAACGCAAAAAGTGCAGAATAACGACTGGCTGGACGGATGGGCCGCATACATTTGTGTAATCCAATATTGCAAGCTCTGCTATTGTTACAATTTGTAATACAAGTAGTCCGTTGTCAGTTTTACATACCCTAATGCTGTTTGTTTGTATCGTAATTCATCTTGGAAATATAGAATTGTAAACACAGATACAAAAGGTGGACACGACAACTATGAATATTGATGATAAATGTAAGCTTTTTGTAGATGATTAATAGCCGTAGTCACAAGCCACACTTGCTCTCATTCAGTGCTGTATCGTCCTGCCTGACAAATGCATAAAGTTGAAAATGTTTTTAATGTTGTGGCTTGTGTAATCTGCTCTAAATGGGTTTAGACATTGGAATTAGATTTTTTGGGGGGTCCAATTTTCCTTGAAGGATGTTGTATCTTTAGCCCTACTGTTGTAATACAGTCAGGTCCACCACAGATTATTTTTGGGACCACCATGGATTTAGCTTCAAATCCAATATTGTGTCTAAAATCCAATATGTCTGCTATAAGTCAAATGTTATTGGTTGCATAAACATATTTAGCAGATTTTATTGCAGGTGTAGGAACACAAGCATTTCGCTATCTCCAACTGTTTTTAGTGACTAGTATTGATTCATTTGATATGAATGAAATCGTGAAAATGTGTTTGTCTAGCCTAGATTCAGTTAAAAAAAAAGTATTTGACACGACAAGAGGCTTTAGAATTAATCACCTGCCACTGGTCTCTTTGCTTTCAGGTGTTTGTGTTTGATGTGGGCAAGAAAGCATGGAAGTCATATGATTGGGGAAAAGTGACAACTGTTGCTGCATTTGGGAAATATGATGCTGAACTCATGTGCCACGCCCATTCAAAAGGAGCACGGCTAGTCCTGAAAGGTAAGGTTAGGCATCTCAACTAGAGGTCGACCGATTAATCGAAATGGCCAATTTAAATTAGGACCGTTTTCAAAGCAATCGGAAATCGGTATTTTTGGACACCGATTTGGCCCATTTAAAAAAAAATATATATATATATATTTTTTTATTAACACCTTTTTATTTAATCATTATTTAACTAGTCAAGTCACTTGCCTTAGGAACGGTTGAAACCAAATGTAACATGTTTTATTATTTATTTGAGGCTAAATTGATTTTATTGATGTATTATATTAAGTTAAAATATGTGTTCATTCAGTATTGTTGTAATTGTCATTATTACAAAAATATATATATATATATATATATTTTTTTTTTAATCGGACGATTTAATCGGTACCAGCATTTTTGGTCCTCCAATAATCGGTATCGGTGTTGAAAAATCATAATCGGCCGACCTCTCATCTCAACCATATGCCAGTGTGCACTTGATCACCTCCATACATGGATTTGAAAGGATATTACTGGTATTTGAAAACAACCTAGCCCAGGCTTCCTCAACTGGCAGCCCAGTTATTTGGTTCCCCAAGTTTTCCGGGCTAAAAAATGTGTAATTATTTTTATTATTGGACATAATACAGTGAAAACACCAGCAAATCAGCTCCAATTCAAATACAGTGCATTCGGAAAGTATTCAGACCCCCTTTCCCACATTTTGTTGCCTTTGTTACCACTTAGGGATTTCACCATGAGGCCAATGGTGACTTTAAAACAGGTAAAGAGTTGAATGGCTGTGATAGGAGAGAAGTGAGGATGGATCACTAACATTGTAGTTATGACAGAGTCATTTGACTCTAGTCATAACTACAGAGTGAAATGACAGAGTGAAAAGAAGGAAGCCGGTACAGAATAAAAATATTCAAAAACATGCATCCTGTTTGCAATAAGGCACTAATGTAGAACTGGCAAATAAATGAATGTCTTGAATACAAAGTCTTATGTTTGGGGAAAATCCAACACATTACTGAGTGTAACACACTTCATATTTTCAAACATAGTGGTGGCTGCATCGTTATGTGTATGCTTGTCATTGGCAAGGACTAGAGTTCTATAGGATAAAAAGAAATGGAATAGACCTAAGTGTAAGGATTTAATTATTGGAGTACATCAATAAAAGGGAACCAGGGTTTTGGAGTTCTCACAGTATCTTGGTTTATTGACTCTTCAGTTTTCATGAACTCTGTTGTTCAGCTTTGTTTTATGAATAGAAAGTTTTGAGTTGGTAATAATTGTAATCACAATACTGTGGGTCCCTTTTTAAACAAAATAAACTTATTTTTACAATTCAAAATTGCAACCAAATGTATGTTTTATTGTATACAAATATGCATACTTTTTATATAGCACAGAAAATAGATACCAAGAAAATTATTTTTAACCAAAATCCTCTACATCAAGTGTGACTTAACCTATAGAACCGGTTCTGTAAACCATACAATTTTAAAAAATAATTTTGCTTTCACAAAAATAATTTAAATCTCTTTCCTTTACAGACGAAATATAGAAAATAACTTTGACAGTAAAATTCCCTCTTTAAGACCTTAATCCACATAAACAAACATTTGTTAAGAAAATAAAATACTTCAAATTAACTCCTTTTAGACAGTACAGACTTGTCACAGCAAAACTTGTGAGCACCAAAACTGTCAATGTCACCTCAAGCCCACTTGATCACTTTATGGCTATTAACAATGTCCGTCCTTTAATGAGAATGTCCTTCTCTTAGTCACTACAAACATTAATTTGGGAGCTCCAGAGTGGCGCAGCGGTCCAAGGCACTGCATTCCAGTGCAAGAGGCGTCACTACAGTCCCTAGTTCGAATCCAGGCTGTATCACATTCGGCCGTGATTTGGAGTCCCATAGGGCGGTGCCCAGCGTCGTCCGGGGTAGGCCGTCATTGTAAATAATCATTTGTTCTTAACTGACTTGCCTAGTGAAATAAAGGTTGTCCCTTGACAACCGGTGAAAATCTGTCCTTTGGTCTGATGAGTCCAAATTTGAGATTTTGGTAGGGAGGCGAGCAGGCCAGAGGTGGATGAACCGTTGTTTGGGTTAGGGCCTGACAGAGCCTGAGGTAGGTGAAGCTCCAGTTCCATCTGTCTTTGTGAGGCAGGGTCGTTGCGGATGTTGTAGAGTAGGTGAACAGATTATCCAGATCACGTTCCCACCGTGAATCATGGAGGTTGTCAAGGGGGGGTGTCCTTTGGTCTGAGTGACAATGTCTTTTTTGAATTCCAACCGTTGACTTTGTGACAGAGTGTGAGGTGAACAGATTATTGTGAACAGATTATCTCCGCGTTCCCACCGTGAATCATGGAGGTGGGGGTGCTTTGCTGGTGACAATGTCTATTTTGAATTCAAGACACACTTGACCAGCATGGATACCACAGCATTCTACAGCGATACGCCATTCCATCCAGTTTGCGCTTAGTGGGATTATCAACAGGACAATGACCCCCCCCCCCCTCTCCCTCCAGGCTGTGTAAGGGCTATTTAACCAAGAAGGAGAGCGATGGAGTGCTGCATCAGATGACCTGGACTCCACAATCACCCGACCTCAACCCAATTGAGATGGTTTGGGATGAGTTGGACCAGGGAGTGAAGGAAAAGCAGCCAACAAGTGCTCAGCATATGTGAACCTTGAGAGAATGTGTGAAAAGCCATCATCAAGGCAAAGGGTGGCCACTTTGAAGAATCTCAAATATAAATATACACTGCTCAAAAAAATAAAGGGAACACTAAAATAACACATCCTAGATCTGAATGAATGAAATATTCTTATTAAATACTTTTTTTCTTTACTTAGTTGAACGTGCTGACAACAAAATCACACAAATTATCAATGGAAATCAAATTTATCAACCCATGGAGGTCTGGATTTGGAGTGACACTCAAAATGAAAGTGGAAAACCACACTACAGGCTGAGCCAACTTTGATGTAATGTCCTTAAAACAAGTCAAAATGAGGCTCAGTAGTGTGTGTGGGCTCCACGTGCCTGTATGACCTCCCTACAACGCCTGGGCATGCTCCTAATGAGGTGGCGGATGGTCTCCTGAGGGATCTCCTCTCAGACCTGGACTAAAGCGTCCGCCAACTCCTGGACAGTCTGTGGTGCAACGTGGCGTTGGTGGATGGAGCGAGACATGATGTGCTCAATTGGATTCAGGTCTGGGGAACGGGTGGGCCAGTCCATAGCATCAATGCCTTCCTCTTGCAGGAACTGCTGACACACTCCAGCCACATGGGGTCTAGCATTGTCTTGCATTAGGAGGAACCCAGGGACAACCGCACCAGCATATGGTCTCACAAGGGGTCTGAGGATCTCATCTCGGTACCTAATGGCAGTCAGGCTACCTCTGGCGAGCACATGGAGGTCTGTGCGGCCCCCCAAAGAAATGCCACCCCACACCATGACTGACCCACCGCCAAACCGGTCATGCTGGAGGATGTTGCAGGCAGCAGAACGTTCTCCAGACTGTCACATGTGCTCAGTGTGAACCTGCTTTCATCTGTGAAGAGCACAGGGCACCAGTGGCGAATTTGCCAATCTTGGTGTTCTCTGGCAAATGCCAAACGTCCTGCACGGTGTTGGGCTGTAAGCACAACCCCCACCTGTGGACATTGGGCCCTCATACCACCCTCATGGAGTGTGTTTCTGACCATTTGAGCAGACACATGCACATTTGTGGCCTGCTGGAGGTCATTTTGCAGGGCTCTGGCAGTGCTCCTCCTGCTCCTTCTTGCACAAAGGCGGAGGTAGCGGTCCTGCTGCTGGGTTGTTGCCCTCATACGGCCTCCTCCACGTCTCCTGATGTACTGGCCTGTCTGTCTCCTGGTAGCGCCTCCATGCTCTGGACACTACGCTGGCAGACACAGAAAACCTTCTTGCCACAGCTCGCATTGATGTTCCATCCTGGATGAGCTGCACTACCTGAGCCACTTGTGTGGGTTGTAGACTACGTCTCATGCTACCACTAGAGTGAAAGCACCGCCAGCATTCAAAAGTGACCAAAACATCAGCCAGGAAGCATAGGAACTGAGAACCTGCAGAACCATTCCTTTATTGGGGGTGTCTTGCTAATTACCTATAATTTCCACCTGTTGTCTATTCCATTTGCACAACAGCATGTGAAATTTATTGTCAATCAGTGTTGCTTCCTAAGTGGACAGTTTGATTTCACAGAAGTGTGATTGACTTGGAGTTACATTGTGTTGTTTAAGTGTTCCCTTAATTTTTTTGAGCAGTGTATTTTGATTTGTTTAACAGCTTTTTTGGTTACCACATGATTCAGTATGTGTTATTTCATAGTGTTGATCTCTTCACTATTATTCTACAATGTATAAAATAGTAAAAATAGAGAAACACTTCAATTAGTAGGTGTGTCCAAACTTGTGAGTGGTTCTGTACATTCTACACGATTCTGTGCTTCCAACTTTGTGGCAACAGTTTGGGGAAGAGCACTGACCTTAACCCCATCAAACACCTTTGTGATGAATTGGAATGCCTTCTGCGAGCCAGGCCTAATCAGAATTGAGTGATGTCCCTCAACTACAAAATTAGCCATATTGGGGGAAAAAATATTACAAAAAAAAATAGCGTTTGCCTTTAAAATAAAATTGCTTCTTGCAATAGTCATTTGGAACATTGTGGTAAAATTTACATTTGAATTCATCAAAATATTTCTATATATATCGCCTAGCCCGAGATGAGCCTTCCATGTGCACTAATCCTAAATGCATTTGTCAGTGTTGTATATTTCTTTACTGTAGGTGATGTGTCTATCCCTGAAATGGTGGACCCTGCCAACAGGACAGCATGGATCACAAGCAAAGTGGACTTGGCAAAGAGGCAGTTTATGGATGGCATCAACATAGACATTGAGCAAGAGGTGGCCGACTCCTCCCCAGAGTACTACACCTTGACAGCACTCGTCAAAGAGACCACTGAGGCCTTTCATAGAGAGATCCCAGGTTCCCAGGTGAATACAATGGTGTATCCTAGTCATGCCAGACCAATAACTTCGGGTGTAGGAGATATGTTGCCGTGTAGGCTAATTACGCTCTGATTCACGAATTAAAGCGGGCCACATTCACAATTTTGGTTTAAAAGTAAATTGGTTAATCCAACCTTACAATCTGCATACTTAAGCTTTTTTGGGTGTCACAACTGAAAACACTCATTTGGCACCAAACAGAAGAAAATGAACTGAAACAGGAAGGGACGACATGAAATTCTCCAATAAGAAACGCTTGTTTTCGTTTTACTACGATGTGCCCTAATGCAGGGGTTTTCAAACCTCTCCTTGGGGACCCCCAGCCATTCCATGTATTTGAACTATTCCAGAGCTAGCACACCTTATTCAACTTGTCAACTAATTATCAAACCTTTGATTAGGTTCATCAGATGATCTAGTTCAGGGCTACAACAATAGTGTGGATTGTCTGGGGGTACCAGATGAGAAAAACCACTGCCCTAATGAATAGGACCCAGCTTCCTCCGTGCCCTTAACTTACCCTCTTCCCCTGACTCGTTCTCAGGTGTCATTTGATGTTGCCTGGTCGCCCAAGTGTATAGACGGGCGCTGCTACGACTATGCCGCCATTGCCGAGTCCTGCGACCTGCTATTTGTGATGTCATATGATGAGCAGAGTCAAATATGGGGCGATTGTGTTGCGATGGCAAATGCTCCATTCAATCAGACACAGTCAGGTAAGTAATTTGTGGAGAAGCACCTCTAGAAGCCCAAACCAGAAGCCATTTTATTGCAGTTATTTGACTTAAAGCTAAAAACTACGGATCCCTAGCCACTACTTGTCATGCTGAACAGACTAATCCTCACCTGCTATGGCCTTCTGTCTTTTATTCCAGCGTATGACCAATATTTGGCGATGAAGATAGATCCAAAGAAGCTTGTGATGGGAGTACCATGGTATGGCTATGATTACCCTTGTCTCGACTTCTCCCAGGTAAATACTCCAAAATTGAACTTCTCAACTTTACTGGAGTGTATGCCCTGTTAGTTTACACTATCAATGTTTCCCTCTACTGTGGGGATTATGATCAAATCAACATATTAGCCACTTTTCAATGCACAATACCGTAACAAATCTAACTATGCAAGACAGTCTGTGATTTTGGCCGAGCGCATCATCTGAGGATGCTATTGCATTCACAGGCACGAGCGATCGCAAGTAGATGCGCTTGTTTTTGAGATCAGGGCCTCATGTAGCCAAGTGTGCACATTTATTCATATTCTTTGCTAGTTAGTGAGGTTATTAGCCCAGTTATATCTTATTTCTGGTCAGCAATGGGGAGTGATTGCTTCCTACAAGAGCATAAAACATGTACATTTCTAGCCATCTTTGGAAATCGAGTCAGGTAAATAGCTTTTTTATGTCTTAAAGAGGCAGTGTTATATTTTGAGACAAACTTGAATAATCTAAGAAGCCGATGGGTAGCATACATTTTGTCAGGATGTTCTCTAAAATCCCATGGATTGTAGACCTACATTGAACACGTTGGATGCTACTTACTGTAGGCTGTATCATGGAACAGTTTATTTCAATAGCTATTTCCATGTTAAAATATTACAGGATGCATTTTCTCTGTTTTTGATGTTAGGCTACTCTGGTAGGCCTACATTATGATCAAATAGCCACAGTAGCCTTCTTGGCCACTGTTAAAACGTTTAACTTAAAGCAGGTACAGCCTCATTGTTCACAGTAAACACGTGCCAGAAGTTGCACAGAGTGCACTTTCAAGTTTGCGCTTAGTGCCCTCAAAGTATTCACACCCCTTGGCTTTTTCCACATTTTGTTACAGCCTGAATTTAAAAAGAATTCCATTTATATTTTTTTTTGTCACTGGCTACACAATACCCCTTAATGTCAAAGTGGAATTAGTGCATTCGAAAAGTATTCAGACCCCTTCCCTTTTTCCACATTGTTAGGTTACGGCCTTATTCTAAAATGGATTAAATAAACTAAATCCCTCAATCTACACACACTACCTCATAATGACAAATCAAAACATGTTTTAGAAGTGTTAGCTAATCTAGGTATTCAGACCCTTTGTTATGAGACTTAAAATTGAACTCCAGTGCATCCTGTTACCATTGATCATCCTTGAGATGTTTTTACAACTTGATTGGTGTCCACCTGTGGTAAATTCAATTGATTGGACATGATTTGGAAAGGCGCACACCTGTCTATCATTCTTAAATGGAAGAAGTTTCGGAACCACCAAGCATCTTCCTAGAGCTGGCCACCAGGCCAAACTGAGCAGTCGGGGGAGCTGGTTACTCCGACAGCTCCAGAGTTCCTCTGTGGAGATGGGAGAACCTTCCAGAAGGACAACCATCTCTGCAGCACTCCACCAATCAGGCCTTTATGGTAGTGGCCAGACAGAAGCCACTCCTCAGTAAAATGCACATGACTCTGACCATGAGAAACATTCTCTGGTTTGATGAAACCAAGATTAAACCCTTCTAACCTGAAATAAACATTGGCACCATCCCTACGGTGATGCATTGTGGTGGCAGCATCATGCTGTGGGGATGTTTTTCAGCGGCGGGGACTGGGAGACTAGTCAGGATCGAGGGAAAAGGGAACGGAGCAAAGTACAGAAGTGATCCTTGATGAAAACCTGCTCCAGACCACTCAGGACCTCAGACTGGGGCAAATGTTCACCTTCCAACTGGACAATGACCATAAGCACGCAACCTGACAGAGCTTGAGAGGATCTGCAGACAAGAATGGGAGAAACTCCCCAAATATAGGTGTGCCAAGCTTGCAGCGCCATACCCAAGGAGACTCGAGGGTGTAAATCACTGCCAATGGGGTTTCAACAAAGTACTGAGTAAAGGGTCTGACTATATATTAGTAATTAATTTTGTCACAATTATGGGGTATTGTGTGTAGATGGATGGATAAAACTATCGATTTTAGAATAAGGCTGTAATGTAACAAAGTGGAAAAAGTCAAGGGGTCTGAACATTTTCCGAACGCACTGTATGTTCAGGAGTAAAAATTGGCTTAACAAGTCACATTGAATTTCAAACACGGATTCAACAACATACCAGGGAGGTTTTCCAATTCCTCGCAAAGATGGGTACCTATTGGTAGATAGGTAAAATATAAAATGAAGGCATTAATAACGCTTTGGATGGTTTATTAATACGTCGACAGTTGCTGGAGAGGAATGAAACCACACGGGGTTTCCAACAGAGTTTTCAATGGCTGTAATAGGAGAACTTAGGATGGATCAACAGTGTTGTAGTTACTCACTCCACAATACTAACCTCATTGACAGAGTGGAAAGGAAGCATGTACAGAATAAAAATATTCCAAAATATGCATCCTGTTTCCAGTAAGGCACTACCATAAAACTGCAAAAATTAACTTTGTACTAGATACAAAGTGTTATTTTCCCATGCAAATCCAACATACTATACACATCATGGAGTACCACTCATCATATTTTCAAGAATGGTGGTGGCTGCATGTTATGGGTATGCTTTCTTGTTTTTGGCAGAGCTAAGCACAGGCAAAATCCTAGAGGAAAACCGGGTTCAATCTGCTTTCCTTTCCTAGGAGCTCAGATGCAAAAATGTAATGTCCAATGTTTCGACAGACAAGCTGTCTTCATCAGGGTATATCAATCTGCTTTCTGACACTGGGAGACAAACTCACCTTTTCAGCAGAACAATAACCTTACCAATCTGCTTACCAAGACAACATTGAATGTTCCTGAGTGACCTGGTTGCAGTTTTAACTTAAATCTATGGCAAGACTTAAATGGCTGTTTAGCAATAATCAACAACCAATTTTGGCAGCCTATTTTAAAAAGAATGTGGAACTATTGTGCAATCCAGGTGTGCAAAGCTCTTAGACTTACTCAAAGTCTCACAGCTGTAAACGCTGCCAAAGGTGATTCTAACTCAGGGGGTTGAATACTTATCTAATCAAGAGATGTATATATTTAATTATTTTCCACTTTGACAGAGTATTTTGTGTAGATCGTTGACATAAATGAATATTCTATGAATTTGAATCCCATTTTGTAACAACAAAATGTTGAAAAAGTCTAGGGGTGTGAATACTTTCTGTAGCAGGCACTGTACCAGAAAAAAATTAGAGAACATCGTCCTGCTGTCTCAACTATGTGTCTTTTTCTCTAATTAGGAAGGGGTGTGCTCCTTAGCCAAGGTTCCGTTCCGGGGTGCACCTTGTAGCGATGCAGCTGGCCGTCAGATCCCTTACAGCTTTATGATGAAACAGATCAACGGCTCTCTGTCTGGCAGGCTGTGGGACGAAGTCCAGCTGGCTCCCTACTACAACTACAAGGTATGGAGACACATTGTATAGAAAGTTTGTTGAACAAGTAGCCTAAGCCCATTTGTCTGGGCTGCTGGTGGCAAATGACAACTCAACACAAGCTGCAGCCATTTTGGGGGAAAGGCTATTTGACTGAAGTGCTGTTAGATTGAACTAACACAGTCACCTCACAACAAATCGCTTCCTCCAAATCCAATAAAACACTCTGGCTCAAGTTGAACTCTCGCCAAGGCTGCATTATCCTCCTTGTTTACAAAGAGGGTGCCATTGTCGCTGTTGCCCCATTACAGAGTTTGTGAACTGAACTATCATCCACAGGACCAAAGGGGACAGATCCATCAGGTGTGGTATGACGACCCAAAAAGCATTGCCCTGAAGGTGGCATATGTACGAGAGCTGGGCCTGAAGGGCACGGGAATGTGGTGCGGCAACCTCCTGGACTACAGCAACAACTCAGTTGCCCAGGAACAGAGTCGAGACATGTGGAACGCCCTCATGGGTTGCCAAGACGCTCAATGCTGAGAAGACTGCCTTTCCATTGGATCCTCACAGCTATTTGTTGCTAGTCAATAGATGCTTTTGTTCGAGGACAGAAGTGGGACAGAGGAACCGTAACGCGTATTCCTCTTGATCTCAGGGATGCGTACTTGCACTTCTATTTCATAGTAGTTTTTTTTATTGCAATTGTAAAAACATGAGCCACTTTAGAATCATGCCAACACAGATGATTGTCAAACACAGCATTGTGCCACTGTCTGAATCTTACAAAATAAATTTTGCTTTGCCGTATAAGCACTTAATAAATACTGTGATATGCATATGCCAGTAGATTAAATAAAAAAAACATTAACTCCCAGCCAATAATACTTGTCTTGTCTTTTACGAACACTGATTTTATTTATTTTTTATTTATTTAACTAGGCAAGTCAGTTAAGAACAAATTCTTATTTTCAATGACGGCCTAGTGGGTTAACTGCCTGTTCAGTGGCAGAATGACAGATTTGTACCTTGTCAGCTCGGGTGTTTGAACTTGCAACCTTCTGGTTACTAGTCCAACGCTCTAACCACTAGGCTACGCTGTCACCCTACAGATTGTTGTTTTGCTTGCAATGATTGGGATATGTGGTTGTTTTACCTACTTTAGGTGAATGCAGTCACTTTCAATAAGAGATTAAAATATGTAAATGTTTACGCTTCAGAAAGTCAATCTTAAAACCGCTGTGACTTTGAAGAAAATTCCATCTTGAAACAGTTACGAAATCTCTTAGTCATGGCAGATACTGTACAAATATTTGTTTTCATACTTAAGATTTTAAGATGGTAGTATCAAACGCAGGTAAATGATCAAATGAGAGATTGTTCTTGCTGCAACAGGAACACGACAATTTAATACGAACAATTGTTGTTTGCTAAACTGTGAAGTCATGGCTTTCACTTGATATGCATTGCAAATAGACATAACAATTTAAATGTGACCTTTTCTAAAATATATCATTTGGAATAAGCGGAAAGCAAACATTGTCTTCTGGAATAAGGCCACGGTGGTACTGGTAGAAGTGGCTCAGTTAGGGATGCTTTGAGCCTGTGGTCTGTCCCTTGCTCCTGCTCCAGAGCCCATGGAGCCAGAGAGAAATGTCTGGGTATTCTTCTGGGCCAGCTCAGCCTTCAAGGCTCTCAGCTCTGTGGCAGCCTGCTTCCCGAGCTAGGAGGAAATAAACAAGGAAGTAGATCAATGAAAAACATTGAGCACTGTCTGTCCAGCAAAGCTCTCCACCTCCTGCCCAAGTCCCATGTAAAAGTTGATAACTGAAATGTCTGCTTCTCATATGAAATATTTTTCAACTGAGCCCTTAACATACTGTAGTTTTTCCCAGTGAGATACAGGAATGGAAAAATAGATAATTGTATTTACATTTGTAGAGTTATGAGGGAGTCCAATTGCAATTAAGAGTGTAATACCTTGATCTCTGTGATGAGCCTCATCTTGGCATCATCCACCTTCCTCCTTAGGTTGTCAATCTCATGGCTCTCTGTCATTATCTGGATAATGAGCTCATTCTGAACATGGTGGAAAGAGTACCCAATTGTCATACTTGAAGATTCCTTAATAGAAAATGTAAAAAGAAACATTGTCATAATTTACAAACAAAGCATTTGTGTTTAGTGAGTCCAACAGATCAGAGGCAGTAGAGATGACCAGGGATGTTCATTTGATAAGTGCGTGAATTGGACCATTTCCCTGTCCTGCTAAGCATTCAAAATGTAACGAGTACTTGGGTGTCAAGCCAAATGTATCGAGTAAAAAGCACATTCTTTAATTTAGGAATGTAGTAAAGTAAAAGTTGTCCCAAATATAAATAGTAAAGTACAGATCCACACAAACACTACTTAAGTAGTACGTCAAAGTATTTTTACTTAAGTACTTTACACCTCTGTCTATAATAATGGCATGGTCTGTATTGACCATAATATGAACTGATTCCCTCTAGTGGATGTTGTGGCACAGTCAAACTGACATTGTTGCTATGGCCTTACTGAACCATAAAACCTGAATCAACTTTGCATCCCAATAATCACTTCCTTCACAGATTTAAAAGCAAGAAAATCATGAAATAAATGTGGTGGAAACTATCTAGCCAATGTTTGGGGAGGGGAGCACACTTCAGTTGAAGGACTGATTGTTACTTTGGTGCTCGACAATCTTGCCCGCAATCTGGGCTTTCTTCCTCCATCCCTCGCCTTTAGCTGGTGTAGGATGTTATTGTAGAATATCTCCAGCTCTTGACGAAGACTTCTCAGTGTGACCTCCAAAGGGGCTGTGGCCTTCTTGGTATCAAAATAACTCCTCTTCCAACTATCACGAGCTGGAAAACAACAACAAAAGCTCTCAGGGCAAAATTGACTTGCTTTTGCTGCAGTGTCAGTTCTGAACCCATTTATTTCCAGAAAGAGTTTTGAAAAAACAAGATGAAGGTTAAATTGAGGAAGGAAAACATTTGTTTTTTTCTGTAACTCTTAAAAGCTGTAGCTATAATGCTTTATATGTTGTTATAAGCATGTATGAGACGTTTGTTTTCTACACTAAACAAAAATATAAACGCGACATGCAACAATTTCAAAGATTTTACTGAGTTACAGTTCATATAAGGAAAATCAGTCAATTGAAATGTATTAGGCCCTAATCTATGGATTTCATATGACTGGGAATACAGATATGCATTTGTTGGTCACAGATACCTTGGGGGGGACATGGATCAGAAAACCAGCCAGTATCTGGCGTGACCACAGTTTGCCTCATGCAGCACGACATCTTCTTCGCATGGAGTTGATCAGGCTGTTGATTGTGGCCGGTGGAATGTTGTCCCACTCCTGGATATTGGCAGGAACTGGAACATGCTGTCGTACATGTCGATCCAGAGCATTCCAAACATGCTCAATTGGTGACGTGTGGGGAGTATACAGGCCATGGAAGAACATGGCCATGGAAGAACATTTTCAGCTTCCAGGAATTGTGTACAGATCCTTGCGACATGGGGCTGTGCATTATGATGGCAGTGGATGAATGGCACGACAATGGGCCTCAGGATCTCGTCACGGTATCTCTCTGCATTCAAATTGCCATTGGTAAAATGCAATTGTGTTTGTTGTCCGTAGTTTATGCCTACCCATAACATAACCCCAGTACCACCATGGGCCACTCTGTTCACAACATTGACAACAGCAAACCGCTCACGCACATGACGCCATACATGCTGTCTACCATCTGCCCACTACAGTTGAAACCGGGATTCATCGGTAAAGAGCACACCTCTCCAGCGTACAAGTGGCCAGCTAAGGTGAGTATTTGTCCACAAGTCAGTTACGACGCTGAATTGCAGTCAGGTCAAGACCAGTTGAAGCACTTCAGGGGAGGACCATCCTCAGGGAATTTCAGAAAAATTTAAAGTGAAACATTAAAGTTTAACGTTTTAGCTAAAACTACAGTAAATATATTCACGTCACCAACTAATTGATTAAAAAACACTGTTTTGCAATGAAGTTCTACAGTAGCCTCAGCAGCACTATGTAGTGAACCGGAGGACATCTAGCTTCTGTCCTCTGAGTACATTGACTTCAATACAAAACCTAGGAGACTCATGGTTCTCACCCTCTTCCAAAGACTTACAGAGTAATTATGACCACTTCCGGAGGACATTCTCCAACCTATCAGAGCTCTTGCAGCATGAACTGACACCCATTCAAAGGATCAGAGAATGAATATAGTACTGAAAGCATAAGCTACAGCTTTCTAGCACTGAGGTGCATAACATGTGGTGAGTAGTTGACTCAAAAAGACAATAGTTGAACAGTTTTGAACAAATACATTTCTAGAGAGATTTCGTAGTATATATTTTTTCACTTTTACTTGCTAGCATCGAATGCAGCTAGCTAGTTTAGCCTACTCAAACACCCGGCTCAAACAGAGAGGGATGATATGTTAGCTAGCTGGCTGTCCAACACTGGAACTCTTCCAAGTCAAGGTAAGCTTTTGGTTTTATTAATTTATTGCCGCCTATGGGTGTAACTACTAAACTGCTTGCTGCTGACTACACTGTACTGCATGTTTGTAGCAGGTTTACTAATGCGTTAATTCTTGTAGCTATGTTGACTATGACATGACAACAATGAAGGGACTGTGTGTAGTGGTTAGCAGTCATGACATGAAGGTTTGGCTTGGAAAGGTTTTTTCAACTGGTCACAGACAGCTGATGTGTTGTGTACTGAAGTCCACATGCGAAGGGAAAAGGTGAGAGGAGGAGAGTGCATAGTAGATAGACAACAAGCTGTTTGTATGTGGCTGCTATGAAAGTGAACTGTGTTTGAGTCTAATCAGGGGTGTATTCATTGTGCCGATTCTGTTGAAAAACATTTCTTAAACGGAATGAAACGGCGATAAACATACCTGAATTTGTCCAATAGAAACCCTTTTGTAACTGTTGGACTAATGATTACACCCTAGATCAGCTAGATGCAGGCAAAAGTGTGCAAGGCGGCATTGAATATGTCCCTGTCTGTCACCTTGACTACTCAATTCTCTCGACCTGCACACCTACGTTGTAAACTTTCATTCATAGGTTAGATTGTAGCAACCTCACGATGGGTACAGGGAAATTAGAGTATCATGTAGTAGCCTAAACCTATATTTATACATTGAGCTGGGTGAATGGAATATGAATGACAGTCATCCAATATGCTGTAATAGAAATAAAGCCATGTTCATTAAAAAAATATCATCTTCCCTCATGTTAAACTGCACTGACCACCACTGGTGAAGACAATTAGTATGCAAATGAGCTTCCCTGAGATGGTTTCTGACAGTTTGCAGAACTTCTTCAGTTGTGTGAACCCACAGTTTCATCAGCTGTCTGGGTGGCATGTCTCAGACCATCCCGCCGCTGAAGAAGCCGGATGTGGAGGTCCTGGGCTGGCGTGGTTTGTGGTTGTGAGGCCGGTTGGACGTACTGCCAAATTCTCTAAAACAACGTAGGTAGGTGGCTTATGGTAGAGAAATTAACATGAAATTCTCTGGCAACAGTTTTGGTGGACATTCCTGCACTCAGCATGCCAATTGCACGCTCCCTCAAAACTTGAGACATCTGTGGCATTGTGTGCTAAAACTGCACATTTTAGAGTGGTCTTTTATTGTCCCCAGCACAAGGTGCCACCTGTGTAATTATTTAATCAACTTCTTGATATGCCACACCTGCCAAGTGGCTAGATTATCTTGGCAAAGGATAAATGCTCACTAACAGGGATGTAAACAAATTTGTGTACAAAATGAGAGAAATTAGCTTTTTGTGCTGGGATCTTGTATTTCAGCTCATGAAAAATGGGACCAACACTTTACATGTTGCGTTTATATCTTTGTTCAGTATAATACGGCTCATAATGTTATGCCACTCAGTGTATAATCTACAATTTTGCAGCGATTACATTTTATGCTCAAAAGAAGCCAGTCGTAAATGTTGCATGCAACTGGCCACTTATATTCCACTGTGTTTTTAATTTCTTTGTAGTTTATTTTCCCTTTTTTTTGTGTGTTTTGTGGTGTCCGGTATCCCTGGTATACCATGCTGTCACAATGCATATGGTGTATGCATTTGTAGGTCAATTTAGAAACTATAATTATTTTTGGCCTTGCACAGTAAAAGCCCCACCTTAGATATTCGACATGCTTCTTATTGTGAGGCTTGCGCCGCAAGAGCCCAGTCTTAGGTATTCAACATACTACTTCTTATTCTTATGCATGCTACGCCTTTTACACCGTTTAAGATAGAAACGGCATTCCAAGTTCAAAACGTGTGTAACGGTCTAACTTTTTTGTCCCCCATCCGCTTTCATGGTATTTCCTCAAGATTCTAAAGCTCCCCATTGTGACATAATCACTTCCAACGGCCATTCTCGAAGTGAAATCATGCAGCTTTTGACCCAAATCAGCTAATTATTCCACTTTGCAACAACTTAGACAAAGTTAAAGTGTTCCCGTCTTCATCTACTTCTCTGCTGCTCAAATATGGCATAAGGACAAAAAATACTATTCTGAGGAAGTTACAGCAGGTTAAGTAACTTCAAAAAATATTCAAAGGTAATTAAATCTTCCTCTATTTCTCTGCTTGTCAAATCCCATCAACCGTCTCTTTCTAGCCACAGCTCTCTGTGTTATTGAGATTCCAAAACTGAGCTTTTGCTAGGATACTCAGACACAGAGAGGGCAAAAATGATGAGGAGAGTGAAGTGTGACCACAATTACTGACCACAACCACACAAATATTGGCCACATATTGACCAAAACAACTCACCACACCAACAACTGACCACAACGACTCAACCACATAACTACTGACCAACACTACTGACCACAACTTTTGCCCAAATCTACTGATTATGGAAATAAAAAAATATTTGAATAATATAATCAATGTACAACTTCTTAAACACTTTTTTCACAACCTCAAACGTTTAGAGCTTTAGCAAGCCCCACAACTTTACTTGTAAAGTTACCATCTAGTTATTATTCTTCTTCCGCACATTACTGCTACACCGTTTAAGCTAGAAATGTAGAAACTTTTTTGATATGTTATACTTTTAAAGTTATTAAACTTTTAGTCAGTTTTCTTTGGCCAAATCCACTATCATGTGATTTCTCAAGATTCTACTGCTCCCCATTGTGCCATTCTCTGTAAATGAAATCATGCGACTTTTGACAGAAATCAGCTAATTATTCCACTTTGCCATTTTAGTAACTCCATTTTACCACGTGCTCTTCCAACTTCTCCCAAACTGCCATTTTGACCACTAACGCAACAAGTTAGAGAAACATTTTCAAAGGTATGAAATCTTCCCCTACTTCTCTGCTTGTCAAACCCGAAAGCGTGTTAGAAATTGGTACATACGAAATCGTATGTACCAATCTCTAGGTAAAGCCGTTTTAGTAACCCATCGCCCGCTATCTTCTAGCCACAGCTCGGTCATCTTTGAGATTGCAAAACAGAAATGTTGTTAGGATACTCAGAGGACCAAAATTAAGACACAGAGGACCAAAATTAAGAGGAGAGAAGTGACCACAATTATTGACCATATTACAATTGAACCACACAACTACAGACCACAACCACACAACTACTGAACACAACTGCTTACCATATCTAGTGACCACAACCACACAACTAACCACAACCACACAACTTTTGACTGCAACCACATAACTACTTACCACATCTAGTGACCACAACCACACAACTTCAGACCATATCTAGTGATCACAACTGCTTACCACAACCACACAACTAACCACAACCACACAACTTTTGACTGCAACCACATAACTACTTACCACATCTAGTGACCACAACCACACAACTTCAGACCATATCTAGTGATCACAACTGCTTACCACAACCACACAACTTCTGACCACATCTAGTGATCACAACCACACAACTTCTGATCACACATTTAACTACTGACAATATCCACACAACTTTTGAACAACCACAAAACTTCTAACCACAACCACATAACTTCTGACTGCAACCACATAACTACTTACCACATCTAGTGACCACAACCACAGAACTTTAGAACACAAGCACACAAGTGCTTACCACAACTTCTGACCACATCTAATGACCACAACTTCAGACCACAACCACACAATTACTGACAACCATACAACTTCTAAACACAACCACACTACTGCTTACCACAACCACACAATTACTGACAACAACCATACAACTTCTGAACACAACCACACTAGTGCTTACCACATCTAGTGACCACACAACTACTGACCCAAACTTCTGACCTCAACCGCACAACTTCTCACCACATCTATTAACCACAACCACACATTTACATACCACGACCACACAACTTCTGATCACACCTTTAACTACTGACCATATCCACGCAACTTTTGACCACAACCACACGACTACTGACCACACCTAGTGAACATAAACACACAACTTCTGACCACAACCAAACAACTGCTTACCACACCTAGTGACCACAACCACTGAAGCACATAACTACTGAACCGAACTTCTGACCACATATATTGACTACAACCACACAACTTTAGACCACATATATTGACCACAACCTTTGATCACAATCACACAACTTCCGACCACATCTAGTCACCACAACCACAAAATTACTAGAGGTCGACCGATTAATCGGAATAGACGATTAATTAGGGCCGATTTCAAGTTTTCATAACAATCGGAAATCTATATTTTTGGGCACCGATTTGGCCAATTTAAAATTTTAAAATAAACTTTACACCTTTATTTAACTAGGCAAGTCAGTTAAGAACACATTCTTATTTTCAATGATGGCCTAGGAACGTTGGGTTAATTGCCTTGTTCAGGGGCAGAACGACAGATTTTTACCTTGTCAGCTCGGGGAGTCAATCTTGCAACCTTACGGTTAACTAGTCCAACGCTCTAACCACCTGCCTCACAAGGAGCCTGCCTGTTTCGCAAATGCAGTAAGAAGCCAAGGTAAGTTGCTAGCTAGCATTAAACTTATCTTATGAAAAACAATCAATCAATCATAATCACTAGTTAACTACACATGGTTGATGATATTACTAGTTTATCTAGCTTGTCCTGCGTTGCATATTCACGGAAAAAAGGACCGTAGTTGCTCCAACGTGTACCTAACCATAAACATCAATGCTTTCTTAAAATCAATACACAGAAGTACATATTTTTAAACCTGCATATTTAGCTAAAAGAAATCCAGGTTAGCAGGCAATATTAACCAGGTGAAATTGTGTCACTTCTCTTGCGTTCATTGCACGCAGTCAGGGTATATGCGATAACAATAAACGTTTTGTTTTCGAAATGATAGTTTCAGGATTCGACCATATTAATGACCAAAGGCTCGTATTTCTGTGTGTTAATATGTTATAATTAAGCCTATGATTTGATATTTGATAAAGCAGTCTGACTGAGCGATGCTAGGCAGCAACAGGCTCGTAAGCATTCATTCAAACAGCACTTTCGTGCGTTTTGCCAGCTGATCTTCACTGTGCTTCGAGCATTGCGCTGTTTATGACTTCAAGCTTATCAACTCCCGAGATTAGGCTGGTGTAACCGATGTGAAATGGCTAGCTAGTTAGCGGGGTGCGCGCTAATAGCATTTCAAACGTCACTCACTCTGAGACTTGGAGTAGTTGTTCCCCTTGCTCTGCATGGCTAATGCTGTTTCGAGGGTGGCTGTTGTCGATGTGTTCCTCGTTCAAGCCCAGGTAGGAGTGAGGAGAGGGACGGAAGCTATACTGTTACACTGGCAATACTAAAGTACCTATAAGAGCATCCAATAGTCAAAGGTATATGGAATACAAATGGTATAGAGAGAAATAGTCCTATAAATACTATATGAACTACAACCTAAAACCTCTTACCTTGGAATATTGAAGTCTAAAAAGAACCACCAGCTTTCATATGTTCTCATGTTCTGAGCAAGGAACTTAAACGTTAGCTTTTTTACATGGCACATAATTGCACTTTTACTTTCTTCTCCAACACTTTGTTTTTGCATTATTTAAACCAAATTGAACATGTTTCATTATTTATTTGAGGCTAAATACAAATGTGAGGTATGTCTCGATTGAGTTGCTTGTATACAACTTTTTTTCATTGGATTTCTCAAGATTCTAAGGCTCTCCATTGTGACATCCCTTCCAACTGCCATTCTCTGTAATTGAAATCAGTTAACTTTTGACCCAAAGTAGCTAATAATTCCACTTTGCAACAATTTAGGAACACTAACTTTTTGTCTATCTTCGTCTACTAATCTGCTATTCATATCTGTTTGCGGAATCAAAATATTCACTATGGAACTTACAGTATAGCTGTTTTTGTAACTCCACTACCATGTGTTCTTCAAACTTTTCCCAAACAACTGCCATTTGGATCAGTAACGCAACAAGGTACATAAACATGTTGTCTAATTCTCTGCTTGTCAATTCTGCATTCGAAATCGTGCGTGCCAATCTGTAACGAGAGCCGTTTTAGTAACACATAGCCGGTCTCTTTCTAGCTGCTGTAAATCATGTCATAAACTAGCAGATTCATTATTTTCCAAACAACCACCGTTTTGACCACTAACCCAACAAGTTAGACACAAATATTTTGTAGTGAAATCTTCCCCTACTTCTCTGCTTGTCCAATCCAAAAACAGTTTATAAATCGTGTGTACCAATCTCTAGATAGAGCAATTTTACTAACCCGTCGCCAATCTCTGTGTCATTATTGAGATTCCAAAACGGAACCATTGCTAGGATACTCACTGACACTGAGGGACAAAATTATGAGAAGAGTGACCACAACCCCACATCTTTTGACCACAACCCCATAACTTCTGACCACATCCAGTATCCTCAACCACACAATTATATCCCACAATCTAGTGAACCCAACCACACAATTTCTGACTGCAACCGCACAACTGCTTACCACATCTAGTGACCACAACCATACTACTTCTGACAACACATCTAACCACTGACCATATCCACACAACTACAGAACCACATAACTAGTGACCACTACTACTGACCACAACTTCTGACTATCGATGTGAATAAAACATGATTTCAATAATTGAATAATATAATCAAAGTACTTTTCACTTTGAACACTATCACAAAAAAACGGTTAGGAAGCCCCACAACTTTACTTGTTAAGTTACCATCTAGTTCTTTGACTTTAGCACGCTACTCCTACATCGTTTAAGCTAGAAACGCCGTTCAAACTTTAAAAAACTTACGGAATGGTCTCACTCGAGTTGCTTGGATATAACTTTTTAATACCCTTTCTACTTTATTTTTTTTTTAACATTTTGTCAGTTTTGTCCTCTGTCCACTTGTTTATTATTTTTTTAATTTTACATTTATTTAACCAGGCAAGTCAGTTAAGAACAAATTCTTATTTTCAATAACGGCCTATGTATGGGATATCCTCAAGATTTTTAGCCTCCCCATTGTGACATCATCCTTTCCAACTGCCATTCTCTGTAAATTCAGTAACATAAATCAGCTACTTTGCAACAATTTAGACAAAAAGTTAGAGCGTTTACACCTTTGTCTACTTCTCTGCTATTCAAATCTGGCGTTTGAACAAAAACAAATCTACATTTTCTGTAACTTTGTAAACAACTGCTGTTTTGATCACTAAAGAAAACAGATTAAACAAAAATATTCCAAGGTATGAAATCTTCCCCTACTTCTCTGCTTGTCAAAACTGAAAACGAATTAGCATCTACCAATCTCTAGATAGAGCTGCTTTACTAACCCATTAACTGCTCTCTTTCTAGCTGCAGTAAACCATGTCAGAAGCTAGCAGATTAATTATTTACCAACAATTGCTGCAAATTGCAATAAAAGTACGTAACGTTTTAAAGTTTACTTTCTGTGTTGGTCGAAAACACTATCATCAATCTAGCAAAGGCGTTTTGTGGGTCAGAGTGCAGTATTTAGTTCATGTTAAAGCACAACTTTACTGTATTTTAGCATGTTTCTCACACTTTAACTAAAAGGCAACAGTGTTGTCAAGGCTACTGTTGCCTAGGAATCCTTTACTCACTGGAATGAATGTCTTCCTAGCTCTTCAAATTCCCATGATTTGTCAATTTGTTTCAGACCAAAGAGCTAGGTATTCCTTGGACGACAAATGAGAAGATTTCTAATGGGGTTTCAGGTGTCTCCGGAAGGTGGTGATTGACTCCAGCTGTCTTAACGTCGTGACTGGAGTTTGTTCCACCATTGTCCCGAGCAGCGACCACAGTTTTGACTGGGCTGAGCGGGAACTGTACTTCCTCAGTGGTACTGGGAGGCATTTTAATAAGAGCAGGCCAGAGGTGGATGAACGCTGACCACAACCACACAGTTACTGCCAACTTAAAACCACACAGCTGTCTGACCACAGCCACACAACTTCTGATCACATCTAGTGACCACAACCACACAGTTACTGCCAACAACCATCACAACGTCTGACCACAGCCACACAACTTCTGATCACATCTAGTGACCACAACCACACAGTTACTGCCAACAACCACACAACGTCTGACCACAGCCACACAACTTCTGATCACATCTAGTGACCACAACCACACAGTTACTGCCAACAACCACACAACGTCTGACCACAGCCACACAACTTCTGACCACAATGTAGTGACAACAGTTAACCACACAGTAGCACTGCCAACAACCACGCATACGTCTGACCACAACCACACCACTACTGACACATCTATTGAACACAACTTCTGACCATTACCACACAACTACTGACCTCAACCACACACCTTCTGACCACAACTACACAACTACTGACCACAAACACACAACTACTGACCACAACCACACAATTACTGACTACAACCACGCAACTTCTGACCACTAGCCACGCAACTTCTAACCACTGACCACACCCACACAATTACTGACTACAACTACGCAACTTCTGACCACTAGCCACGCAACTTCTAACCACTGACCACACAACTACTGACCACAACCACACAACTGCTTAACACATTTTTATTTATATTTATTTAACATTTATTTAACCAGGTGGCTAGTTGAGAACAAGTTCTTATTTGCAACTGCGACCTGGCCAAGATAAAGCGTAGGAATTCGACACATACAACAGATGACTTAAATGTAAAAAAATGTAAAACACAGAGTTACACATGGAATAAAACATACAGTCAATAATACAGTAGAACAAAAGAAAACAAAACGTCTATATACAGTGAGTGCAAATGAGGTAAGTAAAGGAAATAAATAGGCCATGGTGGCGAAGTAATTACAATATGGCAATTAAACGCTGGAATGGTAGATCGGCAGAAGATGAATGTGCAGGTAGAGATACTGGGGTGCAAAGGAGCAAAATAAATAAATAAATACCAGTATGGGGATGAGGTAGGTAGATAGATGGGCTGTTTACAGATGGGCTATGTACAGGTGCAGTGATCTGTAAGCTGCTCTGACAGCTGGTGCTTAAAGCTAGTGAGGGAGATGTGAGTCTCCAGCTTCAGATATTTTTGCAATTCGTTCCAGTCATGGGCAGCAAAGAACTGGAAGGAAAGACGACCAAAGGAGGAATTGGCTTTGGGGTTGACCAGTGAGATATACCTGCTGGAGCGCGTGCTACGAGTGGGTGCTGCTATGGTGACCAGTGAGCTGAGATAAGGCGGGGCTTTACCTAGCAGAGACTTGTAGATAACCTGTAGCCAGTGGGTTTGGCGACGAGTATGAAGCGAGGGCCAACCAACGAGAGCGTACAGGTCGCAATGGTGGGTAGTGTATGGGGCTTTGGTGACAAAACGGATGGCACTGTGATAGACTGCATCCAGTTTGTTGAGTAGAGTGTTGGAGGCTATTTTATAGATGACATCACCGAAGTCGAGGATCGGTAGGATGGTCAATTTTACGAGGGTATGTTTGGCAGCATGAGTGAAGGATGCTTTGTTGCGATATAGGAAGCCGATTCTAGATTTAATTTTGGATTGGAGATGCTTAATGTGAGTCTGAAAGGAGAGTTCACAGTCTAACCAGACACCCGGGTATTTGTAGTTGTCCACGTATTCTAAGTCAGAGCCGTCCAGAGTAGTGATGCTGGACAGCCGAGCAGGTGCGGGCAGTTTTCAATTGAATAGCATGCATTTAGTTTTACTTGCGTTTAAGAGCAGTTGGAGGCCACTTAAGGAGAGTTGTATGGCACTGGTGACACACAACCACACAACTACTGACCAAATCTACTGACCAGTAGTGATTATCTGTGGGAATTTAAAATGATTTCACTATTCAAATAATATAATCAAAGTACAGCTTTTTAAACTTTCACAACAATACTTTCAAAGAGCATTAGCAAGCCTCACAACTTTACATGTAAAGTTTCAATCTAGTTATTATTATTATGACCATGACAATTATGCATCACAATAGTATTGTCTATGTTGTAGTGCAGGTCAGTTACTTATTTTGCTGTGCCCTGTCGCACAGATTATTTTATAGTTAAACAAACTAGTTGGTATTTAATCTGGATCATAATGAGATGCTAATATATTAGAAGGGGGTCATGCGTGCTTTTGTCATATCCTGAAACAAGGGTGGAAAAGAACTAGTCCAGACATACACCACCTTGATTTCGACGGTGTCTGTTCTGGGCCAGCAAGTCTTTTCCTTTTCTCAGTAACTCTTGTCTTGTCTGTTCTAGTTGCTTTCTCTCCTCTTTTGCCATCTTAATTTCCTCTATCAGTTCATCTCCTGAGGGAAGGAAGAAACATACCATGTCATTTGCGCCTTACATTTCAGCAACAACAATATGGATGACTGAGACATAACAGAAATGCCTGCTTACTACTTGATAGGAAGACCGAGGCAGCCGTTTTACGAGTGCCCGGGGTTGGGGCGGGGTGTGGAGAGGCGTACTGTGTAGGCATAGTTACTGGGTGTTCAGATACCTACATGAAAATAAATGATTGGTAAAACATAATTAAAACATTTTGTTGAAGCAAATTGATTTCGGTGTGCATGCCAAGAAAATAGTTTAAGTACTCCTCGCTGCTTCTCTAGACCTATTTCCCTGACTTAGACCCCCTTTTTAATTCAAACCCACCTGCTGGCTGTGGAATTTTGAAGCAGTAACAAAGCCACACAGTATTTTACAAGGCGCTGGTAATTTACAATACAACTACTCTTGAGTTGACTCAACAACCTCTCTTGGTGTGCAGGACTTGATGGAACTACACCTTTAAAAAAAATTTTGAATGGGCTTGCAGATGTTCAATAGTCTGGCTATGACATAAAAACATGGTAATTGTAACTGATTTTGGCATGATGTCATTTCAGTAAGTATGTTAGCAGCAAGCAAGCATATCTTACCTCATTTTGTTTATTCCTGATATACTTCAGTGTCTGTGCATCTTTAGATTTCCTAAACCTCCAAAGAGAGAAAAAAAAAATGTGGGTTTACTAATTTTATATGACTGTAACCAGGGTTTAAATAGCTCTGATGGTGGTAGAGCTCTTCCTCTCTGTTATGGCAAAAGTGTTCCTCTGTGTGTTACCTGTGTGGGGTGTGAGAAAACACAGAATCCTGATCTTCCAGTGACTCTGGAACCCCCGAGTCGCTGGCTCGGTTTCTCTTGAAACGCTGTTTCTTCTTAGCAGGTGCCACCTTCCCCACAACTGATTCTGTCAAAATGAATTGAAAGTAAATGGTTGTAACAACATCTCTGTCTGTTACAACAAGTACAAGGTTGACTTGCTTTTCAGAAATGTCAGTTCAAAGTACACTCCAAAATCTAAGTTTTTCAATTTCATACCAGCACTTTTCAGGTACGACACCCCCCCCCCACCAAAAAAAGAAAAAAAAGAATGGATTTTGTAGTGACCTATCCCTTTAACGCTCACCTTTAGCCTCTATGACACACTGGGGTGGCCCCTGGGCTTGGGCCTTCCACAGGAGGAGGTCATCCTCAGCGCACCTAGACTGCTGAGAGGAGAGAAGGTCCTCCTCGTTCTCCTCTGTAGAGCAATAGCTCTCCTCTTCCTTCACCTCCTCATCGGGGCTGGGGGAGGAAGGGGGCTGTGGCTGGAGACCCTGGGGGATCTGAGGGAATTTAAAAGGCTCTTTTGTCCCTGTTGGCATTCCTTGCACTCTGGCAGTGTAGTAAATCTGGGGGTCTGTGGAGTGGGTGTTGGGGGTGAGGGACTGTGAACAGACACTGTTGTCACTCTCCACCCTGGGCAACAGGTACAGCTCTGGCTGAGGGGCCTGGAGAGTAGGAGAAGACCATGACATAAGGACAAGGCATGCAACAAACTTATTATAAATAGATTTATTTTTTTTCACTTAAAAAAATATTATACTATCTACAGTGCCTTCAGAAAGTATTCATACCCCTTGACCTATTCTATATTTTGCCATTATGGGGTATTGTGTGTAAATTCAGGTTGTAACACAACAAATAAGTCAAGGGGTATGAATACTTTCTGAAGGCACAATATAAAACATATTTTAACATTTAAGCGGAAAGTGCATACATATGGAGGGGCAAAATACTTCACTTTCAAATCGCTTTCTTGTTTGGCTTTGACCTATTAAAAAAAATACAAATGCAATGGGACAAAGAGTCACCTCATGCCAGTTTACCAAATAAAACACAAGCGAAAAGCAACTGTGTCCCTGAACCAGGCCCGCTATACTCACCAATGCCAAGCTTCGGCCCACACATTTTAAAAAGGAAAGCTTGTCAATATCTCTCTCAGCTCCGAGGAGAATGCCAAGCTCACTCCTGAGAGTTCTGAGAGATATATCAGGATACACCCTGGCATGAAAACAACAATTTACAGTGAAGAGGCACTATGTTCAAAAACATTTTCACATCAACGAAATATGGGTGAAGAGGACAACCATCAAAGTATCTTGTTGACTGTTTAATCTGCAGTTTTCTTGAACTCTTCTGTACATGAATATTCCTAGATTGTAGGCTATACTGGTCTCATTATTTGCAGTAACCATATGCTACTTCTGAATAGAAAACATTTAATAAATATCTCACCTGATGAATCCAGCAGATATGAAGCTCTTTATGGCTTCAACCGGCACTCTATTCAGTTTTAAGTTCCACTGTTCATTTGGTACAAACAGCACATGGAGCTCAACAAACTAACAAGAAAGCAATCGAAATTAATACGCATTGGAGCTTCTTACACTTTGCCCTAACATGGATTGGTTTTCCAAAAAGCAAAGTTCACCAAGAAAGAGGATATAAAGATTATTGCGGTAGACAGATGGTGATAATCTTTTGTCTTGAGTACATACGATGTAAAATAATAAAACCACGACATAATGGTGCAATGTATAGCCTACATACCTTTCTACTTCGTCTCTCATCGGGATATCTAATAGACTTGCACGAGGATTCCATTTTCAACAAGCCTCACCTATTCTAAGAAATAATCTGTTTGACGAAGGCATCAAGTTTTTCCATGATAAATGCTGTTATTTTCACAGAATAAGAAGTAGGATACGGGCTGTTTTCTTTCTTCTCATAAAAGCTTGTGGGTGTGTTGCGCTTTGCTTGTCCAGGGTGCGGAGTGGAGGAGTGGACTGCTAAGTAACAATCTCTTGTGAAGTCAAACAGAGCCAATCTATCTTTATGGATGGCACAAACGGTTGTTGCTCCGCTGCTGATGCAAGACACCCCAAATAAACGTTAAAACATTACCCGCTATAAAGTGGAGATTGTAATAGTGTCATTGTTGAATAGCGGTGGCATTTGAGAATAGCATTTTGGAAAAAATGTAAATAGTGAAGTGTATTTGGGTACATCTTTTAAGAGTTTCATTCTAAAACACTACAATGCTTTCATAAATTATTCACACCCCATGACTTTCCAAAATGTTGTGTTACAGCCTGGATTTAAACAATATTAAATATACATTATTTGTCACTGACCTACATATAATATGCCATGTTTTTTATACGTGTTTATAAATGAATTGAAAATGAAAAGCTGAAATGTCTGGAGTCAATACATATTCAACCCCTTTGTTATGGCACACCTACATAAGTTCCGGAGTAGGAATTTGCTTAACAAGTAACATAAGTTGAATGGACTCACTCTGTGTGCAATAATAGTGTTTAGCATGATTGTAATAGGGTCATTATATTTGAATGACTACCTCATCTCATACAATTATCTGTAAGGTCCCTGAGTCGAGCAGTGAATTGTAAAACACAGATTCAACCACAATGTGTCTGTAACGGCATTCCTCCTCTTCTGAGGAGGAGAAGCGAGAAGGATCGGAGGACCAATGCACAGCGTCGTAAGTGTCCATAACGTTTATTTAAAGACATAATCTGAACACTACAAAACAATAACGTGAAACGAACTAAACCGAAACAGTACCGTGTGGCAACAAACACACACAAGGAAAACAAACACCCACAACTCAAAAGTGAAACCCAGGCTACCTAAGTACGATTTTCAATCAGAGACAACTAAAGACACCTGCCTCTGATTGAGAACCATACTAGGCTGAACTCAAAACCCCAACATAGAAAAGCACACATAGACTGCCCACCCCAACTCACGCCCTGATCATACTAAATAAAGACAAAACAAAGGAAATTAAGGACAGAATGTGACAGTACGCCCCCCCCAAAGGTGCGGACTCAAAACCTGAACCTATAGGGGAGGGTCTGGGTGGGCGCCTGTCCGCGGTGGCGGCTCTGGCGCGGGACGTGGACCCCATTTCACCACAGTTTTTCTCCTCCTCATTTTCCGTCTCCGTTGCCTCTTAAACACGGCGACCCTCGCCGCCGACCTCGGACTGGAGACCCTAGAAATGGGTCCCAAATGGACAGGAGACTCCGACTACTGTCACGCCCTGGCCATAGAGAGGCTTTTTATTCCCTATTTTGGTTAGGCCAGGGTGTGACTAGGGTGGGCATTCTATGTCCTTTTTTCTATGTTTTCTATTTCTATGTGTTTGGCCGGGTGTGCTTCTCAATCAGGGACAGCTGTCTATAGTTGTCTCTGATTGAGAACCATACTTAGGTACCTTTTTCCCCCACCTGTTTAGTGGGAAGTTAACTTTGTGGTTGTTCAGGGCACATAGCCCAAAGCTTCACGGTTGTTTTTTTTGTTCTTCGGTTTGTCGGCGTCATTTTTAAATAAAGTTAAAATGTACACTTACCATGCTGCACCTTGGTCCAGTCCTTCAGCCAGCCGTGACACAATGATCAAGGAGGTTTTCAAATGCCTCGCAAAGAATGGCACATATTGGTAGATAAAAAAAAACACACAAAAAGCTAACATTGACTATCCCTTTGAGCATGGTGAAGTTATTAATTACACGTTGGATGGTGCCTCAATTTACAGGCGTCCTTACTAACTGTTGCCGGAGAGGAAGGAAACCGCTTAGGGATTTCACCATGAGGCCAATGGTGACATACAGTTATAGAGTTTAATGGCTGTGATAGGAGAAAACTGAGGATGGATCAACAACATTGTAGTTACTCCACAATACTAACCTAATTGACAGAGTGAAAAGAAGGAAGCCTGAACAGAATAAAAACATTCCAAAACATGCATCCTGCTTGCAACATTTCACTAAAGAAATATTTTAAAAAATGTGGAAAAGCAATTCACTTTTTGTCCTGAATACAAAGTGTTACGTTTCGGTCAAACACAATACAACCCATTACGGAGTAGCACAATTATTTTCAAGCATAGTGGTGGCTGCATCATGTTTTGGGTATGATTGTAATCGTTAAGGACTGGGGTATTTTTCACGATAAAAAATAAACTGAATGGAGCTAAGCACAGGCAAAATTGTAGAGGAAAACCTGTTTATTCTGCTTTCCATCAGACACTGGGAGATTAATCTAGGTGCACATTGAGGTCTCCCAGTGCGCGTGGACCTTCTCAAAGCTAAGTCTCTCTTTAATGACCTCTTGCTGCTACACTGGTATGACGTCTTGGACTTCCTCCTGCACTTTGTCATCCACCTCAGGCTCTTTAGGCTATTCCTGCTTCTGTGTCCTGGTTATTCTGTCACTGTAGTTCAGAACTCCTACACAGTAGCTTGCAGTCTGGTACGCCGCTCTGGTTGACGTGGTTGTGGCCTAACATCGCTCTGGTGAAGCCGAGGACCAGTTAGAGTAGTATATTTCCTCTTCATCTGAACTGTCAGATTATTGGTCAACTGTGTCACTGTATCTTGACTGTTTCTGTCTTTGTGTTTTTCTTTTGGTTGGAGTGTTGGGAGTGTCGTGTTCCATAGGTAAGTAATTTACAGGGAGTAGGAGGTTTTCCAGTGCAGCAAACAAAGGGCTTTGTATCCAGACTCTGACTGGATGTTGATGGTACATTGGAACCTCTCCTCTCTACAACTCTGTGGCCCGTCTTCTCCTAGTAGCCACAGAGTTTCCCGGGGCCACCTCGCTCCGAAAGGTTCCTTATAAGGACTGTCCCCTGGTTGAAGTGTTGCACCTTTGACACCCTTGTCATAGTTTTTCTTTCCTTTTCACTGAGGACTTTTGACTGTTCTCAGAAGCAATTTTGTATGCATATTGCATCTTTGTTGCCCACTTCTCTGCAAATGTCTTTTGGGATCTTGTCTTAACTTCTGGTTAACAGTAGGTCGATGGGAAGGCGCAGGGCTCTACCATACAGGAGAAAGAATGGGGATTCCCGGTTGCTTAGTGCCTTGTACAGTTGTAGGCATGGACAATGTTTGGTAGATGGTCTTTCCACTCCGCCGCCTTCTCTTATTGCAGAGTATGGAGCATCTGCAGGAGTGTTCGGTTTATCCTTTCCACGAGGTTTCCTTGCAGATGGTATGGGGTTGTTTGGGAGTGGGATATCCCTGCAAGCTGTTGGAGTCTCTGGAACAGGTTGTTCTCGAACTCTCTCCCTTGGTCGTGGTGAAGCTTAGTAGGATAGCCGACACGAGAATGAAATCTTGGAATATCTTCTCGGTTGTAGTTTTTACTGACTTATTCTTCGTTGGGTAGGCCTGTGAAAAGTATGTGAAGTGATTGACTAGTACAAGGATGTATTTGTAGCCTCCTTTGCTTGCCTCAAGGTGCGTGTAAATCAATGGAGAGCAGCTCAAAGGGTGCACTAGTGGTGACAGAACTCAGGGATGTTTCTGCTTGATGCATGCACACTGTCTGATGACGTAGTCATCTACTTGATGCTGCATGAATGGGCAGTAGAATTTCCCTGACTAGATGAATCACTTTGTCTGCCCCAATGTCATCATGTAAGTTCTTCACCAGCACTGGTTTCAGCTTACTGGGTAGCACCATTTCCTTTCATTGTCTAGCCTGTCTGTACAGGATTCCTGTGTCCATTACCAACATTCATGCACAAGTCTCCTTGTTTCTGGTCCCATGAGCTTTTTCTCTCTCATTCGGATTCCATCCTTTGTTTTTCCGCGAGATGACTTGTTTGTTTGTAGTGTCTTTGTACTGTGCCGCTTTGATGTTCTCCGGTGTAATGGCAGGCACACCTCCAGGTGACAGACCACTGTCTGTAGAGTTGAGTTGCAGTGCAGCCACCTATGGAACATCGTCATTTTTTGCTGCATTGTTTCCTTACCATACAGCTTAGACGACTTCTGGTGTCATATTTTCCGTGTCCTCACCCACATGGCTGTGGAGATTGACAGGGCAACGTGACAGCATGTCAGCATCCATCTTACCAGATCTGTACTTCAGGTTGAAGTGGAAGACAGCCAACTCCCTGACCCCGCAGTGACCCACTGCGTTGAGTCAACGGGTTGTTGTCTGTGTACATGTTAAGAGGTTGGTGCATAGTATACATGGTCTCTAAATTTGTCACAGATTGCCCATTTTTCTTTGGTGGAGTTAGCGTTCTGGACTCTTACTCTATTACACGTAGTTTCCCATTTTGATGTTGGTAAAGCACAGCACCTAGACCCTTGTTGGATGTGTCAGTGTGTAACAAATGTAAGTCACAGTCTGGGTATGCAAGTATGGGTGGATGAATTAGCATTTCTACAAACTTGGCTACGATGGCTCTGTGTACAAACGTCCACTGGACAGGTCTTGGAATGTTTTATTTTGCTTTGGTTTTGCCTCTGGTTGGTTTGGGCTTGGCATTTTTACCCCTTGCTTTTTGTGATCTTTGTAGCAGCTCAAACAGGGGTTTGGCCAGCCGGGAGAAATCTTGAATGAATGACCTGTAGTACCCAAGGAACCCCAGCAATGTTCGGACCTCTCCAATTGTCAGTGGCTCCTTCCCCTTTAGCAGCAGCACTGCCTCCAAGTCTTTGGGGTCGATTTGGACTCCCCTGGACTCCCCTGCAGGATACCATCCAACCGCACTTGCCGCCGGAAGACTTCACACCTTTTCGGCCACAGTTTGATACCTTGCCCCCTTATTAACACAGCACTCGTCTCAGGTCTTCCGCATGTTCACTGGATGCCTTAGAACAGTAGAGAAAGTCATCCAGATATGGTAAACAGCAGTAGTCTCTCATGCCCTCTAAAACTCCTTCCATTCACCTCTGGAAAGGGCCTGGGGTGTTGTTCAGCTCAAAGGGGATGCGAACCCACTCATACAACCCCCAGGGGGTGCTGAACGCTGTTGCATGTCCTGAGCTTTCATCCACGAAGCCTTGATGGCAAGCGCTGCCTTGGTCGAGTATCAAGAACCAGGTGTATCCCCTAGGGTGTCTAGCATGTCTTGTATCCGTAGTAATGGGTGACGGTCAGGATGGTCTTGCGATTCAGCTCTCTGAAGTCGACATAACCGCAGGTTGCTGTCCACTTTGCGTATGCAGACCACCGGGGATGAGTATGGTGATCTGGATTTATTGATCCAGCCTCTCTCCAGCAGGTTTTGGAAGAATTATTTCACCTCTTTGTATAGGGGTTTCAGAATGGAGTTGTAGCTTTTCTGTATCAAATTGCATAGGGAATATAATATGACTTGCTCCATCATTATCAGTCGCAATGACCCTGACATAAATTTGAGTTCTATATACAGTATAGTTGAAAAGAGGAGATTCCTAGCTTAAAAATGACGTACAACTTGTGCATCAACCCTGCACTGCAGCGCTAGTTACAGAGGTATCACTGATCAGCTGTTTATAGATAAATACACCCCTGAAGTTTTGTTAGTTTTCAGCGCAGAGCCATTTGCCATTTTCTGGACATTGCAAAGCAAGTGCCACTGTAGAATACATTGTCTGATATTTGGCATAACTTTTAGCTTGCTTGCTAATAATTTAACAGTTTGACAAGATTATGTTCTAGCTAATTGGCTACTATGTTTAAACATTTATGGGTGTGCTAGCAAGCCAAATGGCTAGTTTGCTTGTCAGTTGACCATTAGCTAACCAATTACTTGTTTTGAAAAATGTATCTTATCATCCGAGACGTTCAAACAAATTGAGTTGGCTAGAAAACATTTAATCCTAAAACAGACAATGCTAACAATTGTCTACATTTGAATGTTATACTAATGAGCTAGCATAACAAGTGATTGAAAAACGATAGACCACATCACAGAAAGTATTCACACCTTGACTTTTTCCACATTTTGTTTTGTTACAGCCAGATTGTGTCACGGGCCTTCACACAATACTCCATAATGTCAAAGTGGAATTATGTTTATAATATTTTACAAATTAATAGAAATTGAAAAGCTGAAATGTCTTGATTCAGTAAGTATTCAACCCATTTGTTATGGCAAGCCTAAATGAGTTCAGGAGTAAAAAAATTCTCAACAAGTCACAAGTTGCATGGACTCAATAATAGTGTTTATGACTACCTCTACGCCCCACACATACAATTATCTTTTTCAATTAAGTATACCTTTGAGAATGGTGAACTTACACTTTGGATCGTGTGACTAAAACAATATCACAAAGTCCTTCCTATATAACAAAGTCCTTCCTAACTCCATTGCTAGAGAGGAAGGAAATCACTCAGGAATTTGATCATGAGGCAAATGGTGACTTTAAAATGGTTAGAGTTTAATGGCTGTGATAAGAGAAAACATTGTTCACTGAACAAAATATAAAGGCAACATGCAACAATTTCAAAGATTTTACTGAGTTCCAGTTAATATAAGGAAATCAGTCAATTGAAATAAATTCATAAGGCCCTAATCTATGGACTTCACATGACTGGTAATACAAATATGCATATGTAGGTCACAGATACCTTTAAAAACATCAGAAAACCAGTCAGTATTTATCCTCATGCAGCGTGACATCTCCTTTGCATAGAGTTGATCAGGCTGTTGATTGTGGCCTGTGGAATGTTCTCACACTCCTCTTCAATGGCTGTGAGAAGTAGCTGGATATTGGTGGGAAATGGATTACGCTGTCGTACACGTCGATCCAGAGCATCCCTAACATGTTTAATGGGTGACATGTCTGGGGAGTATGCAGGCCCTGGAAGAACTGGGACATTTCCAGCTTCCAGGAATTGAGTACAGAGCCTTGTGACATGGGGCTGTGCATTATTATGCTGAAACATGAGGTGATAGCGGTGGATGAATGGCACGACAATGGGCCTCAGGATCTCGTCCCGGTATCACTGTGCATTCAAATTGCCATTGATAAAATGTAATTGTGTTCATTATCCGTAGCTTATGCCTGCCCATACCATAACCCCACTGTCCCCATGTGGCACTCGGTTCACAACGTTGACATCAGCAAACCACTCGCCCACACGACGCCATACACGCCAACTGCCATCTGCCCGGTACAGTTGAAACCGGGATTCATCCGTGAAGTGCACACTTCTCCAACGTGCCAGTGGCCATCAAAGGCTTTTGCCCACTGAAGTCAGTTAAGACGCCAAACTGCAGTTAGGTCAAGACCCTTGTGAGCATGCAGATGAACTTCCCTGAGACAGTTAAAGCAAAACATTTTTGGTTGTGCAAACCCACAGTTTCATCAGCTGTCCAGTCTCAAGACAATCATGCAGGTGAAGAAGCCGGATGTGAATGTCCTGGGCTGGCGTAGTTCACATGGTCTGCAGTTCTAAGGCCGGTTGGACATACTGTCAAATTCGCTTATTGTAGAGAAATGAAAATTACATTCCTTTGAAACGGTATAAGATACATGTATGTTTGAGGAATTTTAATTATGAGATTTCTGTTGTTTTGAATTTGGCGCCCTGCACTTTCACTGGCTGTTGTCATATCAGCCCTAAGAAGTCTCAGACTTCTTAGAGGTGTGAATCCTTATGTAAATTCAATATTTCTGCATTTGATTTTCAATGCACTTGCCAAAAAATTCTAAAAACATGTTTTCACTGTCATTATGGTGTAATGTGTGTAAATGGGTGAGAAAAAAATCTATTTAATCCATTTTGAATTCAGACTAACAACAAAAATACAGAATATGTCAAGGGGCATGAATACTTTAAGGCACTGTAGTTTGGAGAGCATTTGCTCATTGGGAAGACATTGCCAAGACAGAATAGAATGTTGATGTCTGGCCGACATATAAATGATGTAACTGTAGAATGTAGGCATTCTAAATAAATCTGCAAGCTGTCTTGCCATTAAGCAAAACATGTCTAAACTATGTATAAACCGTGTCTATGCTGGGCAGACGTACAGTGCCTTCGGAAAGTATTTAAACCCTCTGACTTTCTCCAATTGTTTTATGTTACAGCCTTCTTCTAACATTGATTGATTAGTTTCCCCCCCATCAATATACACACAATACCCCATAATGACAAAGAAAAAACAGATTTATAAAATAAAAAATGTAAATCACATTTACATACAGTTGAAGTCGGAAGTTTACATACACCTTAGCCAAAAACATCTAAACTCAGTTTTCACAATTCCTGAGATTTAATCCTAGTAATCATTCCCTGTTGTAGGTCAGTTAGGATCACCACTTTATTTTAAGAATGTGAAATGCCAGACAAATAGTAGAGAGAATGATTTATTTCAGCTTTTGTTTCTTTCATCACATTCCCAGTGGGTCAGAAGTTTACATACACTAAATTAGTATTTGGCAGCATTGCCTTTAAATTGTTTAACTTGGGACAAACGTTTTGGGTAGCCTTCCACAAGCTTCCCACAATAAGTTGGGTGAATTTTGGCCCATTCCTCCTGTCAGAGCTGGTGTAACTGAGTCAGGTTTGTAGGCCTCCTTGCTCGCACATGCTTTTTCAGTTCTGCCCAAAAATGTTCTATGGGATTGAGATCAGGGCTTTGTGATGGCCACTCCAATACCTTGACTCTGTTGTCCTTAAGCCATTTTGCCACAACTTTGGAAGTATGCTTGGGGTCCCTGTCCATTTGGAAGACCAATTTGCGACCAAGCTTTAACTTCCTGACTGATGTCTTGAGATGTTGCTTCAATATATCCACATAATTTTCCTCCATCATGAGGCCATTTATTTTGTGAAGTGCACCAGTACCTCCTGCAGCAAAGCACCCACACAACATAATGCTGCCAACCCCGTGCTTCACGGTTGGGATGGTGTTCTTCGACTTGCAAGCCTCCCCCATTTTCCTCCAAACATAACAATGGTCATTATGGCCAAACAGTTATATTTTTGTTTCATCAGACCAGAGGACATTTCTCCAAAAAGTACAATTTTTTTATGGCAGTTTTGGAGCAGTGGCTTCTTCCTTGCCGAGCAGCCTTTCAGGTTATGTCGATATAGGACTCGTTTTATTGTGGATATAGATAATTGTGTACCGTTTTCCTCCAGCATCTTCACAAAGTCCTTTCCTGTTGTTCTGGGATTGATTTGCACTTTTCGCACCAAAGTACGTTCATCTCTAGGAGACAGAACCCGTCTCCTTCCTGAGTGGTATGATGGCTGCGTGGTCCCATGGTGTTTATACTTGTGTACTATTGTTTTTACAGATGAACGTGGTACCTTCAGGCGTTTGGAAATTGGTCCCAATGATGAACCAGATTGTAGAGGTCTACAATTTTTTTTCTGAGGACTTGGCTGATTTCTTTTGATTTTCCCATGATGTCAAGCAAAGAGGCCTTAAAATACAGTAGGTAGGCCTTAAAATACATCCACAGGTACACCTCCAATTGACTCAAATGATGTCAATTAGCCTATCTGTGATGGAATTCCTCTTCTTCAGAGGAGGAGTAGCAAGGATCAGACCAATGTGCAGCGTGGTAAGTGTCCATAATGATATATTTAATAAATCAACAGAACACTGAACAAAAATACAACCAAACAACCGAAACAGTCCCGTAGGGTGAAAACACTAATACAGGATACAACCACCCACAAAACACAATGGAAAACAGGCTACCTAAATATGGCTCCCAATCAGAGACAACGACTGACACTTGCCTCTGATTGAGAGCCGTACTAGGCCAAACACATAGAAATATAACAACAGAACAAAACATAGAAAAACAACATAGAATGCCCACCCCAACTCACGCCCTGACCAACTAAAATAAAGACATTAAAAAGGAACTAAGGTCACAGAACGTGACACTATCAGAAGCTTCTAAAGCCATGACATCATTTTCTGGAATTTTCCAAGCTGTTTAAAGGCACAGTCAACTTAGTGTATGTAAAGTCTTGACCCACTGGAATTGTGATACAGTGAATTATAAGAAAAATAATCTGTCTGTAAACAATTGTTGGAAAAATGACTTGTGTCATGCACAAAGTAGATGCACAAAAACTATAGTTTGTTAACAACAGATTTGTGGATTTGTAAAAAAAAAAAGATTTAATGACTCCAAACTAAGTGTATGTAAACTCCCGACTTCAACTGTATATAGAGTGTGCGACTCTGTAACACCAAAATAACCAAAAGCGAGGCACAAGCAGAGATCACATTTGACCTATTTGTAATATACTTGAAGAGGAAAAATTAAAACATTTCAAGTGTTTTGTCTCTGGGCATGTATAAAATAGGTTGCGTTCATTAAAACACCAAACAGAATAAAACAGACCCAAAACAGGGAGGTACTACCAGGACTAATGTTTGTTTTCCGTTGCAAAATATTTTCCGCTACATGCCCTATTGAACTCAACCCTGGAGTGAGTGATATCTTACCACTCTCACTCTAGCAGCCAGTCCACAGCTTGGTGGAATGCCTTGTAGATGACTGGGTTATGAGAGCACAGCAGACCCCCGCTGCTCCTAGCGGAGTGCTCTGTGCTGTATTGGTCATTTATATCTGAAAGAAAATGCTGTGAGGATCAGCAGGTGCACAGAAAATGACAAAATTAATGAATTATGTTTTGTTGAGTTTAGAAATATAAAAAGTTGCACGTAACCCAAAACAGAATTTAATTTAATTCAGAAAACTAGAAAGGTGTCAATGTTTTAATTTTTGCAAAAATCCTTTCTGAATTTCAAAGTAATCCAAGAAGTAATCATGTCCTTTTCCAAAACTATCTGTCATCTGATTACAATTAAAAACTTTTTCTGGTAACGTAACGTTAGTTTTTTTTTGTTAATCAGATTACATGTAATCACTTACTCCCCAACCCTTCGCATATATTTCATTTCTTAACTCACGAAACTCACAATCCTTTGAGACAAATAATATATTATTTTGTACATGGGCGTGGGGAGATGTGCCCCTTTCTGTCCAAATAAGGCATTTCCAGACAATATATCTATTAATTTAGGATTTTAGGGGACCCCTTTTGCCTCAAGAACACACTCAGAGGCAAACATTCTGTTTTGCATCTTTAACGTTTGTAAAATGTAAATTAGATGCTGATGGTAATGGAGGGTTCGCCAGGTAGTTTGAGTGCAAGTATAGCAGATGTCTTTCTGTTGCATGCTGAGTACCTTTGTACCAAGACCTTAGGACTTGTGTTTGCTCACCTATTTTGGGGGAACTGTTCTTAGTTAAAGGTGACGCAGAGTGCAGTCTGGCCGTTCACTTTGCCAGAGGGATGGAGGTAGCCCCTCTCAGGGAAACGGATACTGTGGTTGAACCAGACTCCCTGAGTGTCTGTTTCCTACCAAAGTCAGTCAACAATCCCGAGTCAACAATACTATCAGAGGGATGCTCTTTGCCCCGCAACTCCCCCTAATGCTACAATCATATTGGTCTGCTCACTTCTGAAGAATCATCGCATGTTGCGCACCGTCAGATGACTACAGAGAAGGCAAATAATGGACACATGCTACTGTATATACAGGTCAATAAGTGCATTTTTTTCACAATACCAAATACCAGCTTTAAGTACAGTTTAGGTTATTAGGATCCTGATTAGCTACTGCACCAGTCCTGGGGTCCACATAAAACGTACAAATGCATGACAATGTACAGAACCGTTACAGACAACAACATAAGATATCACATTAAATGCAACTAAAACAATTGAATAAGAGTTATACATCAAGAAACAACAAACAACTATTTACTGTACATGCTATTCATAGATTAATATTCTTATATACAGTGCCTTCAGAAAGTTTTCACACCCCTTTTTTCACATTTTGTCTGAATTTAAAATGTATTAAATAGATTTGATTTGTTACTGGCCTACACACAATACACAATAATGTCAAAGTGTAATTATGTTTTTCAAATGTTTTACAAATTAATAAAAAATGTAAAGCTGAAATGTCTTGAGTCAAAAAGTATTCAACCCCTTTGTTATGGCAAGACTAAATATGTTCAGGACTAAAAATGTGCTTAACAAGTCACATACTAAGTTGCATGGACTCACTCTGTGTGCAATAATAGTGGTTAACATGATTTTTGTATGACTACCACACATCTCTGTACCCTACACATACAATTTTCTCTAAGGTCCCTCAGTCAAGTAGTGAATTTCAAACACAGATTCAACCACAAAGACCAGGGAGGTTTTCTAATGCCTTGCAAAGAATGGTACCTATAAGCAGACATTGAATATCCCTTTGAGTATGGTAAAGTTATTCATTACACTTTGGATGGTGTATCAATACACCCAGTCACTACAAAGATACAGGCGTCCTTCCTAACTCAGTTGCCGGAGATTAAGGAAACCGCTCAGGGAATTCACCGAGGCCAATGGTGACTTTAAAACAGTTACAGAGTTTAATGGCTGTAATAGGAGACAACTGTGGATGGATCAACAGCATTGGAGTTACTCCACAATACTAACCTAATTGTTAGAGTGAAAAGAAGGAAGTCTGTTCAGAATAAACATATTCCAAAACATGCATCCCGTGTGCAATAAGCCACTAAAGTAAATCTGCAAAAAAATGTGTCAATGAAATTATCTTAATGTCCTGAATACAAAGTGTGATGTTTGGGGCAAATCCAATACAACACATCACTGAGTACCTCTCTTCATATTTTCAAGCGTGGTGGTGGTTGCATCATTTTATGGGTATGCTTGTCATCGGCAAGGGCTAGGGAATTTTTTTAATTATAAAAATAGAGCTAATAGAACTAAGCACAGGCAAATCCTAGAGGAAAACCTGGTTCTGTCTGCTTTCCAACAGACACTGAGAGACAAATTCACCTTTCAGCAGGACAATAACCTAAAACACAAGGCCAAATATACACTGCCGTTGATTACCAAGACAACATTGAATGTTCCTGAGTGGCCTAGTTACATTTTTGACTTAAATCGGCTTGACAATCTATGGCAAGACTTGAAAATGGCTGTCTTGAAATGATGAACAACCAACTTGACAGAGCTTGAAAATTAAAAAAAAAGATAATTTGCAAATATTGTACAATCCAGGTGTACAAAGCTCTTAGAGACTTACCCAGCAATCGCTGCCAAAGATGATTCTAACATAACAACTCAGGGGATTGAATACTTATCTAATCAAGATTGATTTGTGTTTTATTCATGATTTTCTTTGACAAATGTTAGAATTTTCTTTCACTTTGACATTAGAATATTTTGTGTAGATCGTTGACAATTAAATCAATTTTAATCCCACTTTATAACACAACAAAATGTTGAAAAAGTCAAGGGGTGTGAATACTTTTTGAAGGCACTGTACAGTAAAGTTGAATTAGATCTTTAGAATTAGGAGAGGCGCTGTGATACAATATGTTTTTTCTATCTGTTTTTTTAAAGCTAAACTTGTTTTTTTGCCCGAGTAACCTCTGGTTATTCTATGATGACACTGCTCTATAATAACTGAGCGATGCATTTAATCTGTTTTGTGTTTGGGTTCAGTGAAGAAACCCATAGTAGCGTGTCTGGTGGGGTATGCATGTCTGTTTGAAGAGTATGCAAATATATTATACAAGTGGTTAGGCATTTTCAACACACAAATGTTTCTTAAAAAGACTAGAAGAGAAGGAGTCAATTTATCCTCAACCCTGAACCATGAAAGACTAGCATGCATGTTGTTGATCTTAGTTCTGTGTGTGCGGTTAAGGGCAAGGCATGCTGCTTTGTTTTGAGCCAGCCACAGCTTTGCTAGGTCTTTCTTGATGCACCTAACCATATTATCGGACAGTAATCCAGATGCATGATAGTGTGGTGAAGATGGAGCAACAGCGCTTCTTAAACCTCAGTAGGCTGAAGAAATTTGGCTTGCCACCCAAACCTTGACAAACTTTTACAGATGCACAATTGAGAGCAACCTGTCGGGCTGTATCACAGCCTGGTATGGCAACTGCACCGCCCTCAACGGCAAGGCTCTCCAGATGATGGTGTTGTTTGCACAACGCATCACTGGGGGCAAACTATCTGTCCCCCATGACACCTACAGCACCCGATGTCACAGGAAGGCCAAAAAGATCATCAAGGACATCAACCCCCCGAGCCACTGCCTGTTCACACCGCTACCATCCAGAAGGTGAGGTCAGTACAGGTGCATCAAAGCTGGGACCGAGAGACTGAAATACAGCTTCTATCTCAAGGCCATTAGACATCTAAACAGAAATCACTAACTCACGGAAGCTGCTGCCTACATTGAGACCCAATTACTGGCCACTTTAATAAATGGATCACTAGTCACTTCATACAATGCACTCTAAATAATGTCACTTTAATAATGTTTACATTTCTTACATTACTCATATCACATGTATAGTGGGGCAAAAAAGTATTTAGTCAACCACCATTGTGCAAGTTCTCCCACTTAAAAACATGAGAGAGGCCTGTAATTTTCATCATAGGTACACTTCAACTATGACAGACAAAATGCAGAAAACAAATCCAGAAAATCAAATTGTAGGATTTTTAATGAATTTATTGGCAAATTATGGTGGAAAATAATTAGTTGGTCAATAACAAAAGTTTAGAGGTCAAACGTTTTCAGTAAGTCTTCACAAGGTTTTCACACACTGTTGCTGGTATTTTGGCCCATTCATCCATGCAGATCTCCTCTAGAGCAGTGATGTTTTGGGGCTGTTGCTGGGCAACACGGACTTTCAACTGCCTCCAAAGATTTTCTATGGGGTTGAGATCTGGAGACTGGCTAGGCCACTCCAGGACCTTGAAACGCTTCTTACGAAGCCACTCCTTCGTTGCCCGGGCGGTGTGTTTGGGATCATTGTCATGCTGAAAGACCCAGCCACGTGTCATCTTCAATATCCTTGCTGATGGAAGGAGGTTTTCACTGAAAATCTCACGACACATGGCCCCATTCATTCTTTCCTTTACACGGATCAGTCGTCCTGGTCCCTTTGCAGAAAAACAGCCCCAAAGCATGATGTTTCCAGCCCCATGCTTCACAGTAGGTATGGTGTTCTTCGGATGCAACTCAGCATTCTTTGTCCTCGAAACACGACGAGTTGAGTTTTTACCAAAAAGTTATATTTTGGTTTCATCTGACCATATGACATTCTCCCAATATTCTTCTGGATCATCCAAATGCTCTCTAGCAAACTTCAGACGGGCCTGGACATGTACTGGCTTAAGCAGGGGGACACATCTGGCACTGCAGGATTTGAGTCCCTGGAGGCGTAGTGTATTACTGACGTAGGCTTTGTTACTTTGGTCCCACCTCTCTGCAGGTCATTCACTAGGTCCCCCCGTGTGGTTCTGGGATTTTTGCTCACCGTTCTTGTGATCATTTTGACCCCACGGGGTGAGATCTTGCGTGGAGCCCCAGATCGAGGGAGATTATCAGTGGTCTTGTATGTCTTTCATTTCCTAATAATTGCTCCCACAGTTGATTTCATCAAACCAAGCTGCTTACCTATTGCAGATTCAGTCTTCCCAGCCTGGTGCAGGTCTACAATTTTGTTTCTGGTGTCCTTTGACAGCTCTTTGGTCTTGGCCATAGTGGAGTTTGGAGTGTGACTGTTTGAGGTTGTGGACAGGTGTCTTTTATACTGATAACAAGTTCAAACAGGTTCCATTAATTCAGGTAACGAGTGGAGGACAGAGGAGCCTCTTAAAGAAGTTACAGGTCTGTGAAAGCCAGAAATCTTGCTTGTTTGTAGGTGATCAAATACTTATTTTCCACCATAATTTGCAAATAAATTCATTAAAAATCCTACAATGTGATATTCTGGATTTTTTTCTCATTTTGTCTGTCATAGTTGAAGTGTAGTCTAAATACTTTTTTGACCCACTGTATATACTGTATTTTATACCATCTATTGCACCTTGCCTATGCCGCTCGGCCATCGCTCGTCCATATACTTACATGTACATATTCTCTTTCACCCCTTTAGATTTGTGTGTATTAGACAGTTGCTGGGGAATTTTTCGACTTGTGCTTCTAGTTCCGACAGTGCAGTAATATCTAACAAAATGTGGAAAAGACAAGGGGTGTGAATACATTCTGAAGGCACTATATCTGATGTAAGCATGTATTGTTTCAGATTTAAACATTACTTTTCTAGTAATTTGTTTTTTTACATAATTCTCAACATAATCTTGAGAACTATCAGAATTCTGATCCACAGGTTATCAAAGGCATATATTTTTCTAAGGCAAATGCTTACAGGTTGATAATTGAAAGATATGACAACATTTGTCAACTGACAGTTACTTGCGTAACTGCTAAAATGACAACAGGTAAGACCACCCTCTTTACAAAATCCTCCATCATAGCCAAATTCCACTCTTGCTGCAGACAAGGACACTACAGGACACCAGGAGACCGGAGGAGGCACAGACACCATGGCTACTTCAACTCAGGTACAGAACTTTTTTTATTTTTAGGTTTGTATGTCTTAAGTCAAGTTTGCAATTCTTGTTGTCTTGTTAACATTAACCCGTTAGATTTCTTCAGAACATAAATACTAAGTATTTGTTTTGTGGGGTCAATGACCATTGAGCCAAACCACTTTCTCTGACTGGCAATAGGGTGGTTACTTTCAACATAAAAAACAATTTGTTTAATCCCAAACTTAAATCCATTAAACTTTTACCAAGCCTTAAATAATTGTCATAATTCATGGAATTTGTATTAAAGGTGCATTCCATAATATTTGAAAATATGTGCAAATAGCTCTTACTGTCTATGATAGCTTTCTACTGTCTATACAAGCAACCCTGTCCCTGGAGTGCCGCAGGTACTGCAGGATTTTGTTCCAACTGGGCACCACACCTGACGAACTGAGTTAACTGATCAGTTCAGTGATTGCCTAGATTAAACACACCTGGTCTCCCAGGTCGGTTAAATCAAGAGCATGAAGTGCCTGCGGCACTCCAGAACCAGCGTTGCCTACTCCTGGTTTATACGGTTTCTTTAGTCTATAATATACTATTTAGTAGTGTTGGGTTCTGAGAATATGAAATATAATTAGTTATGTCACTGAGGGAGAGAGGGTAAAGTATAACGTTTACATTATGTCAGGATATGTTATTGTTAGCCATCAGGGATCCTCTGGGGGTTGAAGAGACACAGTCTGGTATCAATAACCATGACAGACTTGAGTTGGGGAGGAGTGAGCACTTTGGGGTGGAGGTCAGGTCAGATGAAGTGAGGAAGAACAGATACCACTAAGGTTCTGTCGAACAACAGCATTGGCTGTTCAGATGTGGAGGAGGAGACTCAGCCTAGGAGAAAGGGTTAAATATCAGTGCTTGTGTGAATATGTTTTTGTTTAATGCAGCTGCATTGACCCTCTGGGAAGAATAAACTTGGTTTTAGCTTTCATAGTGTCCGTAGAGTTTTTACTTTGAGAATTAGAAACAAACAGTAATGGAATAACATTTATTGAGTGTCCAATATAACACAATACAGTATAACATGTTGATATGCCACAAATATCAGATTGGTTTTTATCTCTTGGAAGGGAGATATAGGGTCTTCAGACAGATTGTAGATAAAGATTAGTATGCATCCAACATATTTTCATAGTAATGTGGCTGAAATAGTACCTTTACACATTAGATACACAGTTTAAAAGTTAATTGTAACACTGTTGATATGCTGCAATAGGTTACAATCAATGTTCCCTCTAAGCTGTGCAGCTCCCCTTGGATTGCCGCACAGAAGAAATATCAGCCAGCACAAAGAAGCAAGAGCTTGAACTTCACTCTACTTTCTAGAGTTCTCCCCTTTCACTCTACTGTGGGAATGCTGCTTGAATCAATGCAATATTAGCCACTTTCAATGTAACAAACCAAAACAAAATTATCTATGCACGACTTAGCATGCATAACTGACTATGCAAGACATTTTCTTGTAGGCAGAGCACATTGGAGTACAATTCTATTGCAATGACAGGCCCGACTCAGGCCATACTCTACAGAGACGAGCACGCCATAACCAATCAGAGCTGCAGTAGGCCTATATGCAAATAGCCATTGCCATATATGGATCCGTGCCATTCACTTTGAACTGGACTGTGTTTATAGCACTTTGTAGCCACGTGCACATCTATCTATTCATATTCTTTGCTAGTTACTGAGTTATTAGCCCAGTTATAGCTAATTTCTAGTCAACAATGGGAGAGTGGTTTCTTCCTACAGTATCACAAAATGTGTGCATTTTTAGCCATCTTTGAAAAGCAAATCAGGTAAAGAGCTTTTTATGTCTTAAAGTGTTGTATTTTGAGACGGTCTTGAATAAGCTAAGTAGCCCATAAGCAGGGGGTAGCATAATTTGGCTGTTTCTCTCTAATAATGGTAAGGTAATAATCATGATTATTATTTCGTAAAGTGGTTTCTTGTATCAAACAACACAACATTTTCAGTCACCTTGTCTGTTGGACAAGTGGATAGACAGGTAAATGTCAAGTCCTGCATGTTTTTTTCAAAAGTCTTTGATGGTAGGTCACTTGGGTGGGTCTACTTTATGATCAAATAGTCACTTGGCTGTGACCTAAAGCGAGTACAGCCTCAGTGTTCACAGTAAATGCGCTTCGCAACTTCATTTTTGTTTTAAAAGCATCTTTGAGATTCTTCTTGTAATGAAAAGCGGTATATCAATTAAATGTATAATTATCATTATCACTGTCACAGCACTTTGTGTAACCAACCCCAATGTTCTGACGTTTCTGTAGAATGTGGAGTTTGTGCGGACCGGCTATGGCAAGAATCTGGTCAAGGTGCTGTTTATCAGACGAGAGGGAACTCACCACTACATCACTGAGCTGACGGCTAATGTGGAGCTCACCCTCAAGTCCCGCAAGGACTACTTGACCGGTGACAACTCGGACATCATCCCTACTGACACTGTCAAGAACACCGTCCATGCACTGGCTAAGCTGAAGGGAGTACGTGGTTGTGCACTCACACCAGATACGTAGAAAGAGTTTAAAGGTTTGGGAAGACAGCTATCATCATCTGAAAAGTAGATGGCAGAATGCTGAATGAATAAAAGCACTGCAAATGGAATGGGTAGCCAAAATGACTTAGTGATATAGTTCACTTCAATATCAGTTTGTTAGACACCCCTAAAGGGTGGTCTAATGTCAAGATGAGTGCATTTCTCTAACCTGGAACCAGCCTGATTGCCAAGCCAATCTTTCTAAGAGGTTCCACCATGCTAGTATGTCTCATACTCTGTTGTGTAAATTCAACAAAAAATGCATCAGTCTCACTTGAAATGGAAAGATAGGCTAAATCTAATTTGATATATTTATGTCTTTCCAATTGACTTTAATACAGGACACCTCAGTGATACTAAGTTTGTGTTTTGTTTAGGTTTTGACCATAGAGCAGTTCGCCATGGACATCAGCAAACATTTCCTGACAGCTTTCAAACATGTGACCAGGGTAAACGTGAAGATTGAGGAGGCACCATGGAAGAGACTGGAGAAGGTACAGTAGAATAAGGCTGGATTCAAAATCCAAAACACAATGCCTTTCTTTGAGGACTTGCCCTCATACAACTTAAGTGTCTAGATAGGTGAAAGCAATAGGGTGCGATCAACATTTAGTCTATTGGGGTGTGAAATAGGTTGCGATTTCCCCATACCGCCAACACTTCAGTCCCTTCAGCTCTGCAGGGACACTTTTCGAGGGGGGAAGGAAGTTGTTTGGAATTACGTCTATGATATAGATACGCTATTGGATGTGAGCCCTGTGTGTACTCTGTAAAGGTATACATGGATTAATTGACATTTAAGAGTGATGCATTTAATGAATGAGGCTCGTCTTTCTTGCACAGAATGGTGTCGAGCATGTACATGCATTCATCTACAGCCCTGAATCCTGCCGCTTTTGTGAAGTCGAACAGAATCATAATGGTGAGCAAAACACGCACAAAGTTGATTTGTCACAGACATACTCAAGATTGAATGAAAATGTCACAGTACCGTAATGCCTTATTTCAAGCACATAGAACTAGAGAGCTAATAACATCACTTTACATACTAGAACACAGCTATGTAAAAGATATCTTACCATCAGGATCTACCTTTAGCACATGGACAACTTATTATCAAATCTGTATGAAGCTAAACATGTATGAAGGTTTACTTTGAATGATGAGTGGTGAACCTAAAAGCAACGTCATATTCATTAGGCACCAAACCGAAGAAAATGCAAAACAGGGAGGTACAATATATACTTGTCTAATTAAGCTAGCTATCATGAATGCCAGCCAATACTAGCTAGGTAGCTAGTATACAACAACCACAATGCAACTCAAGAGAGGTCACTGGATGGCAGTTCAAATATCACAGCTAGATGCTGCCCCAAGATGCATAGTGCCTCTTACACTATAATTACATTCTTAGCCTTAAAAAATGGTAATTCTGTACTAAATCATATCTCTGTACTATGTTAAACTTGCACCGGGGGATTTAACCACCCTCCCCGCCCTTGTACGACCTGCCACTGGGCGAGGGGCCATGGTGACTAACAGTGGCTCTAGCCTTAGATCATTGATCAGCGGAGGGTTTGAAGGGAATCAGCTCCAGGATCTCAGAGGTGCGGCCCAGGTCATTTTCCTCAAGCAAACAAGGTTCTTCTGGTTCTGACTTTCCATCCGATGTCCAGAGCTCGGGGTAATTGCTTGAATCCACTGCCAGCCGAGATGCATTTTCCTCCCCAGAGTCCTCCATGTCTTCCCTGTCCAGTCCATCGCCGGAGTGGGTGACCTCTCCTGCATCTACATTGATTGAAAGCCCTGCAGCATCACTGTCATTGAAGTGCACCGAATCATCAATTTCAAATGGCAGGAAACCACTTTCTCTCTGCCGTAACGGTCTTGAATTATTTACGTGTGGGTTTGTGGATTGACTGAAGTCACTGTGAAAATCTTGGGGTTCCACTTGTCAGCCAACTTGCGGCGGCCCCTTTCACCCTTGTTGGCGATGAGGACACGATCCCCCATGGACAACCTGATGCCTTTAACCTGCTTGTCATACTCCCGACCTTGTCGTCCCTGTTGCTTGTCAGTGTGCTTTTGGGCAACACTCATAGCTTCCTTCAGCCCAGTGATCAGAGTCTCGACATACTTGTTGCAATCCACAACACTGGAGTCGTCCAAAACATTGCGGAACATAACATCCACTGGTAGCCGAGGGACACTACCAAACATGAGAAAGAATGGAGCATAGCCTGTATTCTCGTGAACAGTGGCATTGTAGGCAAATGTCAATGACTGGATTTGTTCAGGCCAATGTTCTTTGGTTTTCAAGGGCAGACTCTTGAGCATGCTACCTAAAAGTCCTGTTGAAGCGTTCAGTTTCTCCATTCCCCATTGGGTGATATGCCGTGGTTCTTGACTTTTGGACACCGGAGAGCTTAAGCAGTTCTGCTATTAGCTCGCTCTCTAAATTTTCACCTTGATCAGTATTGATCCTTGAAGCAAATCCGTAGACACAGAAGACATGATTCCACAGTTTACGAGCTACTTGCTTGGCTGTCTGGTTTCTGCATGGCCATGCATGGCCAAGTTTAGTGAAGTGGTCAGTCACCACCAGACCATCAACTGAGTGCTTCTTACTGTCTTCCGCTGTCCAAAAATCCAAACACACCAACTCCATGGGAGAGCAAGTTTTGATGCTCTCTAACTGAGCTCTAGCCGCTGGCTCTTGAGTCTTTGCTAGAACGCATATCTGGCAGCAGCGCACATACTCCTTGATGTCGCTCTCCATTGCAGGCCAGAAAAACCTCTGTCTGGCCAAGGCTAGAGTTCTAGCTTGGCCTTGATGTCCTGCAAGGTCGTGAATGCCAGTCATCGCTTTGAGTCTCAACACCTCTGGCAAGACATACTGGAACTTTCTCCGGTTTGTGTGACTCTCCTTAATTACACGATACAGAACTCCCTCCCTTAGAATCAAGCTGTCCCACTGTTTCATCAGCAACAACACTTTAGAAGAAACAATGTATCTATCTCATCTGGTGGGCCGTTTCTTATTGAAGACGAAAGGGATGACCTTGGAAGTCACAGAGTCTTGCAGCTGAAGATCTCGAAGTTCCTCGTGCGAGAGTTCAGGCAAAGTGTCAATACCAGGAGAAAGCAGCCGTTGGGTGTTGGAACCAAGCTGGATTGCTTGCATCTCCGTTGAATATTCCCAGTCAATATGGAGCAGACATATGGCCTTCACTTCAGCAGTGGTCAAGGAGGTTATCTCCTGGGGATAAGAAGCCCAACGGAAGGCATATTGGACATCATCATTCAACGTCCCAACAGCCTCATTCAGAAGTGCTAGGTAGGACTCCCTCATCAGTATTTGCGGGACAGTTACTGCGAAGGGGTCGCGGCTCAGTGCATCTGCTACTGTATTCTTGCTGCCTGGGATACGCTTCAAATCGAAGTTGTACGGTGCCAGCTTGGCAACCCTTCTGTTCTCACGAGCGTCCAGCTTGGGTTTGTCATGATGTACGTTAACTTCTTATGGCTGCCATCCCGTTAACGGGATAATTGTCATCAACAACCGCTGAATTGCATCGCGCCACATTCAAATAATATTACTAAAAATATTTATATTAATGAAATCACAAGTGCAATATAGCAAAACACAGCTTAGCCTTTTGTTAATCCACCTGTCGTGTCAGATTTTGAAAATAAGCTTTACAGCGAAAGCAATCCATGCATTTGTGTAAGTTTATCGATCGCTCGACAAAACATTATGTACACCTAGCATCAAGTAGCTTGGTCACGGAAATCAGAAAAGCAATCAAATGAATCGTTTACCTTTGATGATCTTTGGATGTTTTCACTCACGAGACTCCCAGTTACACAATACATGTTCCTTTGTTCCATAAAGATTATTTCTATATCCAAAATACCTCTGTTTGTTTGGCGCGTTATGTTCAGAAATCCACAGGAAAGAGCGGTCATGACAACGCAGACAAATTCCAAATAGTATCCGTAATGTCCACAGAAACATGTCAAATGTTTTTTTATAATCAATCCTCAGGTTGTTTTTAAAATATATAATCGATAATATATCAACCACAATTGTCTTTTTCAGTCGGAGGGAAAGGCAATGGCTGCCCAAACTCTGTTGCGCATACAAAACACTGCTGGCACCCGGCCATACAATGACGCGATGTTATCTTTCTCGCTCATTTTTCCAAATAAAAGCCTGAAACTATGGTTAAAGACTTTTGACACATTTGAGGAAGCGATAGGAAAAGGAATCTGGTTGATATCCCTGTAAATGGAGCAAAGGCTATGGAACATAGAAGCCACTTCCTGGTTTGATTTTCCTCAGGTTTCGCCTGCAATATCAGTTATATTATACTCACAGACAATATTTTGACAGTCTTGGAAAATTTAGAGTGTTTTCTATCCAATACTAATAATAATATGCATATATTAGCAACTGAGACTGAGGAGCAAGCCGTTTCGTTTGGGCAACTTATTCATCCAAGCTACTCAATATTGTCCCCCAGCCATAAGAAGTTAACGGGTTACTATCTGTCCAGACAGTGAACTCGTGCCCCTTAAGCCAGTGGCTGAATTTCTCACACACACTCCATTTCAGTGCTAGAAATTCAAGTCTGTGTGCCGGATACCTTCTCTGCGACTTACTCAGGTTCTTGCTCGCGAATGCTATGGGCCTTGCCTTATCTTCACCTTCAGGCACTTGACAAAGCACAGCCCCAAGACCATCCAAGGAAGCGTCAGTGAAGAGAATGAACGGCCTCTCGAAATCAGGGTGAGCTAGCATGACACAATTCAAAATTTCATTCAAATTCATTCCTTCTGGAATGCAACGACACACTCCTCAGTCCAATCCGATAGCGTCAGCTTCCGGGAAATCCTACTGTTGCCCTTCTTCCCATCTCTTCCTCTTCTCTTTTGACCCCTAGTGATTGCAAACAAAGGTCTAGCTATGGCGGAACAGTCAGGAATGAAGTACTGGTAATATAATACCATACCCAAGAAGGATTTCAGCCTCCGAGCAGAGGGAATGCATCTGTCTGCCTCCATCAGCTGAGCTTGGCTCATCTTGGCAATGGTCTCCACCTTTTCAGGATCCATTGACACACCGTCCTCTTTAATGATATGTCTGAGGAATTTCACTGTTCTTCGTAGGAAGTGGCATTTCTTGGGTGCTAGTTTGAGATTGTTGGCTCTTAGATAGCTAAACACAACTTCAAGTCACTGTAGAGCCTGTTCCTCGGTGGGTGCAAAGACCAACAAGTCATCTAGGTAACAAAGGAGATTTGAGAAATGTAGGTCCCCAAATATACTTAACATCATTCTCATGAAAGAGGCCGGGCTGTTACACAGACCTTGTGGCATGCGATTGTACTCGTAAAGTCCCATCGATGTGGTAAAGGCTGTGTACTTCTTGTCCTCTTCATGAACTGGAATGTTATAAAATCCTGAAGTCCATGGTGATGAAAAATGCACTGCCACCAAGGGCTGCGAGGCAATCTGCTTGATGAGGAAGGGGATGAGCGTCCTTCACCGTTCGTGCATTCATCCATCTGAAGTCAGTGCATAACCTCAGACTCCCGTCTTTCTTCCATACCATGACTAAAGGGGAGGCATACTCACTAACCGACTTGCGTATAAGACCTACTTCTTCCATATCTGTCAATACCTTCCTCAGCTTCAGGTAATGAGCAGGTGGAACTCTTCTGTATGGTAGCCGGAAAGGTCTGTCATCAACCAGGTGGATACAGTGAACATAACCCCTGGCTTCTCCACAGTCCATATTATGTCTTGAGAAGATGTCTTCATATTTTGTGATGGTATTCACAAGCTTCTCCATCCACTGGTCAGTTACCTGGCATCCATTAATGTCAATGTCTACTAATCCTAGATCAGACAGTCTTTGTTTCAGATTGTGGCAGCCATTGCCACCGACTTGCTGTCCCTTCCATCTTGTGACACTTGTCATCATCTGCAGAAACTTCTCACCCTCTGGTGAGTGGGTCTGGCCATCCATGTTGTTGATGAGCTTCCAGTACTCGTCAGTGCTTTTCATCTCATGCAATAGATGCATAATGACATTTGATCCCAGGATGAGATCATCACGCTGTCCAGGAACAACCAGGGAGGGCACTTTAACATCAATCCCATAGATTTGCATCTCCAAATCATAGAAACACTTTGTTGAGGTCTTCTTTCCCCCACACCCCACTAACACTAACTCTGTAGGAGTCTGATAATGCTGAGGAAGGGCACCTGCTTCCAAAGTCTCTCCTCCGCATGTTCACTCAATGTACAGGCCATAGACCCAGTGTCAAGCATGCCCTTAAGATGCACTTTCCCAAGTACAGACTCAGAGGTGTTAAACAAATCTGAAAAAGCCTCAACCTCTTGTGAACCTAACATAACATTTTTCTCTCCTTCTTTCGCATCAGAGCACAAAATCTCATACGTTTTCTCGAGATCATCAGATTCTTTCTTGGCGGTAGACAGTTGAACACCCACATTTGCCCCTTCACCTGTGGGCGTGTCAGTTTAACGGTTACTGCTGTGGTGGTGAGTTTCTCTGCTGTTGTGGTGGGCGTCTCTCACCACCATAGCATTCCCCCTGTGTTGGACAATTTGACTTCCAATGATCTGGGGAAAAGCACCAGAGGCACAGGTTCTCATGTCTACAGTACATCATAGTGGAGTGGTCTGTTAAGCCACAAACGCTGCATTCCCTACGCCTGAAGGGTTGGGCGGGGAAAGATGGTGCCTTGGCCTGTGTCTGTGAAACCATAACGGGTGGTATGCTCTTCTCTAAGGTACATTCAAGCAGGTGAATGAGTCTCTCGATACTTGCACTCTGCCCATCTTGTTTGGCACTTGATGTGAGAGAAGTGTCACTGCACGCAGCAGCATTGACCCCGCCTTAAAACTGAGTTATCTGGGGATGTACTGTTACTTGCTTTGAGGATAGAGTGGTAGATTGACACACAGTGGCCTTCCTGCGGCGTTCATCCCTAATGGAGCTCCCTATTTCCCGGGCTAGCTGAGTGACCGGCTCAGCTAGACCATCTACACGGGCATTTGGATTAACACTAGATGAAGGGATTTCATCCACATTTTTTTTGTGGAGCAAAACATGGGGGAACCTCCTGCAGCTACACGCTTTACAGGGGTTTGATCAGAGTATGAGAAACACCTCCCCCTCCCAGCAGTGAATTTGGGTTCATCACCATTATAAGATGCCATAACACTAAACCACTAATGTTACGTTAAAATGTCTGTTGATGACCACACTTCTATGTTAGTTAATACATCGTTGTCAGAAAAAAAACAGGAAAGAAAAGACTGCAGTTCCGCTTTTTCCCACAAGGCGGCAATAGTACCTCATTGATATAATTAGTCTCTCGAGCAGCAGCACTGTGGTGATTGAGCTGAATCCGGGTCTAGAAGGCACCAATGTAACCGGTGCTATACTGCACCGCTGTAACTCTGTGTTGTGTGTGGTTGATTGAGACTATAGATGTGGACATGAACAAAACACTGTGTGTATGACTTTGTGCTTAAAAGAATCAAACTTGTCTGAAGACGACAGAAAAAGCATGCCTACCTCTCATAGTGCATCAAAATGATTTGAGCACGAGCACGCAGGGCATAACGTAAGTACACACTCCCCTACTCCCAGGATACAGGCATGCATGATAACAAATCAACATGACACATTAGTATATGAACCTGGTGAAATTCACACAGTACTTTAACAACTGTTACACACAGTCTGTTTACTACTCACTTAATCAGAATTCTTAGACCGGCAGGTAAGCGTGCTCTCGAGCGTCTAGATCTTCTTTACCATTCTGCCATCAGATTTGCCACCAATGCTCCTTTATAGGACACGTCACTGCACTCTACTCCTCTGTATTCTGGCCATCTCTGTATACCCATCGCAAGACCCACTGGTGGATGCTTATTTATAAAACACTCTTAGGCCTCACAACCCCTATCTGAGATAACTACTGCAGCCCTCATCCTCCACATACAACACCGTTCTGCCAGTCACATTCTGTTAAAGCTCCCCAAAGCACACACTGGGTCGCTCCTCATTTCAGTTTCGTTGGCAGTTAGCGACTGGAACGAGCGGCAACAAACACTCAAACTGGACAGTTTTATCTCAATTTCTTCATTCAAAGACTCAATCATGGAAAATAAAATAAAAATTAGAAACAGGGATTTTCATTTGCCATTGCAAAATGCTTTAAAAACATTTTTGTTGTTGTTTGCCCCAATGAACACAACCCTGGTCTTTACCTCTGTGCCCTTCCCCCACAGAGAGCCCTATTCTTCACAGTGGCGTGAAAAACATGAAGGTGCTGAAGACCACTCAGTCTGGCTTCGAGGGCTTCTTCCGAGACCGCTTCACCACTCTACAGGAGGCCACGGACAGGTGTTTCTGTACCTCTGTCTACGCCAGGTGGCGCTACAACAATGTCCAAAATGTCAACTTTGACAGTGCATGGTAATTCCCTGAGTTAATGACATTTACATTACATTTACATTAATGACCTGTGTAAAAGAACAGTTCAGTTCATTAATACTGTACATAGTGCCCCATAATACTCTTGACCTAACACCTGTGATATGTAAAACAGATATCATTTACACATTGGAAACAAAGCTGTCGATTAACTTTTTACTGCAGTGGGCTAAATCAGGGTCACACAGAGGGATTCTTGGTACTCTTAAACAAATCTACTTTGAAACAAAAGTAATCTGTAAGGTGACGTCGACAGACATGGCATCTCTGCTTCTAGATCCTAAGCAACTTTGCAGTATTTAAAAAAAACAAAAACATTATTAGCACAGAAAGTTTTTTGTGTTATTACATACAGCCGGAAATAACTTTTCGAAATCAGAGCGGCGGTAACTCACCAGCATTGCGACCAGGAATACAACTTTCCCAAATTGGATTATTTGTTCGTACCCCCCAGGGCAATTGAACTTACCCCAGAGGCCGCTCCAAGACGCCACCGGCAGAGAAGAGGTATTTGGAGTGGACTTCTAGTACAATTCAGGAGGCGTGCACACCATTCACCACTTCTGAGTATATTGCCTGCTAATGTTCAGTCTCTGGACAATAAAGTAGACAAGCTCAGGGTGAGGATCTCCTTCCAGAAAGTCATCAGGGACTGTAACATACTCTGTTTCAAGGAATCATAGCACTCTCGGGAAATACTGTCCCCGTCAATACAGCCAGCTGGGATCTCAGTTCATCGTGCAGACAGGAATAAAGAACTCTGGGAAGAAGAAAGGCGGTGGTGTATGTTTCATGATTAACTAATTATTCATGGTGTGATTGTGATAACATACAGAAACTCAATTTATTTTGTTCACCCAACCTAAAATACCTCACAACCAAACGCTGACCGTATTACCTCCCAAGAGAATTCTCTTCGGTTTTAGTCACAGCTGTGTTTATTCCTCCTCAAGTCGATACCACTACAGCCCTCAAGGAACTACATGGGACTTTATGCAAACTGGAGTTGGGGATTTTAAGAAGAAAATGTGTTCATTTCTTCGCCCGCTTTGAGGATAAGACAGTGCACCTACGTGGCCCGCTCCCAAAGACTGTGGGGTCTCGTTCTCCGTGGCCGACGTAAGACATTCAAGCGTGTTAACCCTCGCAAGGCTGCCTGCCCAGACGGCATCCCTAGCCACGTTTTCAGAGCATGCGCAGATTAGCTTGCTCAAGTTTTTACGGACATATTCAATCTCTCCCTTTCCCAGTTTGCTGTCCGCACTGTCTCCAAGATGTCCACCATTGTTCCTGTACTCCCTAGACCCACTTTAATTTGCTTACCGCCCCAATAGATCCACAGACGATGCAATCGCCATCACACTGCACACTGCCCTATCCCATCTGGACAAGTGGAATACCTACGTCAGAATGCTGTTCATTGACTATAGCTCAGCCTTCAACACCATAGTGCCCTCCAAGCTCATCATTAAGCTCGGGGCCCTGGGTTTAAACCCAGCCCTGTGCAACTGGGTCCTGGACTTTCTGACGGGCCGTCCCCAGGTGGTGAAGGTAGGAAACAGCACCTCCACTTCACTGATCCTCAACACCGTGGGCCCCACAAGGGTGCGTGCTCCCTGTTCACCCATGACTGAGTGGCCATGCACGGCTCCAACTTGTGAAATAATGAACAAACTGATAAGCTTGGGGAAATATTCAATATTCTACTCTTTTTTGCAGGAACTCTGTCAAGGAGACAATAATTGAGAAGTTTGCTGGCCCATACGATCGTGGAGAATACTCTCCCTCTGTGCAGAAAACCCTCTACGACACACAGGTCATAGTCCTGGATAGGGTGCCTGAGGTAGGTTCATGCAGAATAAACAAGAAGTCACTTTATGTCCAACATTCCACTCCAAAATGAAAGTTTGTCTTTCAAACCTTTAAAGTAGTAGTGTTCTGTTGAGAGAAATCCATGTCCTAGGCCATCTGTTTTATAGATCATAGCAATGCAAACGATATGCCACAATCAAAAATGGAATGGAACGTATAAGCACGGTGTAATTTGTAGATATGTGCGGCTTATCTTTTCCGTTCATTTAGGCATATAGCTAGATCTACACAACTGATGTCGAGGGATCTGTCATCTTTGACATTAGGCTACTTTTGAGGTCTGAAAACACTGTCAATTTTGTATTTTGGCTTGTAAAGTCCCTTTAATCTGACTCTGACTGAAGCTAGAGTGGCAAACTGCATGCTGATAAAGCCTATCTTCTCTCTTCCTCTAGTTTAGGGACAGTATATAGCCTAACTCACACACTCACATGCACACATGCATACACACTTTTAAACTAAACAAATATTTTTTTTTTTCCGTGATTACTGATCAATTCATTTATAATAATTAGGTTTTGTTATTTGTTATTTGGCTTCCAACCACACCTGCACAAGTATAAAAAACAAATAGTGGTATTGTCCATCACTTGTTTTTCCTTGGTGCAAATAAATAAAACTATTCATAAAGAATCTCAGAGTAGGAGTGCTGATGTGGGATCAGATTCTCCCCGTCCAAGCAATATCAATCATTATGATCAAAAAGGGGAAACCTAGATCAGCACTCCTACTCAGAGACGCTTTAAGAATATGGGCCCTTGTCTCAAAACACTAAGTGTTACTGTGTATGTCTTTTTCAGATTGAAGAGATTGAGATAGTCATGCCTAACCAACATTATTTCACCATTGACATGACGAAAATGGGTCTCACCAATAACAATGAAGTGAGTTGCAACCGGAGAGATACTCAGATGGCCTGTTGCTTCGAGTCAATGCTTCTCCTTGACCTGCCTTTAAGGAAGAGATGAAAAGAAAATGATTTGTTATGCGTTCTTCCTCTATTTAAACTTTTTTTTACACTAAATTGTATATGGGAAACTTTGAAAAAAGTGTGATGTTACAACTACTACTACAACAGTTGGCAGCATTTCTATGATTTAACAAGTTTATCACCACTGGTTGCTCACTGTGGGTTGAATATCTAGTTAACGTATTACCTTTTCCTTCAAGGTTCTTCTGCCATTGGACAATCCTTCAGGGAACATCATGGGCACAGTACGCAGGAAGCTGCAAGCAAAGCTATGAAAAGGAACACAAAGCTACCCGAAAAGACTTTAATCAAAGTGAGAACAAAATGATAATTAATGTCCCATCGGTTAAGGTCTCTCCAAACACAACATACTGATCAATCTACAAGGTTGTGTTCATTAGGAATTAAACGGAAAGCAAAACAAACTGAAACGGGGAGGCTTAATCTGTCCGCTGTTGCAAATGTATTTCCATTGCGTGCCTGTTAAGTGAAGTAAAACATGTACAAAGCTGTATCCTTGCTAACAATATTACTTCCCTGAAATTACAAACAGACACGTTTGTTCATATTCTCCATTTAAGAATTTCAAGTGTAGAAAGTGATTCAACCCACATGGTAAATCTTATCCTAAAGACGAGTCAAGGTGAAACTTTTGGTTTACACTAATTGCAATTGATCAAATAATTGTGTGTGCAATTACATATCATTCATATTTTATGAGACAACAAATATAAATATACAGTTGAAGTAAGAAGTTTACATACACTTTAGTGAAATACATTTAAACTCAGTTTTTCACAATTCCTGACATTTATGCCTTGTAAAAATTCCCTGTTGTAGGTCAGTTAGGATCACCACTTATTTTAAGAATGTGAAATGTCACAATAATAGTAGGGAGAATGACTTATTTCAGCTTTTATTTCTTTCATCACCCAGAGGGTCAGAAGTTTACATATACTCAATTAGTATTTGGTGGCATTGCTTTAAATTGTTTAACTTGGGTCAAATGTTTCGTGAAGCCTTCCACAAGCTTCCCACAATAAGTTGGGTGAATTTTGGCCCATTCCTCCTGACAGAGCTGGTGGAACTGAGTCAGGTTGGGAAACGTCTTCTTCTGTAGGCCTCCTTGCTCGCACACACTTTTTCAAATTGTCTATAGGATTGAGGTCAGGGCTTTGTGATGGCCACTCCAATACCTTGACTTTGTTGTCCTTAAGCCATTTTACCACAACTTTGGAAGTATGCTTGGGGTCATTGTCTATTTGGAAGACACATTTGCGACCAAGCTTTAACTTCCTGACTGATTCCTTGAGATGTTGCTTCAATATATCCACGTAATTTTCCTCTCTCATGATTCTATCTATTTTGTGAAGCGCACCAGTCCCTTCTGCAGAAAAGCACCAACACAACATGATGCTGCCACCCCCGTGATTCCCGGTTGGGATGATGTTTTTTCTGCTCGCAAGCCTCCCCCTTTTTCCTCCAACATAACAATGGTCATTATGGCCAAACAGTTTCATCAGACCAGAGGACATTTCTCCAAAAAGTACAATCTTTGTCCCCATGTGCAGTTGCAAACTATAGTTTGGCTTTTTTTATGACGGTTTTCTTCCTTGCTGAGCGGACTTTCAGGTTATGTAGATATAGGACTCTTTTAACTGTGGACATAGATACTTTTGTACCTGTTTCCTCCAGCATCTTCACAAGGTCCTTTGCTGTTGTTCTGGGATTGATGTGCACTTTTCGCACCAAAGTACATTCATCTCTAGGAGACAGAACGCTACTCCTTCGTGAGCGGTATGATGGCTGCGTGGTCCCATGGTGTTTATACTTTTGTTTGTACAGATGAACGTGGTACCTTCAGCCATTTGAAAATTGCTCCCAAGGATGAACCAGACTTGTGGAGGTCTACCATTTTTTTTCTGAGGTCTTGGCTGATTTCTTTTAATTTTCCCATGATGCCAAGCAAAGAGGCACTAAGTTTGAAGGTAGGTCTTGAAATACATCCGCAGGTACACCTCCAATTGACTCAAATGATGTCAATTAGCCTATCAGAAGCTTCTAAACCCATGATGGAATTTTCTGGAATTTTCCAAGCTGTTTAAAGGCACAGTCAACTTAGTGTATGTAAACTTCTGACCAACTGGAATTGTGATACATTGAGTTATAAGTGAGGTAATCTGTCTGTAAACAATTGTTGGAAAAATTACATTAGTCCTAAATAAAGTAGATATCCTAACCGACTTGCCAAAACTAGTTTGTTAACAAGAAATTTGTGGAGTGGTTGAAAAACAAGTTTTAAGGACTCCAACCTAAGTGTATGTACACTTCCGACTTCAACTGTATAACAAATGTATATAATTTCTGCTCTGTATGTAATTGTATCTCTTTAAACGGTTTAGATTGTTGTAACTCAGGGCACCATTGAAAAAGAGACCTTGTTCTAAATTGGGATTTTCTGTATAAATAAAGGTACAAAGAAAAAGGAGTGCACAATCATGGCAACACACTCTTTGAAATAAACATGTTTGATAAACACAATAAATCTATGTAGAAAATAAAGACCTGCAATATTTAGTAGGTGCACAGCATTTACCGCTACAACTTATTTCAATTGGAGTTTAAATGGCAAAATCAAAGTAATGTAACTAACTACTACAGAAAAAATACAGCTGTTGAATAAACAAATCAACTACCACATTTTTACTGAGTAAAAGTAATGCTTTAGCAGGTCTAATCAATCTGCAAATACAATATAATCATTCAGGTCTGAACTGTGAATTGAAAATAATTATCTGACTGTATAGGCTAACAAAAACTGGATTACATTAACTCCCAACGTGCTATGAAAACAACAATTGTGGATCCAATCACTGTTTTAAGAAACTTTAAAAGAGCATCTACTCATCTAATAAAGCTTGGCGATGAACAGACAACTATCACAAAGTTGACTCTAGTCTATTGCATGCAATGCCTTTGCAGCTCTGCCCACACTTCTTGATACTACCCATCCCGCATGCGGGAGCGTAACGTAGCCTCAAACAAATTAGCATAACGCAGCGGACATAAATCTTCTTATTCATGAAAATCACAAATGAAATATATTGAGACACAGCTTAAGCCTTTTGTTAATCACACTGTCATCTCTGATTTTTTAAATATGCTTTACAGCCAACGCTAGACAAGCATTTGTGTAAGTTTATCATGGCATAATGCTAGGGTTAGGGTTAGGGTTAGGGTTAGGCTCTGGCTAGGCTCTGCTAGAATCAGGCAACATTATCACAAAATAAGAAAAGCAATCAAATTAAATCATTTACCTTTGAAGAACTTCGGATGTTTTCACTCAGGAGACTCCCAGTTAGATAGCAAATGTTCCTTTTTTCCAAAAAGATAATTTTTGTAGGCGAAATAGCTCCCGTTTGTTCTCAAGTTTGGCTGAGAAATCGACCGGAAAATGCAGTCACTACAACGGCAAACTTTTTTCCAAATTATCTCCATAATATCGACAGAAACATGGCAAACATTGTTTAGAATCAATCCTCAAGGTGTTTTTCACGTAACAATTCGATAATATATCCGTCGGGGCAATTGGTTTCTCATAAGAAGCGATTAGAAAAATGGCTACTTGTGTACTTTACGCAAGATTTTCTGCGGGAGCCACCATGTGACCACTTGCTAAATGTGGTCCCTTATTCTTCAACATAAATGCGTAAAAAGACGTCAAAATGCTGTAGACACCTTGGGGAATACGTAGAAAACGTAAGCTCATTCGTAGTAGCTCATTCACAGTCATATAAGGAGTCATTAGCATGAGGCGGTTTCAAAAAATGCACACTTCCTGATTGGATTTTTATCTGGGTTTCGCCTGTAACATCAGTTCTGTTGCACTCACAGACAATATCTTTGCAGTTTTGGAAACGTCAGAATGTTTTCTATCCAAAGCCGTCAATTATATGCATAGTCGAGCATCTTTTCGTGACAAAATATCTTGTTTAAAACGGGAACTTTTTTACCAAAACTTAAAATACTGCCCCCTAGTTAGAAAAGGATCCAAAGGCAGGAAAAGGAAAATAATAGGTGGGAACCTTTTGGGAACAGGATTCATTACTACACTGAACAAAAATATAAATGCAACATGCAACAATTTCAACTATTTACTGAGTTACAGTTCATATAAGGAAATCAGTCAATTTAAATAAATAAATTAGGCCCTAATCTATGGATTTTATATGACTGGGCAGGGGCACAGCCATGGGTGGGCCTGGGAGCCAGGCCCAGCTAATCACAATTAGTTTTTCCCCACAAAAGGGCTTTATTCCAGACATAAATACTCCTCAGTTTCATCAGATGTCCGCGTGGCTGGTCTCAAATGATCTTGCAGGTGAAGAAGCGGGTGTGGGGTCCTGGGCTGGCGTGGTTACACGTGGTCTGCGGTTGTGAGGCCGGTTGGACGTACTGACAAATTCTCTAAAACAAAGTTAACCCCTGACACGCAGGCGTCCCATCTAGACATCTGGAAATGCAAATGCGCTACGCTAAATGCTAATAGTACTAGTTAAAACTCAAACGTTCATTAAAATACACATGCAGGGTATTGAATTAAAGCTACACTCGTTGTGAATCCAGGCAACAAGTCAGATTTTTAAAATGCTTTTCAGCGAAAGCATGAGAAGCTATTATCTGATAGCATGTAACACCCCAAAAGACCCGCAGGGGACGTAAACAAAATAATTAGCATAGTCGTCGCTACACAAACCGCACAAATAAAATATAAAACATTCATTACCTTTGACCATCTTCTTTGTTGGCACTCCTAGATGTCCCATAATCACTATTGGGTCTTTTTTTCCGATTAAATCGGTCCATATATAGCCTAGATATCGATCTATGAAGACTGTGTGATAAATGAAAAAAATAGCGTCTTATAACGTAACGTCATTTTTTTAAATTAAAAAAGTTGACGATAAACTTTCACAAAACACTTCGAAATACTTTTGTAATGCAACTTTAGGTATTAGTACACGTTAATAAGCGATACAATTGATCACGAGGCGATGTATATTCTTTATGGGGTACGTCTGGAAATAATGTCCGGGTAAATCTCAACCAAAATATCCGGTCGGAGACCTGAACAAATGGCTTGTCTCTTCTTCGTTTGACCAAGAAACAAAGCCTAGGCAAATGACAAGACTGTTGACATCGTGTGGAAGCTGTAGGTATTGCAACCTCAGCCCCATTTAATGTGGTTCGCCTTTAACAATGGGTTGAAGTGGCGGATGGATATATTTTTCAATTTTCAGTGATCAGATTTTCCTGCGCTTTTCGATGAAACGCACGTTCTGTTATAGTCACAGCCGTGATTTAACCAGTTTTATAAACGTCTGAGTGTTTTCTATCCACACATACTAATCATATGCATATACTATATTCCTGGCATGAGCAGCAGGGCGCTGAAATGTTGCGCAATTTTTAACAGAATGTTCGAAAAAGTAGGGGGTAGGAGTAACAGGTTAAAGGCAGCTTATGGTAAAGAAATGAACATTAAATTCTCTGGCAACAACTCTGGTGGACATTCCTGCAGTCAGCATGCCAATTGCACGCTCCCTAAGAACTTCACATTTTAGAGTGGCCTTTTATTGTCCTCGGCACAAGGTGCACCTTTGTAATGATCATGCTGTTTTGTCAGTTTCTTGATATGCCACACCTGTCAGGTAGATGGATTATCTTGGCAAATGAGAAATGCTCACTAACAAGGGTGTAAACAAATTTCTGCACAACACTTGCGAGAAATAAGCAATTTCTGGTATCTTTTATTTCAGCTCATGAAACATGGGACCAATACTTTACACGTTGCGTTCCTATGTTTGTTCAGTATAATTAGAATAAAATTAAGATTATTAAGACCATACGATTCCCATTAATCGTGATGAGACTGATTTGAAAACCATCATGCAAAGGCAAAATGTGTTTGTACTTACTTACTTAGTCCTCTTCGTCCCGGCGGATCATAAGACAGCAATATTCTTCTTCTACTTAGTCTGTCTTTGGCCACAGCTTGGCCCCTGTCCCGTGAGAGGCCGATCTCTTCCACCTCAGCCACCACTGTCCTTCGCCATGTCGTTTTTGGCCTGCCTTGCTTGCACTTTCCGGTTGATGTCCATCTGAGGGTAACTTTGGGGATCCTTTCTGGTGACATCCTAAGCGCATGACCGAGCCAACGGAACCTGCGTACGTTGATATCCAGGGCAATGTTCTTGCCGCCCGTCGTCCAATACAGGTACTCGTTGGAGATCTTATTTGGCCAAAATATGTTTGAGATCTTGTGGAGGCAGCCATTATGAAAGGCCTCAACCTGGCTCATCTCCGTTTTGACTACCCTCTAGCACTTGTAACCATGCAGAAGCAGTGACTTCACGCTGCTATTGTAGAGCCAGATATTTGTTTTGAGGCTACATACTTTTGAGCTCAAGATGGGACAGAGTCTACTGAATGCACCTCTGGCTTTGTTCAGTAGGGTGTTGATCTCATTCCTTGGCTCTGTGTCGATGCTGATGAGGCTTCCAAGGTAGGTGAAGCTGTCGACATGTGAAGTGCCTCTCCATTGATGATAATTGGAGGTGTTGGTGGTGTATTAATGCACATGACTTGGGTCTTCTGTATGTTGATATGGACACCAATCTATTTAGCGTACATGCTGCATCTGTTATACTTTTCCTGGAGGTGGATGTCCTCTAGATGTGAAAATAGGTTCTACTGGATTCCTCAGGCATGGTTCAGTGTTATTTCATGTGTTACCCAGTTGATGGTAACAAAACAAGGATTGGAGAGAGGATGCAGCCTTGTCTTGCACCAGACTTAACCTGAATTTACTCTGTAAGAGAATCATCAAGGATGACACTATGCTCAAAGTGTTCATAGAACTTCCCAGTAAAGTCGACAATATTTGGGATGTATTCCGAAGGCACCGAGGATTTTCCACAAGTTCTCACGGTGAACCCGACCGAATGGCTTCTTAAAATCAATAAATCTGATGTAAAGGGGCACTGCTCCCAAGGCACTGCTCAATGATTTTGCCTAGGTCGAAGATCCTCTTCCTTTGCGGAACCCTGCTTGTTCTTGCATGAGTTTATCATCGACAGCCGTATCAATCCTTTTTGAGGAGTATCCTGCAGAAGATTCTGCTGTGGATGGAGAGGAGTGTTATACAGCATCTTGCCAGTTGCCACGCTCGCTGAGGTTTCCTTTCTTTGGCAGCTTGAATTCAAGGCCATTACTCCAGCCTTGTGGTATGACGTTGTGCTCCCAGATCTTACAAAAGATGCCAGTCAGCACCTTGATAGCTGTGTTGACATCAGCTTTAAGAATCTCAGCTTGCAGAGAGTTAATCCCTGGAGCTTTGCCCCTCTTCATAGCCTTTATGGCTGCTTTGACCTCTGCTTCATCTAGTGCACTGGTATTAATGCCATTGATGTCATCCAATGGTGGTGGATCTGCTGGGTCATTATTCTTTGGACAGTTGAGGACCTCTTCAAAGTGCTGGACCTATCTTGTAGCGTGTTCCTTTTTAGTTGTTATCATTTCACCTTGATTGTCTTTGACTGGAATTGTGTGATTGTTACCTGTTATACAGTTCTCCTCTTGGTGCAGCTTGTTCTGTTTTGCTTGCCAGTTCCTGGACAAAGGCTTTCTTATCCCTCAGAGCGCTTTTTTCTTCTTTGTCCTTGGTCTTATATTCCTGCTGTGCTTACTCGATCAGTCTAGTTGATTTTGCGTTGAGGAATTGCTGAAGATAAAATGCTGAAATGTGTTTGTGGTGAGAGAGAAACATTGCAAATGTATCCACATTCCAATGTAATCTCAAATTGGTCAGATACTATGACAATTCCTCTAAGCGCCATTGGTAAGAAATTGACAATGACTGCATTTACAAAAGGCTTGAAAGTTGAATTTGTGTCTTTACACCAGGGTCAATTCCATTTAAATTCCAGTCAATTAAAAAAGTAAACCACATTCCAATTCCAAATTGTCCTTATTTAAACACATTGAGGATAATTGGAATGTCAGTGTACTTCCTGAATTGACTGGAATTTAAATGGAATTGATCCCAACCCTGCTTTACACATTACTATCTAATTGTGATTATACATTTTGATCACCAATTGTTTTAATCAATTTTGATAGCTGCAGTTTAAAAATGTACAGTAACAGAATATTCTGACTAATGGAGGAACTGTTTAATTCTATGGGATCTCAGTATTAGGGATCATACAATATGTACTGCAATTCTCACGATTCTATATATATTGCGATTCGATACTGCGATTGTATTGCGATTTGATGTTCCAAACATGTAACTGTATCAATTCTTCCCCCTTATTTTGATTTTATTCTCACATTTTCTTGAAAAATTGTCACAATAGTGATTGATATAAAGGTGTCGGTTTCAGTAATATCAAAGGTATCACATATTGCAGGACACATTTTTATGTTTCCATCATTCACATTTTTTCGGTGACATGTTCTTTATAGTCATAAAAACGTTGGATGGAAACCTGGTAACGGTGTTTATTTGTAAAGGACCACAGGAGGAGGCAGGTAGCTGGGTCCAGGGGCAGGAAGAAGTTCAAACACAGGGGGTCCAAAAAGGCAAGAAAAAGGCTAGTAACGTTGTCCGGGAGGTCAGGCAGTAGGTTGATAACAGGCAATCCGATAGGCTAAAGTACAGGCAGGGAATAGGCAAAAGGCATCGTTAGTGAGGTAGGTGAAAACTACATTCATCTGTACAAACAATAGTATGCAAGTATAAACAAAAAAAAACAGACTACGGTTTGCAACAACACATGGGAACAAAGATTGTACTTTTTGGAGAAATGTCCTCTGGTCGGATGAAACAAAAATAGAACTGTTTGCCCATAATGACCATCGTTATGTTTGGAGGAAAAATGCTTGCAAGCTGAAGAACACCATCCCAACCATGAAGCACGAGGTTGGCAGCATCATGTTGTGGAGGTGCTTTGCTGCAGGAGGGACTGGTGCACTTCACAAAATAGATGGCATCATGAGATAGGAAAATATGTGGATATATTGAAGCAACATCTCAAGACATCAGTCAAAAAGTTCAAGCTTGGTCGCAAATGGGTCTTCCAAATGGACAATGACCTCAAGCATACCTCCAAAGTTGTGGCAAAATGGCTTAAGGACAACAAAGTCAAGGTATTGGAGTGGTCATCACAAAGCCCTGACCTCAATTCTATAGAACATTTGTGGGCAGAACTGAAAAAGCATATGCAAGCAAGGAGGCCTACAAACCTGAGTCAGTTACACCAGCTCTGTCAGGAGGAATAGGCCAAAATTCACCCAACTCATTGTGGGAAGCTTGTGAAAGGCTACCAAAAATGTTTGACCCAAGTTAAACAATTTAAAGGCAAAGCTACCAAAAACTCATTGAGTGTATGTAAACTTCTGACCCACTGGAAATGTAATGAAATAAATCATTCTCTCTACTATTATTCATTTTTCACATTCTTAAAATAAAGTGGTGATCCTAAGTGACCTAAAACAGGGAGTTTTTACTGGGATTAAATTTCAGGAATTGTGAAAAACTGAGTTTAAATGTATTTAACTAAGGTGTATTTAAACATCTGACTTCAACTGTATGTAACAGAGCTATGACAGAGGCTTTTTCAATTCCAACAATGTTAGATTGAATAGACGCATAGCACAGATTGAATGACTGACTCCCCAGTTCAACATCAGTTCACAGTTCATCTCATACTTGTATTGGAGCAGCAGGATTTTATGGGTGATGACAAACTGGGCGTTTTTCTCCTTCAACACCAGGTTCCCCATGATCCTGGACCTCTGTCAGGCCTAAAGGAAAAATAACACTTACATTACGAGGGAAAGATATGAAACAAAGACGCAGACAGTTTGACACCTTTTAAACTGCTCTTAAATGCTAGTAAAACTAAATGCAGGCTCTTCGACCGATCGCTGCCCGCACCCGCCCGCCCGCCTAGCATCACTAACTCTGGACGGTTCTGAATTAGAATATGTCGACAACTATAATAAGTAGGTGTCTGGCTAGACTGTAAACTCTCCTTCCAGACTCAAATTAAGCATCTCCAATACAAAATTACATCTAGAATTGACTTCCTATTTTGCAACAAAGTCTCCTTCACTCATGCTGCTAAACATACCCTAGTAAAACTGACTACCCTACCGATCCTTGACCTCCGCGATGTCATTTACAAAATAGCCTCCAACACTCTACTCAGCAAAGTGGATGCAGTCTTTCACAATTCCATCTGTTTTGTCACCAAAGCCCCATATAATACCCACCATTGCAACCTGTATGCTCTCGTTGGCTGTTCCTCGCTACATATTCGCCGCCAAACCTACAGGCTCCAGGTCATCTATAAGTCTTTGCTAGGTAAAGCTCTGCCTTATCTCAGCTCACTGGTCACCACAGCAACACCTACCCGTAGCACTGCTCCAGCAGGTATATTTCACTGTTCATCCCCAAAGCCAACACCTACTTTGGCCACATTTCCTTCCTGCTCTCTGCTGCCAATGACTGGAACGAATTGCAAAAATCACTGAAGTTGGAGACTTACAGTATATCTCCCTCACTAACTTCAAGCATCGGCTGTCAGAGCAGCTTACAGATCGCTGCAGCTGTATACAACCCATCTGTAAATAGCCCATCCAACCTACTACCTACCGTATCTCCATTTTTTCCCTTTTTTTCTGCTCTTCTGCACACCAATATTTCTACTTGCACATCCTCATCTGCACATCTATCACTCCAGTAATAATTGCTAAATTGTAATCACTTCGCCACTATTGCCTATTTATTGCTTTACCTCCTTACTTAGTTTGCACAAACTGTATACAGATTTTTTATTGTGTTATTGAATGTACGTTTGTTTATCCCATCTGTAACTCTGTGTTGCTTTCTTTGTCGCACTGCTTTGCTTTATCTTGGCCGGGTCGCAGTTGTAAATGAGAACTTGTTCTCAACTGGCCTACCTGGTTAAATAAAGGTGAAAGAAAAATTTAAAATAACCTCTAGCCATCTCTCCTTTCCTGTTGACAGCCTGCACCAGCACAGTGACCACATTCTCCAGCCAGCACTCCGGGACATTTTCCAATAGCTTTCAGCACACCCTCTGCCACACCATGTCTGAACGGGTGCAGGTGGAGAAACCAGGGGCCAGAACCTCAGTCACCAACCCTACAGAAAGAGACACACAATTATCTAACTCTCCTGATGAATGGAAAAGTGTTTCAGTTGAAAATCATAAATGCAGGAGGAACACATTGAATGCAGCCTTACTTACCACTGTGTCCCTGAACACAAGGCTTCCCCAGTACATGGGCCACAAAACTCAGAGAGCAGTCTTTTCCATCTGGCATCAACAGTGTATTGACGGTGAGTGACACACAACAACATACATGTTCGATATAGACAATTAAAGTTAAAACAGCCATAAACAGGCCCCTTAATTAGAAAGTGCTATACTGCATTAAATAATCACCATCTTCTGCATGGAAATACAAACCTCTGAGCCTGACAGGTTCTCTCCAGCGCAGTCTAATGACGTTTCTAAAATATATAAATATATATATAAAATGTGAATCACATTTTTATTTGGCGTACCCCCATATCCCTGGGGGTGTCGAGTTCAACAGGGAGACGACAAAGACATCTATGCGTAAATATGTTCCATTTCTTTTCCGAATGAGCGGTTGTTTATGTGCAAAGTATTCATATTCCCGTGAGCGTAACTTCCAAATGTATGTACGAGAATTTGACTGTCTCTCCCTCTCTTTACATACCCCTCCCGTTTCCATTGTGTAACCAAACGGTCATGCTTTTGCTAGTCCACTAGGGACCTGTTTTCATTGTATGTAATCAATAACCTATGCTGTATGTGTTTACGTATTCTATGTGATGATTTAGTTTAGTCTAATTTATCACTTAGGTTCGGGTTCGTGCAGATATCCAAGGATTATGCAACATTCAGAATGAGACTGATGAGGTAATAATTAATAATTGACTGTTATTGATGCAAGAGATATTTAGATAAACTCAAAAGATTAAGTCGGGAGATAGTAACTCAGTAAACAACTGTTCCTGTGTGGTGCCCCAAATTCCTAATGAGTTAATTGTTACATTAATAATTTAATTGAGTAATAAACATAGGTAATTATAGCAGTCATCACATTAATGATAGTCACTTCACGACAGAAGACACAATGTAGGTAAGCTAATTGATGTCCCTCTTACTGCCCTGGATGACTCTGCTGATCCTAAAGCTATTGTGTGCAGTAATCATATGCCTATGAACCAGAGTTTTACTGTTAGCACTAAGATGGTGTGCCCTAGCAGGAAGTCCACTGTGTGCAGCTCACCCTGCACTAACATAAATAACCCAAGCATGTCTACCTTTGCTTAGCTTCCCAGTGAAGCAAGAAAAACAATCAACATCTCCAGAAAAGTGTTAAAAATAGCCCACGTTTACATATGTAGCTTAAAAAACAAGGTTCATGAAATCAATAATTTGCTAGTAACAGATGACATTCATATTCTGACAATCTCTGAAACTCACTTAGACAATACATTTCATGTTACAGTGATAGCAATACATGGTTATAAGATCTACAGAAAATACAGAAATGCCAATGGTGGAGGTGTTGCTGTTCATATTCAGAACCACATTCCTGTAAAGATTAGAGAATATCTTATATTAAATACTGTTGAAGTAATATGGTTACAGGTTCATCTGCCTCACCTAAAGTCCATTATCGTGGGAACTATTGTTACGATCAACTAGGAGTGGTGGGTGGAATCAAGTGCAGAGAGCAGGGTTCAGTCTTTCTTTCAAATTTATTCCCCAGCGCAACAAAACGGTCACGCCAACACACAGGGCGTATATAAGTTGCCAGTCCAAACAACAGGACAAAATAGTCCGGAGAATAAATACACAAATAACTCACACCATCAAACACAGAGTAACACAAACAAGCCCGCACAAATACCCAGCGGGCCTAGTGCCCTTAAATACCCTACAAACAAACCCTAATACAAAACAGGTGTGCCCAATTACCCAATAACCCAAAACAAATGGAAAGGGAATCGATGGTAGCTAATAGGCCGGCGACGACGACCACCGAGCACTGCCCGAACAGGAAGAGGCACCATCTTCGGCAAGGTTCGTGACAACTATAGACCACGAGTGCTAACAGTCAGTAGGTATCTGGCTAACATGTTTGAAATGTTTGATAGTGGATGTGATATCAATAGAGGTATATTATTAGTATTTCTGGGTGATTTAAATATTGACTGGCTTTCATCAGGCTGCCCACTCAAGAGAAAGCTTCAAACTACCAGGGTAGCTACAAACAGCAACATGTATTGATCACATCTTTAATAATGCTGCAGAAATGTGTTTGAAAGCAGTATCCAAATCCATTGGATGAAGTGATCACAATATGTAGCCATATCTAGGAAAACCAAAGTTCCAAAGGTTGGGCCTAATATAGTGTATAAGAGGTCATACAATAAGTTTCATAGCGATTCCTATGTTGTTGATGTAAAGAATATTTGTTGGTCCGCGGTGTGTAATGAGAAGCAAACAGACGCTGCACTTGACAAATATGTAATTGCTTCCTCCCAGTTACTAACAAGCATGCACCCATTAAGAAAATTACTGTAAAAAAATTAAATGCGGGGGGAAAAAGCAAACAATGCTCCATTTTTCATTGAATCAGATGGCTCATTCATCATAAAACCCACTACTTTAATGATTTTCTCATTGGCAAGATTAGCAAATTTAGGCATGACATACCAGCAACAAACACTGACACTACATATCCAAGCATATCTGACCAAATGATGAAAAACAAGCTTTGTAATTTTGAATTCCATAATGTAAGTGTGGAAGTCTATCAACAATGACAAGCCTCCAGGGTCTGACAACTTGGATGGAAAATAACTGAGGATAATAGTGGACGATATTGCCACTCCTATTTGACATATCTTCATTTTAGAGAGGATCTCATGTTAGATCTCATGTTTAGAGGAAGGCCCTAAAAATTGTCAAGGACTCCAGCCACCCTAGTTATAGACTGTTCTCTCTGCTACCGTATGGCAAGCGGTACCGGAGCGCCAAGTCTAGGTCCACGAGGCTTCTAAAAAGCTTCTACCCCCAAGCCATAAGACTCCTGAACAGCTAATCAAATGGCAACCCGAACTATTTGCATTGCCCCACCCCCCTTCTACGCTGCTGCTACTCTCTGTTATTATCTATGCATAATCACTTTAATAACTCTACTAACATGTACATATTACCTCAACACCAGTACCCACTGTATATAGCCCCGTCATTGTTATTTACTGCTGCTCTTTCATTATTTGTTATTCTTATCTCTTAGGTCTTTTTTCAGGGGGGGGGGGGGTTCTTAAAACTGAATTGTTGGTTAAGGTCTTGTAAATAAGCATTTCACTGTTGTATTCACTGTTGGATAGCAAAGCCCCCTTTACTGGCTCAAATAGCCACCCAATCAGCCTTTTACCAACCCTTTGTAAACTTGAACAAAATGGTGTTTGACCAGATAATTTCTTTTCTGTAAAAAAGCATTGTGACTACAGAGTTTCAGCATGCTTATAGAGAAGGACATTCAACAAGCACAGCACACAAATAACTGATGATTGGTTGAGAGAAATGAATTATAAAAAGATTGTGGGGGCTGTTTCAGTGCGTCTTTTGACATTATCATCATAGTCTGTTGCTGGAAAAAACATATGTCTTATGGCTTTACACCCCCTGCTATATTGTGGATTAAGAGTTACCTGTCTGACAGAACACAGAGGGTGTTCTTTAATGGAAGCCTTTACAACAAAATCCAGGCAGAATCAGGAATTCCCCAGGGCAGCTGTCTCGGCCCCTTACTTTTTCAATCTTTCCTAACGACATGCCACTGGCTTTGAGTAAAGTCCGGGTGTCTATGTATGCGGATGACAACACTATACAGGTCAGCTACAAGAACGACTGAAATGACTGCAACACTTAACACAGAGCTGCAGTTAGTTTCAGAATGGGCGACAAGGAATAAGTTAGTCCTAAATATTTCAAAAACTAAAAGCATTGTATTTGGGACAAATCATTCACTAAACCTCAACTAAATCTTGTAATGAATAATGTGGCAATTGAGCAAGTGTAAGGGTGTTCTTCTGGTGAAAGAGAGGCGGACCAAAATGCAGCGTGGTGGTTATTCATGTTTTTAATAAAGACGACTATACATGAACAGACTATACAAAACAAGAAAAGTGAAAACCTAAACAGTCCTATCTGGTGCAAACACAGAGACAGGAACAATCACCCACAAAACCCAACACAAAACAGGCTACCTAAATATGGTTCCCAATCAGAGACAATGACTAACACCTGCCTCTGATTGAGAACCATATCAGGCCAAACATAGAAATAGACAAACCAGACACACAACATAGAATGCCCACCCAGCTCACGTCCTGACCAACACTAAAACAAGGAAAACACATACGAACGATGGACAGAACGTGACAGCAAGTTGAGGAGACTAAACTGCTTGGAGTAACTCTGGATTGTAAACGGTCATGGTCAAAACATATTGATACAACAGTAGCTAGGATGGGGAGAATTCTGTCCATAATAAAGTGCTTCTCTACTTTCTTAACAGCACTATCCACAAGGCAGGTCCTACAGGCCCTAGTTTTGTCACACCTGGACTACTGTTCAGTCGTGTGGTCAGGTGCCACAAAGAGGGACTTAGGAAAATTGCAATTGGCTCAGAACAGGGCAGCACGGCTAGCCCTTGGATGTACACAGAGAGCTTACATTAATAATATGCATGTCAATCTCTCCTGGTTCAAAGTGGAGGAGAGATTGACATCATTATTACTTGTATTTGTGAGAGGTATTGACATGTTGAATGCCCGAGCTCTCTGTTTTAACACCCATGCATACCCCAAACAGACTATGGGAGGTGTACAGTACTACATAGATCCATGAAAACATGGAACTCTATTCCACATTAAGTAACTCATGCAAGTAGAACATTTTATTTTAAAAAAAGATTAAAAAATACCTTATTGAAGAGCGGGGACTGTGAAGCAACACACACATAGGCACATACACAATCTTTAGTAAAAAAAACAGCTAGTACATGGGAGAGGTGAGACTTGCAGCACGTCAAGCGTCTAAAATAGAACCAAGTTACATGCTGACCAAACCAGTCATGTTGCGTTGGCGAGCGTTGCAAAATAAATGTACACATACATGTTATTCAATAATTTCATCCAAACTGCTCACGGGCATCTGCTTAGCCAGGGACTAAAATATAACTTGGTTCTATTTTAGAACTTGGTTCTAGAACTTGGTTCTATTTTAGACACTTGACTTGCTGAAAAGGCTCAACTCTACCCGTTGGTTTTTACGAGCATATACCCAAGTGGGTGATTGGCTAAATCTGGTAGGGATAGACAAAATCAACATGTGCACAATGACAAATCAAATTCAATTTTAATTGGTCACACACACGTGATTAGCAGATGTTATTGTGGTTGTAGCGAAATGCTTGTGCTTCAGTAATATCTAACAAATTACACAACATATACCCAATACACACAAATCTAAGTAGGAATGAATTTAGACTATTTTTTAAATGTTATTTCACCTTTATTTAACCAGGTAAGCCAGTTGAGAACAAGTTCAACACATACAACAACACAGAGTTACACATGGAATAAACAAATGTAGTCAATAACGCAATTGAACAAATCTATATACAGTGTGTGCAATTGAGGTAAGATTAGGGAGGTAAGGCAATAAATAGGCCACAGTGGCGAAGTAATTACAATTTAGCAATTAACCACTGGAGTGATAGATGTGCAGAAGATGAATGAGCAAGTAGAGATACTGGGGTGCAAAGGAACAAAAAACAAAAAACAATATGGGGATGAGGTAGTTGGATGGGCTATTAACAGATGGGCTATGTACAGGTGCAATGATCTGGGAGCTGCTCTGACAGCTGATGCGTAAAGTTAGTGAGGGAGATATGAGTCTCCAGCTTCAGTGATTTTGGCAATTCGTTCCAGTCATTGGCAGCAGAGAACTGGAAGGAAAGGGGACTAAAAAGGAATTGGCTTTGGGGGTGACCAGTGAAATATACCTTCTGGAGCGCGTGCTATGGGTGGGTGCTGCTATGGTGACCAGTGAGCTAAAATAAGGCTGGGCTTTACCTAGCAAAGACTTATAGATGACCTGGAGCCAGTGGGTTTGGCGATGAATATGAAGCGAGGGCCAGCCAACGAGAGCATTCAGGTCGCAGTGGTGGGTAGTATACGGGGCTTTGGTGACAAAATAGATGGCACTGTCATAGACTGCATCCAATTTGCTGAGTAGAGTGTCGGAGAATATTTTGTAAATGACATTGCCGAAGTCAAGGATCGTTAGGATAGTCAGTTTTCCGAGGGTATGTTTGGCAGCATGAGTGAAGGATAATTTGTTGCGAAATAGGAAGCCGATTCTAGATTTAATTTTGGATTGGAGATGCTTAATGTGAGTCTGGAAGGAGAGTTAACAGTCTAACCAAACACCTAGGTATTTGTAGTTGTCCACATATTCTAAGTCAGAACCGTTCAGAGTAGTGATGCCGGACGGGCTGGCAGCGGTCGGTTGAAGAGCATGCATTTAGTTTTACTTGCATTTAAGAGCAGTTGAAGGCCACAGAAGAAGAGTTGTATGGCATTGAAGCTCGTCTGGAGCGGGTCCAGAGGGTCCAGATTGTCTAGGCCAGCTGATTTGTAGGGGTCCAGATTTTGCAACTCTTTCAGAACATCAGTTGTCTGGATTTGGGTGAAGGAGAAACGGGAGAGGCTTGGGCAAGTTGCTGTGTGGGTTACAGGGCTGTTGACCGGGGTAGGGGTAGCCAGGTGGAAAGCATGGCCAGCCGTAGAAAAAGGCTTATTGAAATTCTCAAATATCGGTGGTGACCGTGTTTCCTAGCCTCAGTGCAGTGGGCAGCTGGGAGGAGGTGCTCTTATTCTCCAAATTTCTGCTTGAAAAAGCTAGCTTTTTTCTTTCCTAACTGCCAGTGTATGTTGGTTCCTAACTTCACTGAAAAGTTGCATATCACGGGGGATATTCTATGCTAATGCAGGATGTTTTTGTTTTGGCCAAGGACAGTCAGGTCTGGACTGAACCAAGGGCTATATCTGTTCCTGGTTCTACATTTTTTGAATGGTGCATGCTTATTTAAGATGGTGAGGAAAGTACTTTTAAAAGAATAACCAGGCATCCTCTACTGACAGAATGAGTACAATATCCTTCCAGGATACCCGGGCCAGGTCAATTAGAAAGGCCTGCTCGCTGAAGTGTTTTAGGGAGCGTTTGACAGTGATGAGGGGTAGTCGTTTGACCGCGGACCCATTACGGATGCAGGCAACGAGACAGTGATCGCTGAGATCCTGGTTGAAGACAGCAGAGGTGTATTTAGAGGGCAGGTTGGTCAGGATGATATTTATGAGGGTACCTGTGTTTACGGATTTGGGGTTGTACCTGGTAGGTTCATTGATAATTTGTGTGAGATTGAGGGCATCTAGCTTAGATTGTAGGACGGCCGGGGTGTTAAGCATGTCCCAGTTTAGGTCACCTAACAGTAGGAGCTCTGAAGATAGATGGGGGGCAATCAATTCACAAATGATGTCCAAGGCACAACTGGGGGCTGAAAGTTGTCTATAACAAGCGGCAATGGTGAGAGATTTGTTTTTGGAAAGGTGGATTTTTAAAAGTAGAAGCTCAAATTGTTTGCGCACAGACCTGGATAGTATGACAGAACTCTGCAGGCTATCTCTGCAGTAGATTGCAACTCTGCCCCCTTTGACAGTTCTATCTTGTTGGAAAATGTTATAGTTAGGGTTGGACATTTCCAAATGTTTGGTGGCCTTCCTAAGCCAGGAGTCAGACAGGGCATCTGGGTTGCCAGAGCGTGCTAAAGCAGTGAATAAAACAAACTTAGGGAGGAGGCTTCATGAAACCAAGACTTTTACGGTTACAGAAGTCAACAAATGAGAGCTCCTGCGGAATGGGAGTGGAGCTCGGTGCTGCAGGGCCTGGATTCCTCTCTACAACACCAGAGGAGGTGTAGGATAAGGATACAGCTAAATTTTATAAGAACTGGTCGTCTCGTGCATTCAGAACAGAGAGTAAAAGGAGCAGGTTTCTGGGTGCGGAAGAACAGATTCAAGGCATAATGTACAGACAAGGGTATGGTAGGATGTGAATACAGTGGCGGTAAAACTATGCATTGAGTGACAATGAGAGAGGTTATGTCTCTAGAGACACCATTTAAACCAGGTGAGGTCACCGCATGTGTGGGAGGTGGAACAAAAGGGCTAGCTAAGGCATATTGAGCACGGCTGGAGGCTCTATGGACAAGGCATATTGACATTACGGAGAGGCATGCAAATCCAAGTGATCATAGGGACCAGTGAGTAGCTAGGCGAGCTGGATTCCCGGTGATTCAGACAGCTAGCGCGCTGGGGATAGCAGAAGGGCCTGAGGGGAACGTCGCGATGGAAGAGTCTGTTGTAGCCCCCTCGGACGGTTACGTCTGCAGACCAGTCATGATGGATCGGCAGGGCTCCGTGTATAGGCAGTAAAAGGGTCCAAGCCAATTGGCAAAATAGGTATTGCAGCCCAAGAAATTGGCTGATGGACCTCTTCAGCGAGCCGGGAGATAAACCTAGCATGAGGCTAGTTTCAGGCGAACTGGTGCTTGCTTCAGGACAGAGATGTTAGCAAGGAGTAGCCACTCGGATAGCAGCTAGCAAGCTGCGATGATCCAAGTGAAAAGGTTCAGAGCTTGCGGTAGGAGTCCGGAGATTTGAAGAAAAATCAGTCCGTAACCTCTGGGTTGAATCTCGCTGTGCAGACTGGCGGGAGTTGACCGACCTAAGGATAGCTGATGACCGCTAGCAGTGGCTAACTGACGACAAGCTAATTAGCTGGCTAGCTTCTGCTGGGGATTCTGGTTCTAAAGTATAGAAAATAGCAGATCCATACCACATTGGGTGAGGCAGTTGACGTCAGAGGTTTACATACAAATTAGCCAAATACATTGCTGACATTTATTCCTAGTAAAAATTCCCTGTCTTAGGTCAGTTAGGATCACCACTTTATTTTAAGAATGTGAAATGTCAGAATAATAGTAGAGAGAATGATTTATTTCACATTTTATTTCTTTCATCACATTCCCAGTGGGTCAGAAGTTTACATACACTCAAATAGTATTTGGTAGCATTGCTTATAAAATTGTTTAACTTGGGTCAAATGTTTCAGGTAGCCTTCCACAAGCACAATGTTATATGAGATTGAGGTCAGGGCTTTGTGATGACCACTCCAATACATTGACTTTGTTGTCCTTAAGCCATTTTGCCATAACTTTGGTAGTATGCTTGGGGTCATTGTCCATTTGGAAGACCCATTTGCGACCAAGCTTTAACTTCCTGACTGATGTCTTGAGATGTTGCTTCAATACATCCACATATTTTCCGCTCTCATGATGCCATCTATTTTGTGAAGTGCTCTAGTCCCTCCTGCAGCAAAGCACCCCCACAATATGATCCTGCCAACCCCGTCCTTCACGGTTGGGATGGTGTTCTCGGTTTGCAAGCCTCCCCCCTTTTCCTCAAAACATAACGATGGTCATTATTTTTTTACCTTTATTTAACTAGGCAAGTCAGTTAAGAACAAATTCTTATTTTCAATGATGGCAAAGGAACAGTGGGTTAACTGCCTTGTTCAGGAGCAGAACGACAGATTTTTAACCTTCCGGTTACAAGTCTAATGCTCTAACCACTAGGCTACCTGCCGCCCCGGCATTATGTCCAAACAGTTCTGTTTTTGTTTTATAATTTCTCCAAATAGTACAATCTTTGTTCCCATGTGCAGTTGCAAACCGTAGTCTGGCATTTTTTATGGCGGTTTTGGAGAGGAGGCTTCTTCCTTGCTGAGAGGCCTTTCAGGTTATGTCAATATAGGACTCATTTTGCTGTGGATATTGATACTTTTGTACCGGGTTCATCCAGCATCTTCACAATTTCCTTTGCTGTTGTTCTGGCATTGATTTGCACTTTTCACACCAAAGTGCGTTCATCTTTAGGAGACAGAACGCGTCTTCTTCCTGAGCAATATGACGGCTGCGTGGTCCCATGGTGTTTATACTTGCGTACTATTGTTTGTACAGATGAACGGGATTTCTTTTGATTTTCCCATGACGTCAAGCAAAGAGGCACTGAGTTTGAAGGTAGGCCTTGAAATACATCCACAGGTTCACCTCCAATTAACTCAAATTATGTCAATTAGCCTACCAGAAGCTTCTAAAGCCAAATATATAATTTTCTGGAATTTTCCAAGCTGTTTAAAGGCACAGTAAACTTCTGACCCACTGGATTTGTGGGTGAAATCCACAAATTCACAAAGTGAAATAATCTGTCTGTAAAAAATACTTGTGTCATGCACGAAGTAGATATCCTAACCGACTTGCCAAAACTATAGTTTGTTAATAAATTTGTGGAGTGGTTGAAAAATGAGTTTTAATGACTCCACCTTAAGTGTACGTAAACTTCCGACTTCTACTGTACATATGGACGAGCGATGTCAGAGCAGAACGGACTAAGATACAGTAGAATAGTATTGGAAAAAAACAGTATATACATATGAGATGAGTAATGCAAGATATGTAAGCATTATTAAAGTGACTAGTGTTTGATTCCTTAAAGTAGCCAGTGATTCCTAGTCTATGCCTATAGGCAGCAGCCTCTAATGTGCTAGTGATGGCTATTTAACAGTCTGATGGCCTTGAGATAGACACTGCTTTTCAGTTTCTCAGAGAGGCTCTGTTGTGCCTTCACAACACTGTCTGTGTGGGTGGTCTATTTCAGTTTGTCAGTGATGTGTATGCCAAGGAACTTAAAGCTTTCCATCTTTCCTGTCGATGTATGTAGGGGGTGCACCCTCTGCTGTTTGCTTTAGTCCACAATCATCCCCTATGTTTTGTTGAGTGAGAGGTTGTTTTCCACGCACCACTCTCCCAGAGCCCTCACCTCCTCCCTGTAGGCTGTCTCATCATCGTTGGTAATCAAGCCTACTACTGTTGTGTTGTCTGCAATTGAGTTGGAGGCGTGCTTGGCCACGCAGTCATGGGTGAACACGTGGAGCCGGTTCGGTCATCATGTAAGGATAACACGGGTGTAAACACAGGTTGTAACATAAAAACAAAATGGACAGGGATAATGATTTAATGTTAGAGATGTCACAACCTGTGATGTGAAGTGTCACAAGCTGGACAACTGCTGACCCTAGAGAAAAACCTAAGGAAATTGAATTGGGGAAAATGTCTCCCTCTATTTTGAGAAACACTGAACAAAAACTTCCAATGCATAAAAATGTTAAAAAAGTAAATTGAAACAATTTCATTAGGCCCTAATCGATGGATTTTACGATTGGGAATACAGATATGGATTTGATGATAACAGACACCATTTCCTTTTTTTAAAGGTAGGTGTGTGGATCAGAAAACCAGTCAGTATCTGGTGTGACAGACATGTTGCCTCATGAGGTGCAACAGACACATCCCCTTCGCATAGAGTTGATCAGGCTGTTGGTTGTGGCCTGTGGAATGTTGTCCCACTCCTCTTCAACGGCTGTACGAAGTTGCTGGATATTGGCAGGAACTGGAACATGCTGTCATACACGTCAACCCAGAGCATCGCAAACATGATTAATGGCTGACATTTCCGTTGAGTATGCAGACCATGAAAGAACTTGGACATATTCAGCTTCCAGGAACTGTGTACAGATCCTTGTGACATGGGGCTGTGCATTATTATGCTGAAACATGAGGTGATGGCAGCAGATGAAAGGCACTACAAAGGGTCGTCAATAAATGCAATGGTGTTCATTATCCTTAACTTACGCCTGCCCATAACATAACCCCACCATGGGGCACTCTGTTCACAACGTTGACATCAGCAAACCACTCGCCCACACGACACCATACACGCTGTCTGCCATCTGCCTGGTACAGTTGAAACCAGGATTCATCAGTGAAGAGCACACTTCTCCAGCGTGCCAGTGGCCATCGAAGGTGAGCCTTTGCCCACTGAAGTCAGTTACGAGTGGCACAGCAGTCTAAGGCACTGCATCTCAGTGCTAGAGGCGGCACTACAGACCATGGTTCGATTCCAGGCTGTATCACAGCCGGCCATGATTGGGAGTCCTATAGGGCAGCGCACAAATGGCCCAGCGTCGTCCGGGTTAAGGTTTGGATGGGGTAGGCTGTCATTGTAAATAAGAATTTGTTCATAACTGACTTTCCTAGTTAAATAAAGGTTCAATTTAAAAAACGACGCCAAACTGCAATCAGGTCAAGACCCTGATGAGGACAACGAGCACGCAGAGGAGCTTTCCTGAGAGTTTGAGTTTGTGCACAAATTCTTTGGTTGTGCAAACCCACAATTTCATCAACTGTCCTGGGAGCTGGTCTCAGACAATCCCACAGGTGAAGAAACCGAATGTGGAGGTCCCGGGTTAGCGTGGTTACATATGGTTGTGAGGCCGGGCGGACATACTGCCAAATTCTCTAAAATGTTCAAAGGGCGTTATGGTAGAGCAATGAACATTAAATTATCTGGTAATAGCTCTGGTGGACATTCCCGCATTCAGCATGCCAATTTCAGGCACCCTCAAAACTTCACATCTGTGGCATTGTGTTGCGTGACCAAACTGCACATTTTGGTGGCCTTTTATTGTCCCCAGCACAAAGTACATTTGTGTAATGCGGTTTAATCAGCTTCTTGACATGCCACACCTGTCAGGTGGATGGATTATTTTGGTAAAGGAGAAATGCTCACTAACAGGGATATCAACAAATGTGTGCACAAAATGAAAGAAACAATCTTTGTGTATATATATAACATGTCTTTTGTTTTTTGTTTCAATTCATGAAACATGGGACGAACATTTTACATGTGGCATTTATATTTTTGTTAACAATTTGTAACAATCACATATGACCCTTACACTTTTAAATTAAAGGTTCATAAATGTCAGAATTTTCATGAAAATACACCTCAAACGTCAAATCAGTGAACAATTCCTTATAGCATACTTTTGGTGAAAGATTGGAAGAAAACAGGTAGCCTGTGAATTATCTATACAACCTTAACGTGAATTACTTGCATAAAATCTGGTTTCATATTAAAACAAGAAAATAATCTCAAAATTGTGCACAACTTCAAGGTGAAACCCAAAAAAAAAAGACATTTCACATAATGAATGTTATTTCCAAGCATATAAGTAAGAGTAATGTTAATGTGATATTCAACAACAAAAAAAACATGACATCTAGCCTTTATTAAAACCTTATTGTCCATGAATGTCACTGCAGCATTTATTGCATACAGCATCTCTTCAGTCAAATTATATACAAAATATAATATTTTAAGAAATAAATGTATTACAGTGACATCTTTTGTTCCATAAAATCTGTTACAGCAAATTATGTTATACTTCTCTAGCAAACAAGTAAATATGGGTGGGAAAAAGTGGCCTTCTAAATGACATTGTGCAACATATCCCAAAAACTAAATACAGCGATTTTTCATATTATGGCCTACACTGGTATGCTTGTGACTATAAATTAGTTATACATTGAAACCATTTTCATCTGCAAGGAGTGTCAGGTAGCTCAGGAAATAGTGCCTTAATTTTACAAGTAACTTTGCAACAAACATTACACACATCATTCAAACTCACAAGTTGCTGTAAATTTACCATACAGTTTTGGAAAATGAATTAACACATTCATAGAGATTGGATTGACACATGCTTAATACCCAGGATGTTAACAAGGCATAAGATTGCAAAGTAGCCTATTTCATGAAATATTATTTACCCATATATATATTAAAAAAAAAATCAAACATACTGGGACCTATGCAAGTTTAAACATAAAAATATATCTAATAAATGTATCTCTAATAAGTATATATATAAAAAAAAAAAGCAATTGTTCCTCTGAAATGATCTGAACAAAATGCCATATGAAAGGAGCTGAAACTCAAGAAAAACAATTGCATGTGAAATCATGTTTTAGTTTGTGAGAATACAACATCTTCAATACCCATTCAAGGGAGTCGCTACAGTACACTGTTGTTTGGAGGGAGGTAACAAATGGAAACAGACATGCAGGAGTAAAAAATAATAATAGAAATGGCAGTTACAAAGTCTTCTGAGTGCTTTGCTAAATGATAATTTCAAAACAAAAAGGTGAGACTGAACCTGCCCATGTAACCAACACTGCTTTACAGACACAGCTATGTAACATCTGACAAAATTAAAGCAACTAAACCATTTACATTTGAACAGTTAAAGGAAAACATGTATTAAAAGGAAAATTCCATTGTTAATATCGTCCCAAAATGTTTTGCATGTCAGCAATGAAGTTTTCAAAACAAGTCACTTTCAAAATACAGAAATACTGCTGCATTTTGCATCATACCGGCTTTATTTCTGCTGACATGGAAAACATTTTGGGACTGTATTAACGGACTAATGAAACAAATACCAAAATATATTTTTTCCTTTAATTCAAAACAACTATAAGCTTCTGCAGTTTTTGGATGTGCTACCAAAAAGACAACCTATTGTATAGAGCAGGGATTCTCAAGCTTTTTGGGTCCAGGGACCCGTTTTGTGACAGCAAATTATATCAACCTCATAAATCAGAACAACTTGAGTGCGATAAAAATGGCCTAAAATGAGTTTTACTTGGAGTATCTTTACATGCACACTAATAATTTGAATTTAAACTGCTTATGACAGAAGGCCGAGTATGGCATTAGTCTTGTAAATAAACACTACTCTGCTTATCTGTGTAAGGTCATAATCTAAGTCAGCACACGCAGAATAAAACACCTGGTTTTCAGAGAAATCTTTCAAATAATTAGGACATTTAAACATCTTAATTGATGTTTCAGAGGTGTATTTAATCTGGCATGAGCAAGTACTGGGTAGCGTAAGCTTCCCTGTTATGCACGTGTGAAGTGAGTTCGGATAAACTGAAAGTATGCATCTTAAAGTTCACATTCAAATTTACCATACACATATCTGTACTCAGAATCAAATTGTCTTTGCAAAAATAACATGGTCAGTGTGGTAGAACGTTTGTGAATGGCGATTTTCAGCATTTATCCAAAGTCCAGATGTGTCCATGTAAACAGCAAAATCGTTCTTGCAAAGTACGTAAATGTTATAAACAAACTATTATATTAACCTCACTATTCACAATAATCTGATTGTGTGCATGTAACCGTGCTCAATGACGTCTGCAGTGGACGAACCGTCTCAGCCCGGGGAACTAACATTTAAAAAGGTCCGCCTCTTGCAATTGGAAATAAAATGATCAGTTTAGGCTAATTTTTTGCCATTCCACACATTTTGCCACAGCTTTAAATCTAATATTCTGCAATTCTACACATTTTACCATGAGGCAGAGAGAAAATGTTGCAGTTTTAAAGCTACACCAGCCTTCACTCTTCGCGGAAGGCTTTCCACTAAATGTTGGAACATTGCTGCGGAGACTTGCTTCCATGCAGCCACAAGAGCATTAATACGGTAAGGAACTGATGTTGGGCGATTAGGCCTGGCTCACAGTCAGCATTCCAATTAATCTCAAAGGTGTTCAATGGAGGTCAGGGCTCTGTGCAGGCCAGTCAAGTTCTTCCACACTGATCTCGACAACCCATTTCTGTACAGCTCTTGCTTTGTGCACAGGGATATTGTCGTGCAGAAACAGGAAAGGGCCTTCCCCAAACAGAATCGTCTAGAATGTCATTGATGCTGTAGCATTAAGCGTTTCGCTCTACTGGAAATAAGGGGTCTAGCCAGAACCATGAAAAACAGCCCCAGACCATTATTGCTCTTCCACCAAACTTTACAGTTGGCACTATGCAGGCAGGTAGTGTTCTCCTGGCATCTGCCAAACCCAGGTAGTGAGTGTTGCAACCGAGAACAGACCGTTTTTACACGCTTCAGCACTCGGTGGTCCCGTTCTGTGAGCTTGTGTGGCCTACCACTTCAGAGGATGAGCCATTGTTGCTCCTAGACATTTCCACTTCAAAGCACTTACAGTTGACCGGGACTCCAGCAATGCAGACATTTTACAAACTGACTTTTTGGAAAGGTGGCATCCTACGACAGTGCAATATTAAAAAGTCACTGAGCACTTCAGTACGGGCAATTTGACTGCCAATGTTTGTCTATGAAGATTGTATGGCTGTTTGCTCGATTTTAAAACACCTGTCAGCAACTGTGTGGCTCTAATTTGGGGTGTACACATACTTTCAGATATGTAGTGTGTACAGTGCATTCGGAAAATATTCACTTCACTTTTTATACTTTTCCCACATTTTGTTACGTTACAGCCTTATTCTAAAATGTATTAAATAATGTTTTTTTTATTATAAATCTACACACAATACCCCATAATTAAAGTAAAAACAGCTTAAGAAATTTTAGCAAATGTATTAACATAAGTAAGTATTCAGACCCTTTGCTATGAGACACGAAATTGAGCACAGGTGCATCCTGTTTCCATTGATCATCCTTCAGATGTTTCTACAACTTGATTAGAGTTCACCTGTGGTAAATTCAACTGATTGGACATGATTTGGAAAGGTACACACCTGTTTATAGAAGGTCTCATAGTTGACAGTGCATGTTAGAGCAAAAACCAAGCCATGAAGTCGGAGGAATTGTCCGTAGAGCTCAGAGACGGGATTGTGTCGAGGCACAGATCTGGGGAAGGTCCCCAAGAACACAGTGGCCTCCATAATTCTTAAATAGAAGTTTGGAACCACCAAGAATTTCCCTAGAGCTGGCAGCCAGGCCAAACTGAGCAATCGGGGGAGAAGGGCCTTGGTCAGGGAGGTGACCAAGATCCCAAAGGTCACTCTGAGCTCCAGAGATCCTCTGTGGGGATGGGAGAACCTTCCAGAAGGGCAACCATTTCTGCACCACTAAACCAATCTGTCCTTTATGGTAGAGTGGCCAGACGGAAGCCACTCCTCACGACAGCCAGCTTGGAGTTTGCCAAAATCCACCTAAAGGATTCAGACCATGAGAAACAAGATTCTCTGGTCTGATGAAACCAAGATGGAACTCCTTGGCCTGAATGCCAAGCATCACGTCTGGAGGAAACCTGACACCATTCCTACGGTGAAGCACAGAGATGGCAGCATCATACTGTGGGGATGTTTTTCAGCGGCAGGGACTGAAGAGACTAGTCAGGATCGAGGGAAAAATGAAAGGAACAAAGTACATTGATCCTTGAAGAAAACTAGCTCCAGAGCACTCAGGACCTCAGACTAGGGCGAAGGTTCACCTTCCAACAGGACTACGACCCTAAGCACACAGCCAGGACAACACAGGAGTGGCTTTGGGACAAGCTTCTGAATGTCCTTGAGTGGCCCAGGCTGAGCCTGGATTTGAAACAGATCGAACTTCTCTGTTCTCTGGAGACTTGAAAGCAGCTGTGCAGCAACACTACCCCTCCCCAAATACAGGTGTCCCAAGCTTGTGGCGTCACACCAAAGACGACTCAAGGATTTAATTGCTGCCAAAGGTGATTCAACAAAGTACTGAGTAAAGGGTCGGAATAATTCTGTAAATGTGAAATTCTGTAAATTTCCACAAATGTCAACCTGTTTTTTGCTTTGTCATTATGGGGTACTGTGTGTAGATTGAAGAGGGAAAAACAATTGAATACATTTTAGAATAAGGCTGTAATGTAACAAAATGTGGAAAAAGTCAAGGGGTTAGAATACTTTCCAAATGCACTGTGTGTGAATGTATATCTATATATCCACACACTACCAGTCAAAAGTTTGGACACACTAATTCCAGGCTCTTATTTTTACTATTTTCTACATTGTAATATAATAGTAAAGACATCAAAAACTATAAAATAACACACATGGAATCATGTGACCAAGAAATGTTCAATCAAATATATATTTTATATTTGAGATTATTCAAAGTAGTCACCCTTTGCCTTGACAGCTTTGTACAATCTAGCCATTTTCTCCACCAGCTTCATGAGGTCGTCAGCTGGAATGGATTTCCATTAACAGGTGTGCCTTGTTAAAAGTTCATTTGTGGAATTTCCTTCCTTCTTAATGTGTTTGATCCTATCAGTTGTGTTGTGATAAGGTAGTGGTGGTATACATAAGATAGCCATATTTGGTAAAAGACCAAGTCCAAGAACAGCTCAAATAAGCAAAGAGAAACAACAGTCCATTACTGTAAGACATGAAAGTAAGTCAATGCGGAACATTTCAAAAACAGAGTTTTATCAAGTGCTATGATTAAATTGGCTCATGAGGACCGCCACAGGAAAGGAAGACCCAGTTCATTAGAGTTAACTGCACCTCAGATTGTTGAATTGTGAAGCATTTATTTGGGCTGCAAACACATCAACATCAACTGTTCAAAGGAGACTGCATGAAATCAGGCCTTCATGGTCGAATTGCTGCAAAGAAACCACTACTAAAGGATACCAATAGGAAGAAGAGACTTGCTTGAGCCAAGAATCACAAGCAATGAACATTAGACCGGTGGAAAAAATGTTAAAATTCTTGTGAGACACAGAGATGTTGAATGGATGATCGACGCATGTGTGGTTCCCTCCGTGAAGCATGGAGGAGGTGTGATGGTGCTTTGCTGACGACACGGTTTTATTTATAATTCAAGGCAAAATTAACCAGCATAGCTACCACAGCATTCTGCAGTGATAAGCCATCCCATCTGATTTGCCCTTAGTGGGACTATCATTTGTTTTTCAACAGGACAATGACCCAACACGCCTACAGGTTGTGTAAGGGCTATTTGACCAAGAAGGAGAGTGATGGAGTGCAGCATCAGATGACCTGGCCTCCACAATCACCTGCCATCAAAACAATTGAGATGGTTTGGGATGAGTTGGACTGCAGAGTGAAGGAAAAGCAGCCCAGCATATATGGGAACTCCTTCAAAATTGTTGGAAAAACAAAAAAGCTGGTTGAGAGAATGCCAAGTGTGCAAAGCTGTCATCAAAGCAAAGGGTGGCTACTTTGAAGAACCTCAAATATAAAATATACTTGTTTAACACTTTTTTGGGCTACTACTGTACATGATTCCATAGGTGATGTCTTCACTGTTATTCTACGATGTAGAAAATAGTAATTATAAAGAAAAATCCTTGAATGAGGTGTCTACAAACTGTTGGTTACGGGCCCCCTGCAGTTCCCCCCACTTTGAGAACCCATGGTATACAGTAATTCTATACTGAACAAAAAGATAAAACGCAACATGTAAAGTGTTTGTCACATTTTTCATGTGCGGAAATAAAAAAGTTCCCAGAAGATTTACATTCGCACAAAAAGTGTATTTCAAATTTTGTGCAGAAATTTGTTTACATCCCTTTTAGTGAGCGTTTCTGCTTTGCCAAGATAATCCATCCACCTGACAGGTGTGGCATATCAAGAAGCCGATTAAACAACATGATCATTACAAAGGTGCACCTTGTGCAGGGGACAATAAAAGGCCACTCGTGTCACACAACACAATGCCACAGATGTCTCAAGTTGAGGGAGAGTGCAATTGGCATACTGACTTCAGGAATGTCCATCAGAGTTGTTGCTAGAGAATTGAATAATAATTTCCCTATCATAAGCTGCCTCCAACGTCGTTTTATAGAAGTTGGCAGTGCGTCCAACCGGCCTCACACCCGCAGACCACGTTTAACCACACCAGCCCAGGACCTCCACATCCGGCTTCTTCACATGCGGGATTGTCCGAGACCAGCCACCCTGATAGTTGATGAAACTGGGTTTGCACACCCAAATAATTTCTGCACAAACTGTCAGAAACAGTTCTAGAGAAGCTCATCTGCATGCTCGTCGTCCTCACCAGGGTTTTGACCTGACTGCAGTTCGGCGTCGTAACCGACTTCAGTGGTCAAATGCTCACCTTAGATGGCCACTGGCACGCTGGAGAAGTGCACTCTTCACAGCTAAATCCAGGTTTCAACTATACCGGGCAGATGGCAGACAGCGTGTATGGTGTCGTGTGGGCAAGTGGTTTGCTGGCGGTGGGGTTATGTATGGGAAGGCATAAGCTACGATCAACAAACACAATTATATTTATCGATGGAAAATTGAATGCAGAGATATCATGAGACGATCCATTATTGTGCCATTCATCTGCCGCCATCACCTCATGTTTCAGCATGACAATGCACAACCCCACGTCACAAGGATCTGTACACAATTCCTGGAAGCATGAAATATCCCAGTTCTTCCATGGCCTGCATACTCAGACATGTCATTCATTGAGCATGTTTGGGATGCAGTGGATCAATGTGTACGAGAGTATGTTCCAGTTCCTGACAATATCCATCAACTTTGCACAGCCATTGAAGAGGAGTGGGACAAATTCCACAGGCCACAAGCAACAGCCTGATCAACTCTATGCGAAGGAGATGCGTCCATTGTACTGCATGAGGCAAATGGTGGTCACACCAGACACCAGACTGGTTTTCGGATCCACACCACTACTTTTTTTTTAAGGTGTCTGTGACCAACAGATGCATCATATCTGTATTCCCAGTCATGTGCAATCAATAGATTAGAGCCCAATGAATTTATTTCAATTGACTGATTTCCTTATATGAACTGTAACTTAGTAAAATCTTTGAAATTGTTGCATGGTTTTGTTTATATTTTTGTTCAGTGTAGTTAAAGCCCATAAGATTCCTACCCCTCTTGGGGTTGTTGTACCTTAAAATATATCATCTCACTTCATCTGAATTTGAATACAATACCTTCTCGGAGGTTAAAAAAATAAAAATAAAATGCCCCATGACCTGACAAGTAAAACATTGCTACAAATGATAAATTAAACATATCACAGGTTTTTGCTTAGTAATTAGGTTTGCTTTGCTACTACTGTACCCCTCATCAAGGACTGCATGCCCATGTGACTGTGGTATTGTATTGAGTATTTTCCTTTTCTGACATCCATTTCTTTGTAAAAAGATACTGTATCTTTATATTATGCAGAAAGACACAGTCTACTTCTTAAGGACAGCAAAATGTTGAGGATTATAGACTGGGCCAAGAAAGTTGAATTAAACCGAAAACAAACACTGACGTGTAGGCCTAACACACAAGAACTGGCAAGAGTCACTAGCAAGAACTAGGAGAAACTTAAAAATCACTAAAATGTGTAATACCACCTACTACACAGCAACTCTTTGTGCCACTATAAAATGGGCATTTCATTGGTTTTTGTCTTGCTTTGCAAATAATCACTTGGTTTAAAATGGAGGGAAGGAGGGGGGGATTCTTTAAAGCAACAAATGTTTTAAAAACAAAGCAGGAAACAAAAGACAAAAAAACGTGGTCTACCTAGTATTTTTGTTTTGTGTCGCAGCACGAGGGGTGTCTGCATAATGTGCCTGTGTATACGTTTAGTGCTAACTGCACGCGAGGAGGATCATGGCAAGAAGGACCTCATTCAACCTTGTGGAATGAAGGAACTAGGCAATTGTTTTGAATGCGTCATGTCTCAGCTCCACCCTCAACAGACTGCAAAAATCCCAATACATGTGAGACCTTATGGAACCGCCTGCCTCCCCTTGCTAGAATTCGGAAAACTCCTTCGCACACTTTTCTGTGTCGGACACACGGACATCCTCCTCTTCGTAGTCGTCAAAGTTGCTTGTGTCTCCTGGTCCTCTGCACTTTGGTATGAAGGGAGCTTCCACCTGAAAGGCAACAGGTCAAGTGTGTGAGTGGCTCTGAAGACCACAATACAATCACAACAGCTACACATTGTTTATGTAATCATCAATCTATGTTGGTGATGAGGGTTAGAGGGGACAGCCCTGAACTCCCAACATCCTTGCCTACAAGCCTCGCAAGGCCTTTCTGGCAGTGTTTTTATGACGGTAAAAGCTCATATTTAATTACACCTCGAATGTCAATCTTTCTGGGGATACATAATGTGTTACCTGTTGTTTTTACTGTTCCAAACTAACCGTGGTTATTTCACACTTAAACTAACGATCGAGACATACCTTCCTCTCATAGATTGCGATCCAGTCCGTTGTGGCAAACCACTTGTGGTTCTTGATGTCATTCACCCCATTCTTCAGGTTGCCGTAGCGCTTGGTCAGGTCCACCTGGAGCAGGTTCCTCAGCAGGTCTTTCAAGTCTGAGCTGAAATGGGAGGGGAATCGTACCTGGAACACAAGAGAGGAGTTGGGCTTCAACTGTGGAGCTTATTGTTAAAATATGGATAAAAGTCACTGGGACGATAGAAACACGCACAGCAATGTTGGCAAATAACCAGAACATCAAGGGACACCATATAGGCTAATAGCTGTCATTTTTGACAGTAGGGGCCACTGCAAAATATATAGGTAAATCACCCCTGTGAAGAAAGTTTTATAGGACACTAATACGTATGCAATAGTTTTGCATAACATTCAAGAACGCATGGTGTCCAGTAACATGTCAGTCCAGACTACACATAACATCAATTCCTGCATACCTTGCCAGACACAATCTTCTCGTAGATCTGGATTGGCTGATCAGCGAAGAACGGAGGGTACCCGGCAGCCATCTCGTAGATCAGGACTCCCAGTGCCCACCAGTCCACAGCTTTGTTGTAGCCCTAGCAGAGAAAACAATCTTCAGCGACTTTCTTTGCACATACTGTGCAAACAACTAATTCATATCTACAGGTAGGTTGCAAACAGTCAAACACACTATGTACAGCACGCTATATTGGACACGATGGCCCACCTTGCTGAGGATGATCTCTGGAGCCAGGTACTCAGGAGTTCCACACAATGTCCAGGTCCTGCCTTTTACTCTTTTGGCAAAGCCAAAGTCTGTGACCTGAAACAGACCAACAAGGGCATTAGAACCATGTAATAATAACAGTCCACATTTGCATAGGGCAAATTTGCATGGGCTGTCAACGGTAATGTGATGTCGAACCTCTCATTATTTGCTACTCAATCTCAAGACAGAAGTCTTAGATGAGAGTTCATAGACAACAAATGCGGATATGCTTTGGTTTGGATATCGCTGTATCTGTACCTGGATGTACCCTTGGTGATCAATGAGAAGGTTTTCAGGCTTCAGGTCTCTGTAGATAAGGTCTAGCGAGTGGAGGTACTCAAAAGTGAGTACTATCTGAGCTGCATAAAACCGTGCGTGATTTTCACTGAAGACAGAAGAAAAATGTAAGTTGACGTGATGTCAAACGGGTGAAAAAAAATGAAACCAAAGACAACAGAGCACAATACCTTATAATTCATAGATTGTGCCCATTATTTGGTATCTCAAGTATACAGACATCCCAGGCTATGAACATGGTGTCAAAACTTTTTTGATTCACCTGAACCTCCCGATGCGTCTCAGATGCGAGAACATTTCTCCTCCTGGAACGTACTCCATCACCATGTAGAGGTTGGAGTTATCCTATGGTTCAAATAAAGTTAGAACACACACACTTACCGTGGGTTGAAATTGATACGATAGTTTTTGTCAAAATGTACAAGGACTAATTCCAACATATTTGCAAGAAGAACGATAAATTACAATAAATATTGGAATTAGATATTTCTATAAATAATTAACACAGCCGTTCACAAAGGAAAGATGTTACTGCAGCAGATAAGCAACCTCTGTTGCTGGGTGGGATGGGAGGAAAGCTTTCTTTTGGGAGGTGGGTCAGGGTCATCTTTGTATGCATTTATTTGATTGTTTTTGGACCTGTAAACCCCCCCCCTGGAAAAAAAATACCAAAATAAAGTTGGTCACCAACTTTTTTACGATACATTATTTTGGGGGGAGTTGCGTTATGGACAAAAAGTAATATTGTGATCAATGTAACTATTTTGCTGGATAACAATAAATACAATTGATTTACATTTACATTTAAGTCATTTAGCAGACGCTCTTCAATAGACAGTTACTTTACATTCGCATCAGGGCTATAGATAATTTTCCAGTGCCAAGTAAGACAGGTGAGATGGTAGCCTATGATTAAAAAGTAAGCCCTTTCATCTAACATTTCCAGGGAAAGCATGATTGTGCAACTGGTTAAAACAGAATCCATTATTATCAGATTAATTTGGGCATTTGTGAATATTGGCCTATGGTCTATATTATTCATCACCTGAGGAAGTGGGAACTCAAAACACTTATCTAGATTACTCTAAACATGATATTGTTGCTATACAGCCATATAGGCTAATTGATTCATCTATCGTACAAAAGAATTCCAGCGCTAGGCTTAGGCTACTTGATGTAGGCCAATCCACTGCAAATGGCGCGCTCCGCGGGCGCATCAAAACCAAACCATACTACAACTTACTCCAGTTGTAAAGTGGTGCCATGAATTCAATATTAAGAGGTGAGAAATAAAATATACTCACAGAAAGCTGTGACTCTCCTCTCTAACTGTAACAGCAGTTGCTTTGAAAACTGTAATTTTCCCGCAATTGCATTTTGAACAATGGTGATATGCTTGTGTTTCTCAGAATGCATCTCCCCCTCCTCCAGGCGCACAGTGGGGAGTTAGAGAGGCTCGCTAACACAGCAGCCGACAGGAAAACAGGGACAAGCAGATACTTTTCTAGCAGGAATCAACATACTCTCCCGGGTTCGATCCCAAGCGGTGTTACAGCTGGCCGTGACTGGTAGACCCATGAGGCGGAGCACAATCGGCCCAGCTTTGTCCGGGTTAGGGGAGGGTTTGGCCGGTCAGGATTTCCTTGTCACATCATGCTCTAGCGACTCCATGTGGCAGGCCAGGCGCCCGCGAGCTGTCTTGGTCGCCAGTTGTACAGCGTTTCCTCCGACACATTGGTGCGGCTGGCATCCGGGTTAAGCGAGCAGTGTGTTAATAAGAAGCAGTGCGGCTTGGCAGGGTCATGTTTCGGAGGAAGAATGACTCTCGACCTTCGCCTATCCCATACAGGAGTTGCAGCGAATTGGATGTCATGAAATTTGGGAGAAAAAAGGGGTAAAAAGTACCCTTTTTTTTTACAGGAACCAACATAATGCATAGGCTATTACTGTCAACCAAATAACAGGTCTAGAACAATCTACAGCACGTGTCCAAATCATTCCACGGAGGGCCGGGTATCTGCAGGTTTTCTTTGAGACCCCTGATTTACAGTAACATTGTGTAGCAAAATCACAGAAAATGGCTGGGGTACCAAGGAAGGCCATTTTTGGTTTATCATCCAAGCTCTATTAGCAGGATAACACTGCTCATCTTTTTCACCAATTGTATGGTGCACATTTTAGGACATCCTACTGCTGCTGACATACCTTGAAGGAATACTCTAGTCTCACGAGAAAGGGGAAGGACACCGCCTGCAGTATTCTCTTTTCGTTTAGCGTGTGTTCTATCTGCTTCAGCTTCACCACCTGTGAGAACAATGAGAGAGGAGGCATAACGATGAGGAGAGGGGGCATAACGATGAGGAGAGGGGGCATAACGATGAGGAGAGGAGCACAATAGTACAGAGAAAAGTCACCAGTCATCTGATAAAACTAATGCATGTGAGCGTACCACTATTGAAGAACATATGACCACATCCCAAAGAAGAATTTATGGTGGTGGCTAACTTTGGAGATCAAGGAATGAGTGCCTGGGCAATAGGCAACGTTTGTAGTACTTTAGTCTATTTAAAAAAAATAAAGTTTTACATGCATTGAACGTGCAACTTACAATTGGCTCATTCATCCCCCTCCTCTCCCCTGTAACTATTCCCCAGGTCGTTACTGTAAATGAGAATGTGTTCTCAGTCAACTTACCTGGTAAAATAAAATAAATAAACTGGACCTATGTAGCATATTTGTTTGTCAGAATGCTAGTAGTGGGAACATGTGTTGCTTACAAATCTACACACGAGAATAAAGAGAACAAAGTGTTTGCCTTTCCACATAAATTAATTTGATACACAAAATAATAATGTAAGAGACAATATCAAGAGAACATCCCTACTACATTTGGTGGCAGCCAATGCGATCTAGTCACCACAAGGCAGCACCATTTACGATGATCAGGGCAATTAAATATCAATAGGACAGTCCAATTGCTAATCTTTAACAGCTTTAGAATACAGCATTATGTGGTAAAAATACCACAGTGTAGGTAGGTTTAAAGCCAAACTGTCAAGAGGTCAGAGGTTCAAAAGGCACGTCAGTCACCGTTTGAAACCTGCATGGGACTGACATTTCATAAAATATCCTTCAAGTTAACAGACCCAAAGCAGGCAGCTGAAAGAAGTTACTCTGTAGCTAACAAAATATTGTTGCCTCAATGACTGGTTTATATTTTTAATTCAGATTTTCAACTAGTTTCCCTTGCTCTCACTGGGCCTAGCAAACACATTAAAAATGTACAAACACATTCATTTTAACTGAAACAGTGAGAACCGTTTAGTTCTGACCATCATGTGCCTTGATGTAAGATCAAGTTAACCCCCCAAAAATATACCAGTGCTATAACAAGCGTACAGGATCTCTCATACTGTCTCATTAAGTTTCACTTTAAAAATGTCAGGCAAAAAAATACAAGACATATTTTGTGGTTAACCAAGCCTCACAGCACCTAAGATGTATTTCCATTTCCTTTTGAACTAGTGTAAACCCATGCTAGATAAAGCCAGGCTTTCTCTGACACCAGCCAACTTTACTGTGCTAGGTGATTTAACCAGCCTAGGTTTTGTTCAACTTCATTCAAAACAAAACAGGGTCATGTTCATTAGGCACTAAACGGAAGAAAGCAAACTGAAACAGGGAAAGGCTACCTGGACATACCCAAAAAGGAAAGCTCATTTTCTTTTTCCATTATCTAACCTAATGAACACAACCCAGTGCATGTACCCACTTTCTGTTTGTCCAGGATCTTCATGGCGTAGAACTGTTCTGTTCCTTTATGTTTCACCAACATCACTCTACCGAACGAGCCTGTGCCCAGAGTCTTCAGCCTGTCAAAGTCATCCAGTCCAGTTGTGCTCTGAGGAGGAAAACACATCCTTAAAATGTGACAGCAAACAACAGTGAGCCGACGTTAACGTTGAAATTCAATACAGGGCAGCACACTTTAATGAAGGTAATTGTGCAGCGTTTACTGTCTATGCGATCTCCGCAAAGAAAGGGTAATATGCCTTTAATTAAAAAGGCACATTGTAGGCTGCTCATAGACTGTAGAAAGAATGGACGGAGCCATCGATGTAGTCACCCCATCGTTTACTTTGTGACGTCTCAGTGGCACATTTGAAGATCAGGAAGTGTCTTTTTAGCGTGTTGCCATCATGCTTCATGAAAGACTTTTTGGAACATTGCATGCGCAGTTTGAGCTACTCAAGGAAGTGATGTTCAGTATAATATATAATAATATATGCCATTTAGCAGACGCTTTTATCCAAAGCGACTTACAGTCATGTGTGCATACATTCTACGTATGGGTGGTCCCGGGGATCGAACCCACTACCCTGGCGTTACAAGCGCCATGCTCTACCAACTGAGCTACAGTGTTCTTCCAAGGATTTTTTTAACAAGGTGGTGCTGCTGAGTACAAAAGCCAGAGATTTTTGAATTTTTAAACACCAGTAAAGTTAAGGTTGAGCCATTTTGAATGTTCTATTGTTTTTGTGCATCTCTGAGTGATGTTCTATCGATTCTCTGGGTCATTTTATGTTTATGTGAGTTATTGGTGTTCGAGCAGGCAGAAATACGGCCGGTATTACGTAGCACCGTAAGTAAGTCGCTCTCACAGCATTGTAAGTTAAGAATACGACTTTTAGATTGCGAAAACGTCTATCGTACATGTCAGATTTTAATGCTGGACGATGAGATCCTCCAGAGCTATGACTTCTCTCGAATGAGCCATTGAACATATTTTTACGATATTCCTACCTTGAGAAATGTGTCATTTAACTAGCACATTTTTCCTATTTGTCTGCCTCTTTATCCAGGGTGCATTGCATGGTACAGTTGCCAGAGATACAGTTGAAGTCGGAAGTTTATATACACTTAGGTTGGAGTCATTAAAATTTGTTTTTCAACCACTCCACACATTTCTTGTTAACAAACTATAGTTTTGGCAAGTCGGTTAGGACATCTACTTTGTGCACGACAAGTAATTTTTCAAACAATTGTTAAGACAAGATTATTTCACTTATAATTTACTGTATCACAAATCCAGTGGGTCAGAAGTTTACATACACTAAATTGACTGTGTCTTAGCTTGGAAAATTCCAGAAAATGAAGTCATGGATTTAGAAGCTTCTGGAAGGCTAATTGACATAATTTGAGTACATTTTCAATGACGGCCTAGGAACAGTGGGTTAACTGCCTTGTTCAGGGGCAGAACGAAATTTTCACCTTGTCAGCTCTGGGATTCGATCTCGCAACCTTTCGGTTACAAGTCCAACACTAACCACTAGGCTATTCTAACTGACCTAAGACAGGGAATTTTTACTAGGATTAAATGCCAGGAATTGTGAAAAACTGAGTTAAAATGTATTTTGCTAAGGTGTATGTTAACCTCCGACATCAACTGTATTATAGAAAGGAAATAGGAATCTAATCAATGAAGGAACGTATAACGCCCCACCCAGCAGACTGTCGACCAATCATGTTCACGTTGTCATGCAGTTGCTAAGCTAATCGTCACACAATCCTTTCTCCAAGTCAGTGTATATGTCGAGAAACCTGCCCAATTTCCTCAAAAGCACGTAATGCCACGATTCCAAAGCTATACGATACTACAGATAGCAAGATGATTATCTCACATTTCGGAAGATATTGGTAATGTTGTACTTCTTGTTGACAAGATTCTTGCTAATGTTTCTCACTCCATGGAATGCGCTCTTTGGTAGCAAAATCGCCCAGAATGCACCGTGTGGCACATTGACATGGCATGGGCACCGTTTCCCTATCTCCTCAAAAGTATGTGCCTTTGCGAATGTTAGACTCTACTCTGGCTTGGAACGAAAGATGGCAGAAGCGGATGATGAAGTGGATTCTGAATACAATGACGGTAGAATCAAGCAGAATTGGAGTATTGTCCAAAAAAATTGAAAACTGCCAGTTCTGCCTGTGAATATTATTATTTGACCATGCTGGTCATTTATGAACATCTTGGCCATGTTCTGTTATAATCTCTACCCGGCACAGCCAGAAGAGGACTGGCCACCCCTCATAGCCTGGTTCCTCTCTAGGTTTCTTCCTAGGTTTTGGCCTTTCTAGGGAGTTTTTCCTAGCCACCGTGCTTCTACACCGGCATTGCTTGCCGTTTGGGATTTTAGGCTGGGGTTCTGTACAGCACTTTGAGATATCAGCTGATGTACGAAGGGCTATATAAATACATTTGATGATTTTGATTGAAAAATCTCGTAGGAGTAGTGTTTGTTAATGAGGAGCAGCTGAGCAGAGTCCCAATCATGAAGAAACCATTGGAGTTAACCAAAATGGTGGAGAGAGTGCTGGGTAAAATGAAGGCTGTGAGGATCCTCGGAGGGGCTTATTTTGATTTAGAAACATTCTCAGTGAAGCCCTTTGTGTCCTTACCAGGGTCTTAACCTGACCGCAGTTTGGCGTCACAACCAACTTCAGTGGGCAAAAGCTCACCTTAGACAGCCACTGGCATGCTTGAAGTGTACCTTTACGGCTAAATCCCAGTTTCAACTGTACCGGGCAGATGGAAGATCGCGTGTATGGCGTTGTGAGGTAGAGCAGTTTGATGATGTCAACATTGTGAACAGAGTGACCCATGGTGGCGATGGACTTATGGTATGGCCATAAGCTACGTACAACAAACCCAATTGCATTTTATAGATGGCAATTTGAATGGACAGAGATACCGTGACGAGATCCTGAGACCCATTGTAGTGTCATTCATCCGCTGCCATCACCTCATGTTTCAGCATGATAATGCACGACTCCATGTCGCAAGGATCTGTACACAATTCCTGGAAGCTGAAAATGTCCCATTGAGAACTTATGGGATGCTCTGGATCGACGTGTTCCAGTTCCTGCCAATATCCAGCAACTTCACACAGCCATTGAAGCGGAGTGGGACAACATTTCACAGGCCATAATCAACAGCCTGATCAACTCTATGCGAAGGAGATGTGTCGCGCTGCATGATGCAAATGGAGGTCACACCTGATACTGACTGGTTTTATGATAACGCCACTAATGTTTTTTTTTTTTTTAAGGCATCTGAACATCTGTATTCCCAGTCGTGTAAAAATTCATAGATTAGGGCCTAATTTATTTATTTAAATTAACTGACTTCCTTATATGAACTGTAACTCCATAAAATCTTTGAAGTTGTTGCGTTTTATATTTTTGTTCAGTGTAGTATTTTGTTACCTATGGGAAAGAAGTATTTTGTTATTGATCTCTTACCTGTGGTGGGCACTCCCATTTTCGTAAAAAATCTTCTTTGGCTTTAGCTAAGAACTCTTTCACTGAAAGGTGAAGAAAGAAGACAATTAGCACAGAATAAACACAGGTTAGACAGGTCTATAGAGCTATTGCATTTCTACTTAGATCAGAGTTGCTGGGTATCTAACAGTCAACATGTTCAGGGGATCACACTAACTACATAAACCGTTAGTAAGGTCAGGCCAAAGTAAAGTACCAGGTAGAGGTACTGTACTTAAAAACATCTTTATTAGCTAGCAATTTACAACGAAGAGATGCAAAGAGCACTCACAGGCTTTATAGATAGCCAATTCAAAGAGTAACAACAGTGCATTCGTTTCAGTGGGTTAACACTATTGAAGGGGGGAAAAATGTAATTAAAATTCAGCAAAAGTTTTAAAAGCCACAGCAAACTAACTACAGTGCAGGCATAGAAAGTGCTTTGCGGAAACCACAGCAGACATGAGCAGTCCATAGTCACCGAGGAATGACAAAGTAATTGGCTAAATCCATGAGTTTAGTCATGATGTTACTATTGAAGAAAAGCCACACATTTTCTACTGTTTTAGCAGCAGCCAGGTTGTAGTCCTAGCCTATTTGTTGAATGATATCTAGGCTATTGGCTGTCTGCTCTCTCTGTGACTTAGGACAGCTTATGGAAGAGAATGCGCATACCAAAAGTCTCTAGTTCACCAAGGTTTTTTCAGGAACATTCACCCACATGGAAGGAAATGATGAAGAGGAGAAAGAGGGAAGAAATGTTTATGTAAAAACAAGAATATTAGCTAGATACTTAAGTGGGTTAGATGTAACAACAAAATTACATTGGAGAAGACAACATAAGACTGTGCAATTTCAAATAGCCTAACTCAAATGGATTAGCCTGAAACCACTGGAGTTGGGGGGAATCTCAGTTTAATAAATAAACATGGATTTAATTCATTAATTGAAAGTCCACAATCTTCACAAAATCAACTCTCAATACATGAATGTAACTTCAGTTCATTTCCTAACTTGACTGGATTTCAGCCCAACTATGTCTACATATCAGATTTGTCTAAATCGCAATTATGTCTCTAAAAGGCAAAACGTTAAGACTGAGCTAGCTGTTGAGCTGACCGGGTTTTCTGCATGCAGCATAAGCCATGTCATTGGAGAACTTCCTGTCTGTCGGTAGCAGGAGTTGTAGCTCACTGCTGTAACTACACGATAATAGGGGCGTCTATTTCCATGGGCCTCTCATGTCTGACATGATAGTAGGCCTAACTGGTAAGGGAGACTACGTCTCTCACTAGCTGTTTGAAAGCTCACTGACCCCTCTAACTGACATTGAACGTAACATTGGACTGTTAAGGATAGATCATTAGAAAGAGAAAAAAGTGTTTAAAATAAAAAATAAAAATCAGAATAGAATACAAACCATCCACCCTCCCCGGCCAAGAAGTGGCACAAAGAAAATGACAGGACAGAGATCTCATTCAGACGAGGCAACAGAGACTGACTGCAACAATGATGCTGCGCATTTACAATATACATTACACGTTGATGACAGTGCAGTTTGTGTACGATGCATCATCGAAGTTACAAAGAAGGTTTTAAGAAGAACAAATAGCTACATAGACCTAGTTACTGGTGTGTTTTATTCCTGGTGAATTCAATACATTATCTAATAACTTCCTGACTTTGGGCACTGGATTCCAGGGCACGTAGCACTAGGTAGTGTTTTATGGGACTGACTCCGTGTAAGAACTAACCTAACTCTCCATGCAATTTTAGATCCATGGTGAAGATCAACCGAATGCTTCTATAGTTCGTAACATTGAGGAATCAAGCAAGTTCCATGGTTGTCATATGACAAGAAAAAAACCCCAATAAAAACAAGTAGGTCACTTCTGGTTTCATACCATTTGCTTCTGTTAAAACTTTAGTGTGTTTTAAGATTAATCTTTTGTTTTTTCAGACCCTATGTGCCTTTAGTTTAGCCTAAAGCACCAGTCTGGTCTCACTCTGGTTTAATTATCAGCCCTGACAAGTTTGAAGGAAACACAAGGCTCAGTTAAAGCGTATAGACTCATTTAGAAAAAGCACCAAAAAGTCAAGTGTTACTGTGTCCATGTAGCCATAAAGATACCAGGGGTGTATTCACTAGAAACTTAATATTTACTGGTTAGAGTTTTGCCAACGTTGACGTCAGCAATAATCAAATAAAAGCAGCTACACAAGTTGAGAGTTTGAGCTCGTCTAATAATTAGACCCACTTGGTTACACCTGCCTATTTTGATAGCTACAGCATGAAGAGCACACAGTAACTTACTCAACTTATCCCAAATGATGGTGAACTCTGAGACATGAGGCCCCTCACTCTCCTGGGCTTTTTGCTCTTGGTTGCCTTTGCGATACCTGTTGAAGAATCGGCTGGCAAGGTCGTCCAGCTTTAGGAAGGAATGATCCTTTCCCTGGGCCATTTAGAATTGAAATGGCGTTTTTCCCTTCCCAACGACTAGATCAAACTTCCAGCTAAAAGGTAACCAAACCGTTTTTCAACTGGAGGCCATACAGAGTGATATACACTTCCTGTTTGTGATGAATTGCAAACTGCAATGCTTGACTAACCACACACTAACATAGTATGGGCTTCCTGTTCAACTGTACTTCAGTTCTTGTAAAAGAAAGCCGCTTCGGAACTCTAGACCCCCGTCTAAACTATTTTCACTTTCATACTAGATTAACAGCAAAAATGTGTTTTAAAAACGTACAAAAACATTGCATCACAAAACGATGCACTTTGTTCAAGAACGTTCAATATTTTGTAAACAATACATCTAGGTCTATGATATAGGCTATTTAAACAAAGGTGATATTGCTCTCTAGTGGTAGTGCATAAAGGTTCTCCAGAGTTTTATAGTCTGTTGCATGCCCATCACTACAACTTGATAACATTATTTTTATTAGATTACATTGTAGAATGGACAAATAATACATCTGGTACCTGTAGAATATGTAGAAAAAAATATACAGTACCAGTCAAAAGTTTGGGCATACCGTCTCATTCCAGGGTTTTTCTTCATTTTTACTATCTTGTACATTGTGGAATAATAGTGAAGACATCAAAACTACGAAATAACACACATGAAATCATGTAGTAACCAAAAGTGTTTTTAAAAAAAAATCGAAATATATTTTATATTTGAGATTCTTCAAAAGTAGCCACCCTTTCCCTTGATGACAGCTTTCCACACTCTTGGCACTGTCCCCCAGTCATAACGCTTTTGTGTGGAACTTGGTTTTCAAAATAAACTTTATTTTATTGTCAAGCAGTCAGAGGCAATATCCTAGTCATATAACCAAGCAAAGATATCCCCTCTTTCTAAATAGATATTTCCATCTTCGTCCATGAAACCAATCGCATGTGCATTTTAGAATGGCACTTTCCCACAAATGACATTTTGGAACATTTGCGCATACCGCCATGTGGGGCACATTCATACCTTTTGAACCATTTGGGCTAGAGACACACGGTTTTCAGTAAAGTAATGGTGAAGCCATGACAGTGACGAAGCTGTGCCCAGTTTTTATCTATGGCACTCAGGCTGCACTAGGAAGGAATACAGTTTGACTGTGGAAAAAGTTTCCGGCTGAAAATGAGTCTTACAGGCTACTTGACCAGTGACCGGCACTTACAGAAAACAGAGCCGTCCCTACGCTTTTGGGCAGATTCAAACCCTACTGTTATGCTTGTTTACACTGACCTGCACTGCGGTCAGAATGCAATCATGGGTACGTTAAGACACCGTGGACCCGGCGCGATATATGGGCAACGGAGTACAGTGGCATATCCAACCCCTTCATTGAGGTACATTTTCTGACAAATCTCCCCTCTGTCATGGATGCCATGGTTGCCCTTAGTTTGAAGATGTAATCCGGAGCATTCTGGGTTCTCTTGTCGACTTAGTCTGAATAGTTGCAATCAAATGTCAGAATTTTCTCCCTCTCCTTAGCTATCGTACTCTAATCCACTAATTTCAAAACTCGGTCTTCCAGAAAGTGGAGAGCAACACTTATGCAGTTCTACTACGTGATATATTTTTTTTTTTAAAGCATTAGAAAGGAATACCTACACATGACCAACTCATATTATAGACAGAAGCGTGCAACATGGCAGACCAATCCAAACTAATCTTTCGGCATGTCCAGCTCACTCATTATCTCAGCCAATCATGGCTAGCGGGACGGTTGCTGTCGTTTTCCATGACTCAACCAACTAGGCTCGTAATTTAACAATTGTATTCGTATTTACATATGGAATAGAAGTTTGTTATTATGACACATGAAAGTTCACATGTTCCAGAAGGCATTTCTGCCCAAAAAGTTCTAATGGCTCTCCTGTGAAGTAGTGACGTGCGACATAAGCCTAGTTTCCTGAAACGAGTCACAATAAAGATGTCAACGCTAAACTAATGTTGAGATGTTCAGACTGACCCAACTTAAAATGCATTCAGATTTGATATTACTTATACTTAATAATTTCACATTTGCATAAATTAACATGGTTTGAAGTAGAACCACAGTAATATAGTGGTAGCTATTTAAAATAGCCCTGCTCCTTGGTCAGTTAAGTTACAAAACCAACTTTAAACCTTTCAGGCTATCTTATCATATAATAATAGTTGTAAGAGGTTAAGAATTGTAACACCAACAGTAACTCTTGAACCGTTTCAAGCTAGAGACATCAAACCAACTTTCATGTTCAGGCTAACTTCAAATTCGTACCTTTTAAAAATATTTTTACTTCTGATATTGAGATGTGCCGTCTCTTTCAGATCATCATTATCACAAGTCGTCCTATAATAAATGTGGCCACATATGCTCCCGGCAGGTCCAGTTATTCAGGAAAGCTTAACACATGCTCTGCCTCCTCTCCAATCAGTGGCTATTCCTTGCGCACCTCGACCATAATGCTTAAAAATTGCCAAAATGTATTACCTGTTATATGTGGCATGAACACAATGTTTTATTCAGTTTAGGTTACTTCAAAAGTCTCTTGTGGGCATGTGCACATTAATCCCAAAAATAAATTCCAGCATCCTCAAAATGGATTGACATTAAACAGGTTTCCATCTAACCTTTTTATGAGAGTAAAGTACATATTGGATTTTTTTTTAAAGTCACGACATTTTGGGCAGGCAATATTAAACTGGGGAAATTGTGTCACTTCTCTTGCGTTCATTGCACGCAGAGTCAGGGTATATGCAGCAGTTTGGGCCGCCTGGCTCGTTGCAAACTAATATGCCAGAATTGTACGTAATTATGACATAACATTGAAGGTTGTGCAATCTAACAGCAATATTTAGACTCATGGATGCCACCCGTTACATAAAATACGGAACGTTCCGTATTTCACTGAAAGAATAAACATTTTGTTTTCGAAATGATAGATTCCGGATTTAACCATATTAATGACCTAAGGCTCGTATTTCTGTGAGATTATATTATAATTAAGTCTATGATTTGAGCAGTCTGAGCAGTGGTAGGCGCAGCGGGCTCGTAAGCATTCATTCAAACAGCACTTTACTGCGTTTGCCAGCAGCTGTTTATGATTTCAAGCTTATCAACTCCCGAGATTAGGATGGCAATACTAAAGTCAAAGGTATATGAAATACAAATGGTATAGAGAGAAATAGTCCTATAATAACTCAAACCTCTTACCTGGGAATATTGAAGACTCATGTTAATAAAAGGAACCACCAGCTTTCATATGTTCTCATGTTCTGAGCAAGGAACTTAAACCTTAGCTTTTTTACATGGCACATATTGCACTTATACTTTCTTCTCCAACACTTTGTTTTTGCATTATGTAAACCAAATTGAACATGTTTCATTATTTATTTGAGACTAAATAGATTTTATTGATATATTATATTAAGTTAAAATAAGTGTTCATTGTTCATTCAGCATAGTTGTAATTGTCATTATTACAAGAAATATATACAAATCAGCCGAATAATCAGTATCGGCTTTCTCTGGTCCTCTAATAATTGGTATCGCCGTTAAAAAATCATAATCGGTCGACCTCTAGATTGTGCTCATAGGCGACGTTGTTGCCGGTGATGTCTGGTGAGGACCTGCCTTACAACAGGCCAACAAGTCCTCAGCCCAGCCTCTCTCAGCCTATTGCGGACAGTCCGAGTCCTGATGGAGGGATTGTGTGTTCCTGGTGTAACTCGGGCAGTTGTTGTTGTCATCCTGTACCTGTCCCACAGGTGCGATGTTCAGATGTACCGATCCTGTGCAGGTGTTGTTACACGTGATCTGCCACTGCGAGGACGATCAGCTGTCCATCCTGTCTCCCTGTAGCACTATCTTAGACGTCTCACAGTACGGACATTGCAATTTATTGCCCTGGCCACATCTGCTGTACTCATGCCTCCTTGCAGCATGCCTAAGGCACGTTAAATAAGGAATGGATTAAGACTATATACATCTGTCAGAGCAGCATTGGACTAAGATACTGTGGCATAGAATAGAGTACAGTATATACATATATGGGTGATGCAAAATTTACACACAATTAAAATGACTAAGATACAGTAAAATAGTGTGGAGTGCAGTTTATACATATCAGATCAGTAATGCTAGATACGGAAAGGTTATTAAAGTGGCTAGTGATCCATTTCTAAAAGTGGCCAGTGATTCCAAATCGATGTCTGTATGCAGCCGACTCTGATGTGCTAATGATGGCTGTTCAGCAGTCTGATGGCCTTGAGATAGGAGCTGTTTTTCAGTCTCTTCAGTCTCAGACCCAGCTTTGACAAACTTTTGTGGGCAGTGCAGTTGCCATAACAGGCTGTGATACAGCTTTAAAGGATGCTCTCAATTGTGCATCTGTAAAGGTTTGTGAGCGTTTTAGGAGTTAAACCAAATTTCTTCAGCCTCCTGAGGTTGAAGAAGCGCTGTGGTGCCTACACCGCACTGTCTTTGTGGGTGGACCATTTCAGTTTGTCAGTGATGTGTACACCAAGGAACTTGGTATACACAGAAGCTTTCCACCTTCTCCACTGCGGTCCAACTGCTGTTTCCTGAAGTTCACGATCATCTCCTTAGTTTTGTTGACGTTGCACGAGAGGTTGTTTTCCTGGCACCACACTCCCAGAGGCCTCACCTCCTCTCTGTCGGTTGTTTCATTGTTGTTGGTAATCAAGCCTACTACTGTTATGTAATCTGCAAACTTGATGATTGAGGTGGAGGCGTGGTTGGCCATGCAGTCATTGGTGAACAGGGAGTATAGTAGGGGGCTGAGCACACACCCTTGCGCGAAGAGGTGTTTCCTAACTTCAACACCTGGGGGCGACCCCTCAGGAAGTCCAGGACCCAGCTGCACAGGGTGGGGTTCAGACCCACGGCCTCAAGCTTTATGAGCTTTGAGGGTACTATGGTGTTAAATGCTGAGTCAATGAACAGCATTCTTACATAGGTATGACTCTAGTTCAGATGGACAGGGCAGTGTGCAGGCGATTGCATTGTCTGTGGATCTATTGGGGCGGTAAGCAAATTGAAGTGGGTCTAGGGTGGCAGGTAAGGTAGAGGTGATATGATTGATTTGGACAATTAACCTCTTTGGGCTAGAGGGCAGCATTTTGACGTCTAGATGAAAAGCATGCCCAAAGTAAACTGCCTGTTACTCAGGCCCAGAAGCTATTATATGCATATAATTGGTAGATTTGGATAGAAAACACTAAAATGTCTAAAACTTAAAATAATGTCTGAGTATAACAGAACTGCTATGGCAGGCAAAACCCCAAGGACAAACCATCCAAAAAAATATATATTTTCAGCCAACCACTGATTCCAATGGCTGTCATGTTTATTATGAGGCGAAATCCTCCCAGATTGCAGTTCCTAGGGTTTCCACTAGATGTCAACAGTCTTTAGAGTTTCAGGCTTGTTTATGGAAAAATTTGTTAAAATGCCACTTAGAGCCACTTATTTCTCCCATTTTGGCTGTAATGTTTTCATGCGTGTGGATAAGAGCTCGTTCTTTGTTGTTTATCTCCGGTAAAGACAATAACGATTCTCCGTCTTAAATTGTATCATTGATTTACGTATTAGGGTACCCGAGGTTTGATTATAAACGTTGTTTGACTTGTTCGGAGAAGTTTATTGGTAACGTTTGGGATTCATTTTGTGTGCATTTTGAAGGAGGGAAACCAGTGGATTATTGAATGAAGCGCGCCAGCTAAACTGAGTTTTTGGGATATAAAGAAGGACCATTTTATGTAGCTGGGACCTTTTTGAGTGCCAACAGAAGAAGATCTTCAAAGGTAAACATTTATTATATCACTATTTATTATATCGCTATTTCTGACTTTCATGGCGCACCTGCCTGGTTGAAGAATGTTTTTATGCTTTTGTATGCGGGGCGCTGTCCTCAGATAATCGCATGGTGTGCTTTCGCCTTAAAGCCTTTTTGAAATCTGACACAGTGACTGGGTTAACAAGACATTAAGCTTTATTTTGATGTATGACACAAGTTGTCGAGGTGGAACGCCTGCGCCAGAAAGGTTAATAGACAATGCAGTAAATTAAACATCCGTCACGTCCAGGACCAGAGTCTACGCAGACCGGTGCACCATAGCCAATCAGAGCTGTAGAAGTTATTTTTGCAAACAAGCCATTGCCACAGGCATGACATCATTCATTTTGAACTGGACTGTGTATTTACAGGCAGTTGCAACAGCGCAACTTTAGATCATGAGAACGCATTTATGAAAGCCACAACATACACCCGAATGGATTAATGCTAATACCTGACTTGTTCCAGGAAACAAGGTATATGACGCATTTCACTGGAGGCATTTGAACATAAACATGCCTTCTGAAACATGTTAACTTTCATGTGCCTTAAACTTGTACTCAATCCATAAACACGAATACATTGTTTAATTACGAGCCTCCTTAGTTTAGTCACGGAAAAAGAAAGGAACCGTCCCACTAGCCATGATTGGCTGAGAAAATGGATGAGCTGGACATGCCGGGAGATGAGTTTGGATTGGTCTGCCATGTAGCGTGCTGTTATGCGAGCTGATCAGTATGTGTTGCTACTCCTTTCTACCGTGCCATTTTTTAAAGATATAACTTTAGACATCGAGAACTACAAAAGTTTTGCTACTTTTCTTAACAACATTGATGCCCTGAATTTAGCAGGCGCTATCGACATATCAGTTGGAAAACGTTATGGGCTACTTTCTGCACAACGCTGGCCAAACAAGATGTAGCTACAACAAAACGGAGTTAAATGGTTCCAGTCTGCCGTGATATTGCAAGTTAATGCATACTGTTAGTTAGCAAGCGAACGTTAGCTTGCTGGCTCACTAGCTTACGTTACGTGTATGATCTGCGTAGTAATATTATTCAAATCAGAAATCTATTTGCGTTGCTAGTTACAGCCTAATCTTTTGCTAGCTAACATTGAACATAGTTTCTACCTGCAGATCCATACTACAGCTATGACAATGTTGGTATTGGTAGCAGTAAGAGTTGAGATTATGCCTGTTCATTGTTTAGCAAGCTACCTACCTGGCTAGCTAAATGTCTAAACAAGAGTCCACTTCGGCCAGATTATTACATCACCCACCAAATTAGCCAGGTGTTTCTGGGAGTGATTACAGCCATCTATTGTGTTTCATTAACATGTGTACATGTCTAGACAATAGTGACCCATCCACTTAGCTCGATGTGGCTGGGGTTTGGTAATTGCATTTCCTTCACATGACCCATCAATTTAGACAAGTGGGTTGGGTAAGTGTCATCTAATAATTATAAAATATTTTTATCTGGACACTTTTTGTTTTTGATATTGCTACTATGCAAGTACTATCTCTACCGTTTACACCTTTTGTAACCTGTGACAAATAAAAGTAGATTTTATTTGATATAGCCTGTTTACCACATTGCCTCACATGTGAATCCTTAAAGAAATGGGTGGGGGTAAGGCTTAAGAGAGGGTAAACAATGCTGTATGAGTTTAGACCAATGCCATTGGGGGTACGCCAAATAAAATGTGAAACATTTTTAAAAAATACAAAAGTAATTTTTTACATTTTTTTCCTTCACATTTTCAAACAGTCCATTTATATTTTGCAACTCAGCAATACATTTGGGCAAGGTTTCTCTCGCCCGAGTAGTTTCACTGCCAAAAATAAAAAGTTACACCATCTAGTGTTCAACGAAATAACAAAATGACAAATACAGGTAGCCGAGTCAAAATGTAAATCCAATCACATTACCCGTTACTCTCTCGCAGGAATTCCACTAAAGGTCTGTATGAGCCAAACGTAGCTGCTGCTCACGTTGGTATCTGTACTGATGACGCAAAAGCCATGACAGGGAAACATAGTGGAGTGGGAACGCGTGTGCAAGCAGTTGCTCCCGATGCCACTTGGGTACACTGCAGCATACACTGAGGCTCTTGCTGCCAAGGGAATGCCTGATAGCTTGAAAGATGTTTTGGACACTACAGTGAAAATGGTTAACTGTTAAAGCAAGGCCCCTGAACTCTCGTGTATTTTCTGCACTATGCAATGATGTGGGCAGTGACCATGTAACGCATTTACAACATACAGAAGTGCGCTGGTTATCAAGGGGCAAAGTATTGACACGTTTTTTTTAAAATTGAGAGACAAGCTTAAAGTTTTCTTTACAACCATAATTTTCACTTGTCTGACCACTTGAGTCATTACGAGTTTCTCAGTGGGTGATGTTTTTTCTCGCCTGAATAATCTGAATCTAGGATTACAGGGACGCGTCACATCTATATTAAATGTGCGGGACAAAGTTGAGGCTATGATTAAGAAGTTGGAGCTTTTTTCTGTCTGCATTAACAAGGACAACACACAGGTCTTTCCATCATTGTATGATTTTCTTGGTGCAAATGAACTCAAGCTTATGGACAATGTCAAATGTGATATAGCGAAGCACCTGAGTGAGCTGGGTGCGCAATTACGCAGGTAATTTCCCGAAATGGACGATACAAACAACTGGATTCAGTCTATCTGAACAAAAGAGCCTCATCGAAATTGCAACAGGCGGTTCTGTGAAAATTGAATTTAATCAGAATAGGGCTGAGCTCAGAGTTTCTTGCCTTGGCAAATAGCGCTATTAAGACACTGATGCCCTTTGCAACCACATACCTATGTGAGTGGATTCTCAGCCCTCACTAGCATGAAAACTAAATACAGGCACAGACTGTGTGGAAAATTATTTAAGACCGAGACTCTCCAATACAACATAGCAGAGTTATGTGCATTCTTTCAAGCATTATTAACCTGTGGTGAGTTATTCACCATTTTTTATGAACAAATAAAGTTTTTTATGTAAGATGGCTAAATAAAGAGCAACATTATTGATTATTATTATGTGTGCAGTCTTATAGATCAAACAACCATGGCAAGGTAGGCTGGCACCTTCAGACAAGAGTGCTCTGAAGTACATAGCTTGCCAGAGTGACTTTGCGAACACAAGCGATATGCTGACCGGACAACAGTCGTTCAGTATAGCTAGCGAGCAAAGTTATTCACATTTCTTGCTCGTTAACAAAATGACACGTGCATCTCTAGCTGTGTAGCTACTGAAAAACGATACAAGGGGGAAAAAGTCAGTCAGTCATCCACTCCTCCAATGACATTACGCCCCGCTAGCAGTTAGCTAGCTAGCTAACATTAGGCTCTGTTTTTAGCTTGCTACATAAATACATATTAGTTATGACTGACTTGGGGATCATTGCCCTTGCTAGTTTGATTAATTGACATTCCCTGCCTTAGTTACCTTTGTCCATGTCATTGAAACTTTAACAACCTGAAAATGTATTGGTGAATAAGAATCATGCATTGAACTGCATCCATTTATTCTGCCACGAGACTCATGCCTTAGTGTAGCAGTAACTTACATCATGGAATGTTTAGTTTTACATTTTTAAAACTTCAAAGTTGGTTTTGTATTATAAACTGGGAATATTATATTTTTTACTGAAATTATGAACTGATGATTGTCTGTTTCATATTTGCAAAGTAGTTAAAACGCTGCCAGTTCCACTTTAATGTCAGCGGTTTTCTGAAATAAAAAACGTTAGCAAACAGTTCAATTTACCACGTTATAGTAACGTTAACTACTTTACTTACGTAGCTGCGAAATTAGGTAGATGGTTATCTAACTACAGTAACTGGACAGCCAATGTCTTCGTGAATATCAACATTTAACATGCAAATTGTTATTTACTGTCTGACACTTTCCAAAATGTTTAGCTAGCTAACGTTACTCAAACACAGATTAATTAGTATACCCTCCCTCCCCCACCCTGTTGCACCGCTGGTAGTACGACGGCCGCATCGTCTACCCAACTGTCAGTGTAGCTAGCTTGTTAGCTCGTTAACGTTAGCCCACTGTTGCTAACGATTGTTACGTTAGTTAGCTAAGCCAGTTCGTCCCCTAACGTTAGCCTGCAATCCTTTATCAAATTGGCTCTTGAAATAACGAACATCATTAGTTATCTAGCTTTTCAGGGAAGATAGCAATAATCACTTACCGCTCTCTTGTTCGTTGCCTTTCTTAGCTGTAGCGGCGTTTCCCATCGCACTCAAATTAAGACACGGCGATATATTTGAAACGATGGTGGTGTTGATGGGTCCGTAGCTAACAAGCTATTAGACTTCTGATAGATACTTAATGTTCTGCTTATTAGCCAACGTTACTGTAGCTGGATGGCTAACTAACATTTATTCCGTTAGTTGCACTACCGAATGGGACTCTGCCAACCCCTTTGACCTTTCTTGCAGTTTACTTTATCGTTAGATGCCTATTAGTGTAACACCTCTATGTCACTGACATAAAGACATAGTCAGGCTTTTCACCTCAGCCTGTCGTTCCACCAGCGCAACAAAAAAAACAACAACAATATTTTTGCTAACACCGGAAATTACGAAAACTTAATCTTCTTCTATAATATTATGGTGGTCCGCAAACAAACGTTAGATGTGAATTCCGCCACCTACTGTACTGGAGTGTGTAGTCAATCACAGTATAGACTAAATTAATAAAGAAACATTAAGATAAACTAAACCCTACTATCTAATCCTGTACTACAAAGAAAATAAAAAAGAGCCCTACTAACTTCAAACCCTCCCTCATCCACCAAATCCCTACACATCTATCTTTCCCTCTTTTCCTCATACCGGTACTTACAACAATACATCAACACATGCTTTATTGTTTCATCCACCATACACAAACCATTTGCATGCTTGCCAACCAGATATAAGGATATAATAAATGCAATGTACAATTTCCTAGCAAAAACTACCACTTCCGTCCTAATCTGACCCTTGAATCTTAGTCCACCAACCTTTCTTTGGAGGGCATAAAAATGCCGCCCTTGGACTCTGATTCCTACCTCTGTTGCCATACATCTATCATAATGGCTCTAATCTTACATTTGATTTCACTTCTACACAGTGGAGCATGAATATAAATTGTATATCTTTTTAAAGGTCATTTGGCCCACTCCCGAATTCACTACACCTTGTCTCTCGATTCTCCATAATAACAATAATGCCTCCAATAGTAGGTCACTTCTATTAAATGTATTTATTTTTTATTTTTTATTTCACCTTTATTTAACCAGGTAGGCTAGTTGAGAACAAGTTCTCATTTACAACTGTGACCTGGCCAAGATAAAGCATAGACAACAGACAACAACACGGAGTTACACTTGGAGTAAACAATAAACAAGTCAATAACACAGTAGAAAAAAAATGAAAAAAGAGTATATATACATTGTGTGCAGAAGGCATGAGGAGGTAGGCGAATAATTACAATTTAGCAGATTAACACTGGAGTGATAAATTATCAGATGGTCATGTGCAGGTAGAGATACTGGTGTGCAAAAGAGCAGAAAAGTAAATAAATAAAAACAGTATGGGGATGAGGTAGGTAAATTGGGTGGGCTATTTACCGGATGGACTATGTACAGCTGCAGCGATTGGTTAGCTGCTCAGATAGCAGATGTTTAAAGTTGTTGAGGGAGATAAAAGTCTCCAACTTCAGCGATTTTTGCAATTCGTTCCAGTCACAGGCAGCAGATGACAAACTATTCAATACAGAATCTGAGCATACTACAATTCTGATAGGTTAAACGTCCTGGAGGGCAGCTACTACTAATCGCCATCAGTTCAACAGAGTATACTGACAGTTAGTCTTCAACATAACTCTACATCAACTTGCGTAATGTAAATGCCTGCTCCTGTATGACCACTATCTGGGTCCTTGGAGCCATCTGTAAAATCTGTAAACTATAAAAACTTCTACCAATGTAATTATTAACCAGTTCCCCTATATCACTCACTTTGGTCTCTTCACCAGTGGTTAATGCGTCTTACCAAGGACTTGGGCATGTCCTACTTCGACAATTTTGACTCCTTCTGGAATAGGCCTGGCTACTTTGTGGAAGACTGAATTCACCTGGGTGAAAATGGCTCCCGGCTGTTGTCATCAAACATTGGATAGGTTGTAGGTCACCTAAATTGATGCGATGACAATATTAGCATTACATGTAAGTCCGTTTTTACCATCTCCTCTTTGGTCTCTATGAGAGTTCCACATGTTGTATCTGAAAGTGGTGACATGCCAAATGGTGCTAACTGGATAAATGTAATTTTTATTCCTACTTTGTTTTATTTTCCTAATAGGTATAATCCAATCTTTGAGTCTCATGTTGTGCTGAAATCTCAAAGTAATCTGACTTGTATTGAAACTCCGTATGATTTTAAATGCAGAAATAGTTTGCCATTTTTACATCTTAATATTTGTAGTTTATTACCTAAAATAGATCATGTCAAGATCTGGTTCTCTCAGGCAGACACTGACATTTTTATTGATTTTGAGACATGGTTAAATGATAAAACCCTGGACGTTGATGTTTCTATGGATGGTTACAATGTGTTTAGGGCGGATAGGAAAGGCAAAGGTGGTGGTGTTGCTATTTACACAAGGAATATTCTTCCTGTGTCTCTGATAAAGGCTACCTCCAATCCTAAACCATTTTAATTGTTGGCTTTAAGTCTTCAGTTGGGTTCAAACTCAAAAATAACAGTTATAGGAATCTGTCATCCACCCTCCGCCAAGAATTGTGTACTAAACAAACTCATTGATTTAATTGCCATTTTTATCACTTGAGATTTTAATCTTGCATAGGGAACGCAGGATGCTGACTGTTTAAATGATTTTTGTACTAATATAAATTTGACCCAGCTGATCACAAAGCCCACTCGTCCAAACTTAAAGGACCCTACGAAATTGACTTTGATTGACCTCCTATTTACAAATACTCCATAGAAATATGCTGGGAGTGGGGTATTTGCCTTGGATATTAGTGACCACTGTCCTATTGTATGTGTCAGGGATATACAGACGTCTCGATCCAAACCTTGTTTTATCAACAAGAGGAATTTAAAAAATGTCAATGAACAGGCCTTTTTGTGACCTTTATTTTTGTGACTTTGATTGTATTGCAACTATACCTGACCCAGAGTTGGCTCTGAACCATTTCACAAATGTTTTCAATTGTATTGTAGATAAACATGCTCCCTTTAAAAAACTGAGAATTAAAAATTGGTCTTGCCCTTGGTTCAGTCCAGAGCTATCTGAAGTCATACACAACAGAGATGCTGCCTGGGCCAAAGCTTGATTCATGGACTCGGGCCCAGACTGGCAGTCTTTTAGGCTGTTGAGAAATCTATGCATAAAACTAGTTAAAAAAGCAAAATCAGATTATTATGTTAATACTCTCATGAAGTTACCCTGCTGGGTGAGGTTTATGGCCCCCCCATAAATACCTTTCCCCCTTATCTCTCCACTCTACAGAATGGACTCTTGGTTACCACTGAGAAAGTATGGTACCATCAAATGTTAGGGGAATGGAACAATATTTCCCTTTCTCAACCAGTTAAAAGTGTCCGTTGGTACTTAAAAAATGTGATGTCAGATCAGTTGTTGTCTGGGACATTATATCTGATGATAGGATGACATAAATTGTATCTACACATTCTAGAAAGTCTACACATTCTAGTTATCAGATTCACATGGAATTGTTCTAATTTAAATGTTTAAATATGAAACTATTTGTAATTCAAATTTAATGCAATTTTAGCCTCCTAAATAAGATAATTGTTTCATAGTAAAACATTGGCCCACTCAGTGGCCACTCCCAAGTGAACAGACATTGGTTGAGAACTATGAAACACGCCCTTCTCTACCCCAGTACAAAAGCTCATTGACGGAAGTCAAACTCAGTACCCGATGACGTGAGGACTGGTGTCCAAACATTTAAAAGGGCGAATTTCAATGTGGAGGTGACGATCACCACGCTGGAATGATGAATTTTGACTAGACCAGCCAGAATACAGTGCAAGCAGATTATGAACTTGGTATGAACTTTGAATGATTATTCACTAAAGAAGAAGTGATACCTCCTAGACGTTGAGTTATCAGCTGCAGCTGTAAATGTACGTGGCCTAGGAAAGGACAAACAATCTCAGAAGAACGACAGGGTGATTTAACGTATCCATTGTACAACATCACGCCCAGAAAGATTCTTCAAAGGACAATGCCGATCTCTGCTGGGTAAACCAGTCTTCCATCTTCGACCCATCGAAGCGCAGCTCAGTGTAAATATACAGTTGAAGTCGGAAGTTTACATGCACCTTAGCCAAATACATTTAAACTCAGTTTTCATCATTCCTGAAATTTAATCATAGTAAACATTCCCTGTCTTAGGTCAGCTAGGATAACCACTTTATTTTAAGAATGTGAAATGTCGGAATAAAAGTAGAGAGAATGACTTATTTCAGCTTTTATTTATTTCATTACATTCCCAGTGGGTCAGAAGTTTACATACACTCAATTAGTATTTGGTAGCTTTGCCTTTAAATTGTTTAACTTGGGTCAAACGTTTCGGGAAACCTTCCACAAGCTTCCCACAATAAGTTGGGTGAATTTTGACCCATTCCTCCTGACAGAGCTGGTGTAACTGAGTCAGGTTTGTAGGCCTCCTTGCTCTCACAAGCTTTTTCAGGTCTGCCCACAAATGTTCTATAGGATTGAGGTCAGGGCTTTGTGATGGCCACTCCAATACCTTTACTTTGTTGTCCTTAAGCCATTTTACCACATCTTTGGAAGTATGCTTGGGGTCATTGTCTATTTGGAAGACACATTTGCGACCAAGCTTTAACTTCCTGAATGATTCCTTGAGATGTTGCTTCAATATATCCACATAATTTTCCTCCTGCAGCAAAGCACCTCCACAACATGATGCTGCCACCCCCGTGCTTCATGGTTGGGATGGTGTTCTTCAGCTTGCAAGGGTCCCCCTTTTTCCTCCAAACATAATGATGGTCATTATGGCCAAACAATTCTATTTTTGTTTCATCAGACCAGAGGACATTTCTCCAAAAAGTACAATCTTTGTGCCCATGTGAGTTGCAAACCGTAGCCTGGCTTTTTTATGGCGGTTTTGGAACAGTGGCTTCTTTCTTGCTGAGCGACCTTTCAGGTTATGTCGATATAGGACTCGTTTTACTGTGGATATAGGCTTTTGTACCTGTTTCCTCAAGCATCTTCACAAGGTCCTGTGCTGTTGTTCTGGGATTGATTTGCACTTTTCACACCAAAGTACGTTCATCTATAGGAGACAGTACGCGTCTCCTTCCTGAGTGTTATAACGGCTATGTTGTCCCATGGTGTTTACATTAGCATTCTATTGTTTGTACAGATGAATGTGGTACCTTCAGGCGTTTGGAACTTGCTCCCAAGGATAAACCAGACTTGTGGAGGTCTACATTTTAAATGTATTTTTTTCTGAGGTCTTGGCTGATTTCTTTTGATTTTCACATGATGTCAACCAAAGAGATACTGAGTTTGAAGGTAGTCCTTGAAATACATCCACAGGTAAACCTCCAATTGACTCAAATGATGTCAATTAACCTATCAGAAGCTTCTAAAGCCATTACATAATTTTCTGGAATTTTCCAAGCTATTTAAAGGCACAGTCAACTTTGTGTATGTAAACTTCTGACCCACTGGAATTGTGATACATTGAATTATAAGTAAAATAATCTGTCTGTAAACAATTGTTGGTCAAATTACTTGTTTCATGCACAAAATAGATGTCCTAGCCGACTTTCCAAAACTATAGTTTATTAACAAGAAATTTGTGGAATGGTTGAAAAAGTGTATGTAAACTTCAATTTGTGTATTGCTGATTCAACGTATTAGCTAGGGTTCATGCAGATAAACAAGTACTTACAACAATCAGAATGAGACCGATCGAGGTGACGATTAATAATTGACTGCTATTGATATAAAAGATCTTCAGATCTTTAAGAGTGGATTCGCGAGATAACCGCTCTATATTATTCCTGGTTCGGTAGCCCACATTTTTTAATTAACATTGTTATCAGGAAGTATTCCAAAAGCATGAAAATACGCATATGTGCTGCCACTCCATCAGGGTGGGGAGAGAAATGATCTTGACAACTATTGCCCCATTTCAAGACTACCTTGTTTAGCTAAGATTCTTGAATCCTTGGTTAATGTACGACTTTGTTCCTTTTAATCTGATAATTGTATCCTTAATATAAACCAATCAGGGTTTAGGCCTGGGTATAGTACTACCACAGCAACCACGCTTGTTGTTAATGATCTTGTCTATGCCATGGATGCTAAAAAGAGCTGTGCTGCCTTGTTCATTGACCTGTCAAAGGTGTTTGACACTGTTGATCATTGTCACGTTCTGACCTTAGTTCCTTTGTTATGTCTTTGTTTTAGTATGGTCAGGGCGTGATTTGGGTGGGTTGTCTATGTTCGTTTTTCTATAATTTGGGATTTCTGTGTTCGGCCTGGTATGGTTCTCAATCAGAGGCAGCTGTCAATCGTTGTCCCTGATTGAGAATCATACTTAGGTAGCCTGGTTTCACTTTTGAGTTGTGGGTGTTTGTCTTCCGTGTCAGTGTTTGTTACCACACGGGACTGTTTCGTTAATTCACGTTTATTGTTTTGTTCCAGTGTTCTGTTGTGTTTTGATTAAACATTATGGACACTTACCACGCTGCGCATTGGTCCTCCAATCCTTCTCGCTACTCCTCCTCAGAAGAGGAGGACGAGATCCGTTACAATCATTCTGTTTTGCTGAAGAAATTATCAATAGTAGGCCTGGAATATACAGCCTGTTTATGGTTTCAGAATTATCTTAGCGACAGATAATTGGCGCTTTGAGAAGATGGCTGACGTTTTACTTTGTTCCTTTTAATCTGATAATTGTATCCTTAATATAAACCAATCAGGGTTTAGGCCTGGGCATAGTACTACGCTAGTTGTTAATGATCTTGTCAATGCCATGGATGCTAAAAAGAGCTGTGCTGCCTTGTTCATTGACCTGTCAAAGGTGTTTGACACTGTTGATCATTCTGTTTTGCTGAAGAAATTAGCAAGAGTAGGCCTGGAATATACAGCCTGTTTATGGTTTCAGAATTATCTTAGCGACAGATAATTGGTGCTTTGAGAAGATGGATGATTTACGTGCTCCTAACCAAACCAACTGTGTTTTGGGGGGGGGAGATTTAAATTTTTTGTAATGTAAATGTTTTTTTTTGTAATGTAATGTTTTTGTAATGTACTTATTTTGTACATAATGTTGCTACTAAAATAACTTCTGGACATCAGAAAAGCGATTACTGGCAGAAGCTTTTTTTCCATTAACAAGTTCGATGAGCCCCACGTGAAGGACATACTGCTTTCCTGGGAACAAGAAAGCAGAAAAAAAGAGGATACAGAGAAAAAGAGGGTGGAAGTCAGTCTGCCTTCTGAGAATTCCTAGCCAATCAAATAAGCCAACCACTGCCTTCCGTTCTACTAGCCAATGTGCAATCATTGGAAAATAAATCGATGACCTACGAGGAAGATTAAACGACCAACAGGACATTAAAAACTGTAATATCTTATGCTTCACGGAGTCGTGGCTGAACGATGACATTATCAACATACAGTTGGATGGTTATACGCTGTGTAGGCAGGATAGAACAGCGGCGTCTGGTAAGACAAGGGGTGGCGGACTATGTATATTTGTAAGCAACAGCTGGTGCACAATATCTCAGGAAGCCTCAAGATTTTGCTCGCCTGAGGTAGAGTATCTCATGATAAGCTGTAGACCACACTATCTACCTACTGAGTTTTCATCTGTATTTTTCGTAGCTTTCTACATACCACTACAGACCGATGCTGGCACTAAGACCGCACTCAGTGAGCTGTATTCCGCCATAAGCAAACAGGAAAACACTCATCCAGAGGCGGCGCTCCTAGTGGCTGGGTACGTTAATGCAGGGAAACTTAAATCCGTTTAACCAAATTTCTCTCGGCATGTTAAATGTGCAACCAGAGTGAAAAAAAACTCTAGACCACCTTTACTCCACACAGAAAGACGCATACAATGCTCGCCCTCCATTTGGCAATTCTGACCATAATTCTATCCTCCTGATTCCTGCTTACAAGCAAAAATTAATCCAGGAAGCACCAGTGACTCAGTCAATAAAAAAGTGGCCAGATGATGCAGATGCTAAGCTACAGGACTGTTTTGCTTGCACAGACTGGAATATGTTCCGGGATTCTTCCGATTGCATTGAGGAGTACACCACATTAGTCATAGGTTCATCAATACGTGCATCGATGACGTCCCCTCCCCCACAGTGACCGTACGTACATACTCCAAACAGAAGCCATGGATTACAGGCAACATCCGCACTGAGCTAAAGGCTAGAGCTGCCGCTTTCAGGGGAGTGGGACTCTGACATCCGACGCTCATCGGGCTTGCAAACCATTACAGACTACAAAGTGAAGCACACCCAAGAGCTGCCAAGTGACAAATCAAATCAAATCAAATTTTATTTGTCACATACACATGGTTAGCAGATGTTAATGCGAGTGTAGCGAAATGCTTGTGCTTCTATTTCCGACAATGCAGTAATAACCAGCAAGTAATCTAACTAACAATTCCAAAACTACTGTCTTATACACAGTGTAAGGGGATAAAGAATATGTACATAAAGATATATGAATGAGTGATGGTACAGAGCAGCATAGGCAAGATACAGTAGATGGTATCGAGTACAGTATATACATATGAGATGAGTATGTAAACAAAGTGGCATAGTTAAAGTGGTTAGTGATATATGTATTACATAAGGATGCAGTAGATGATATAGAGTACAGTATATACGTATGCATATGAGATGAATAATGTAGGGTATGTAACATTATATTAGGTAGCATTGTTTAAAGTGGCTAGTGATATATTTTACATCATTTCCCATCAATTCCCATTATTAAAGTGGCTGGAGTTGAGTCAGTGTCAGTGTGTTGGCAGCAGCCACTCAAAGTTAGTGGTGGCTGTTTAACAGTCTGATGGCCTTGAGATAGAAGCTGTTTTTCAGTCTCTCGGTCCCAGCTTTGATGCACCTGTACTGACCTCGCCTTCTGGATGATAGCGGGGTGAACAGGCAGTGGCTCGGGTGGTTGTTGTCCTTGATGAACTTTATGGCCTTCCTGTAACATCAGGTGGTGTAGCCTACCAGATGAGCTAAACTACTTCTATGCTCGCTTTGAGGCAAATAACACTGAAAAATGCATGAGAATCATCACGAATCTGTCTGCCACTCTGTACCTCCTGGACTCTGATCTGGTTTTTACCTTTTGCCTGTCCACGACCATTCTCTTGCCTACCCCTTTGGATTAATAAACATTGTATGACTCCAACCATCTGCATCTGGGTCTCACTTTGTGTCATGATGGTAATAATAGCTATAGTCTTTAGTTTTGTATGTAATAGTAGTCAATAGAGCAATGATCGGTTCAATGCCCTCTTGTCATCAGGAAGCAATTTGTGAGTATATTTACTTGACTGCAGTGCTGCTAAAGACACCTGAAAGCTGGGTGTGGCATTCCAGTTGTTCTTGGTTAGCTAGCAAGCTTCTTCAACCCACATTGACAGTAGTGAATTCTAGTGACGATAAAATCGTAAACCATTTCTAAGTAGTCAGAACACTCAAGAGGCAAAGCACAGCCCCAAAGCATCGGGAGTGGCTAACAAGCTCTTGCATGGTTTCCATGAAACATGTAGGTATTGCAGACTTGGTCAGGGAGAGGTTTAAAATGTCAGTGAAGACACTTGCCAGTTGGTCTGAGTACATGTCCTGGTAGTCCGTCTGGCCCCGCGGCCTTGTGAATGCTAACCTGTTCAAAGGTCTTGCTCATATCGGCTACGGAGAGCGTGATCACACAGTCGTACAGAACAGCTGGTGCTCTCATGCATGCTTCAGTGTTGCTTGCCTCAAAGTGAGCATAAAAGGCATTTGACTTGTATGATAGGCTCGTGTCACTGGGCAGCTCGCGGCTGGGTTTGCCTTGTGGTCCGAAATAGTTTGTAAGCTCTGCAACATCCAACGAGTGTCAGAACCGGTGTAGTAGGATTCAATCTTAATCCTGTATTGATGCTTTGCCTGTTTGATGGTTCGTCTGAGGGCATAGCGGGATTTCTTATAAGCTCTAGCCTTTAGCTCGGTGCAGATGTTGCCTGTATTCCATGGCTTCTGGTTGGGATATGTACGTATGGTCACTGTGGGGACGATGTCGTCGGTGCACTTATTGATGAAGCCGGTGACTGAGGTGGTATACTCCTCAATGCTGGTGGTTAGAGCGTTGGGCCAGTAACCGAAAGGTTGCTGGATTGAATCACTAAACTGACAAGATAAAAAATCTGCCGTTCTGCCCCTGAACAAGGAAGTTAACCCACTATTCCCCGGTAGGCCATCATTAAAAATAATAATTTGTTCTTAACTGATTTGCCTAGTTAAATAAAGTTTAAATGCCATTGGATGAATCCCGGAACATATTCCAGTTTGTGTTAGCAAAACAGTCCTGTAGCGTATCATTCACGTCATCTGACCACTTCCGTATTGAGCGAGTCCCTGGTACTTCCTGCTTTAGTTTTGGTTTAAAGCAGGATTCAGGAGGATATAATTATGGTCAGATTTGCCAAATGGAGGGCGAATGAGAGCTTTGTATGAGTCTCTGTGTGTGGAGTAAAGGTGGTCTAGAGTGCTGGTAGAAATGAGGTAAAACCGATTTAAGTTTGCCTGCATTAATGTCCCCGACCACTAGGAGCGCTGCTTCTGCATGAGCATTTTCTTGTTTCCTTATGGTTTTATACAGCTCTATTAGTGCGGTCTTAGTGCCAGCATCAGTTTGCTTTGTAAATAGATGGCTATAGATGAAAACTCTCTTGGTACAGTTTATCATGAGGTACTCTACCACAGGCGAGCAATACCTCAAGACTTCCTTAATATTAGACATCGTGCACCAGCTGTTATAGACCCACAACCCCACTCCTCGTCTTACCAGACGTAGCTGTTTTGTCCTGCCGATGCAGTGAAACCCCAGCCAAATATATATTATCCGTGACGTCGTTCAGCCACGACTCAGTGAAACATATGATATTACAGTTTTTAATGTCCCGTTGGTAGAATAGTCTCGAACGGAGATCATCCAGTTGATTTTCCAGTGATTGCAGGTTGGCCAATAGAGCAGATGGTAGAGGTGGGTTACCCAATCACCGACAAATTCTAAAAGGCACCCGATCTCTGCCCAATTTTCTTCACGCAAATGACAGGGATTTGATCTCGGAGAAGCAGTATATCCTTCTCATTGGACTCATTAAAGAAAAAAATATTTGTCCAGTTCGAGGTGAGTAATCGCTGTTCTGATATCCAGAAGCTTTTTTCGGTCATAAGAGACTGTAGCTGCAACATTATGTACAAAATAAGTTACAATGTGAAAAACACACAAAATAGCACAGTTGGTTACGAGCCCGTAAAACGGCACCATTGTATTTGTAATCTGATTCTATCAAAAATGGAATTCTCCTCATGGTTACGGAGGGATTCAATGGATGGTGCTTTTAAGTCTGAGGGGCTATCTCGTGCATCCATTTTTTTTCATCTATTGACATTCCCAAATACACTTGCCCTACCTTAGGCTATTGTACCACTTCATATGGAAAAACAAGCTCCAGAAGATAAAAAAAGAGATGGTATCACCAACAGGCATAGCCAAGTAAGTAGGGGTGCTGAGAGTGTTGCTGCAACCCCTGAAAAATACAAACGTTGAAAAAAAGATGTTTTGCACAAAAGTAGTGGATTGGGCCTTTATCAGTCCTGTATTTGCAGACCGTAATAGATCGTTACAAAAAAAATTCAGCATCGCAGCTTTGGCAAAAAAGGTAGTTGTATAATTAAGAACAGTATCTTGCTGGGTTCAATAGTTGGAATTGTAAGAGTTGTTGCTCTGTCCCTTTCTCTGCGATCATCATTCTAATGGAATCCAGAAAGAACAAAACCCTGTCCTCAAACATTTACATCAAAAGGTGCAAAGTTATGGGCAAAGACCCAAAACATCCACATCAAATTAAATATTCTTCTTGATCAAATAAGA